>NC_136488.1:55994591-56114591 GCF_053919585.1 Euprymna scolopes
AGGGTTTCTTCTAGGTAGGCTAATGTAAGGGTTGCGTAAGTCGGTGCCATCTTCGTTCCCATTGCTGTACCTAGTGTTTGGATGTAGTTGGTATTGTTGAATTCGAAGGAATTATTATTTAGAATTATGTCTATACTATCGATAATGAATTGCTTTGTGAATCTGGGATGTAGTGTTTGTGCGTGTCTGTTGATCCAAAATAGTATTGCTTCTTTTCCTAATTCATGGGGTATATTACTATATAAACTACTAACGTCAAATGTAACTAATAGTGTCCCGTTTTCTACTGTATGTGGTAAGGTAGTGAGAAAATGGATGTCGTCCCTTATGTAGCTCTTAACTTGATCTGTGAAAGGTTGTAATAAGATGTCTATTAAGTTGCTAAGTCTGCTTGTCGGACAGGCTGGTCCTGCTACCATGGGTCTAAATGTAAGGTCGCTAGGGTTTGGAGCGCTAATATATTCTGAGTTTTGTGTATCGATGGCAAGTTTTATTGTGCCAGATTTGTGTATTTTAGGCAGTCCGTAGAAGTTGTTGGTCTTTGTAATGAAATTTGTGAGGAAGTCCTTTTCTTTCTTTTTTAATATTTTGTTGTGTGTTGTACAAAGTTTTGTGATTTTTGAGATAGTGGTGTTATCTATGTTGGTACTAATGGGTTTATAGTAGTGTTTGTAATCCAGTAATTCTGTAATTTTTGTTTCATAATACGTTCTGTCCATGATTACTACGGCACTGCCTTTGTCTGCTTCTTTTATTATTATGTCATTATTATTACGGATCTTTTCGAGTGCTTGTTTTTGCTTATGTGTGAGGTTGCTTGTGGTTTTGTGTTTTTTTTGGAGGTTAAGGTTCCAGAGATTTTCGAAGTAGCTGTTTAGTTCTTTTGTGTTGTTCTGTTTATTAGGGAAATATGTTGATTTGTTTTTTACTAAAGAATCATCTTTGTCTCCTTTGTTATCTAGTGTTTCTATTAGTCTAAATTTCCGTTCGAATTCTTTAAGGTCTTTTTTTAGTTCTGCTATATTGCTTTTAGGGGTGGGGCAGAATTTGAGGCCCAGCTTCAGTATTTCCATTTCGTTCTTTGATAAGGAGTATGTGGATAAATTGATGATTTTGGGTCTAATTTTTTCTAACCTGGAATTGTTGTTCCCTGGGGGCTTCCTAAAAAATGCTGGGAGTTGTTTGTTTCCTTGTTTCGAGGAGTGGTGTGTTTTAGGGTGGTGTGATGTCTCCTTGTAAAATGAGTGTCGTGTACAATATTGTGAGGGTTCAGTGATAAATGGTTGAATGGGTTGTCGTTATATGTTTTTTGTGTTGGATAGTTGTGTTTCAGTTGGAATTGGTGTTGCTGTTGAGGATACATGCATTGTTGTATAGGGTTGTGTTGTCGGGGTTTGTTGTAGGGGAGGTCTGTTTGTTGGGATTGGTGTTGCATGGGATATTTTGATTGTTCCCGTTGATGGGGGAGGTGCCTTAGGGGTTTGTTTCTTTGTGTGGGATATGAGGGGTGAGAGTTGTAGGTAGTGTTTTAAATTATGTGATGTCTCAGGTAGTTGTGTTGCATTGTGGGGGTGTTTTGGTAGGGGTTGTTTAGTAAAGGTATTTTTTCGTTGTTTGTGTTAGCGATGTAGTGTCTGTGGGAATGGACTTTTGATTGTGATCGCTGAATTGGGTGGTAACAGTTAGGTTTGTATTGCTTAGGATTGTATATAAGTGGGTATTTTTGTGGAGATGTATTGTGTGGTATGTTGTCCGGTGTGTTGTGTTTGTTAATGGTGCGGGTTCTTGTGTAATTTTGAGGTGTTATTAGTGTGCGTTTTGGCTGGGCCAGTTGTTGGGAATTTGTGTAAGATGTGAATATATTGTGGTTGCTTCTTTGTGTGTAGTTGTATCTGTTGTGTGGATGTGTTTGTGTATGGTGTATGTTTCGTTTCTTACCTTTGTTATGTAGGTGGGTATGTATATGTGTATATATGTATGCTCCTACATATATTTCTATGTATGTACGTGTGTGTATGTGTGTGTATGTGTGTGTGCCTGTGTGCGTGTGCATGTGTACATGTACATGAATATATATGTATGCGTATGGGATTGTGTGTGAGTGTATGCTATACATGGGGAAAGAAAGTCTTTAAAAAAGAACCCTAAAGAAGCCATAAAAACCTTCACCATATAGACTAAAAAACACTCTTTGAAACTAACTTTGACCGGTCACAGTGAAACACTTAAAGTTGGAGACAGAACGTCTAAACACTGAACACACGCATCGCACCACTATGAAAAACATATTTAATATCAGCGGAGGCATATCCACAAACTCCCATTTTAAAGAAAAACTTTTTACGAAAATATCTGAAGAGAGCACACCCTAAGCTCGAAACGCGTTATAAAAATATTTTAAAATAAAAATATGATGAAAACCTTTAAAAAAAAAACCACAATTGTTGATGGCTACACTCTTTTAAATATATATATATATATATATATATATATATATATATACAAAGTTAATCATTCATATGAAACTTACTGGGTTAGTATATTTCAATCATGATAGATAAAAAAAAACATATTTCTCCTTAATGATTTTTATATTGGAAGAGTTTTTATTGCTTTTTGTTTCATGTAACCCTCTAAAGATTCAGTGAGACAATATGCAGCAATTACATAATTTTACAAATATGTTAGTCGTAATAAAAACAATATTGTAATATATACGTTTCGAAAAAGTTATAAATTACCAACTGTGAATAAGTTCCCGCAGAATCATCAATTTTAGTTTTATAGATTATGTATTTTAAAAATGTGCGTTTGTCGTTCCTTTACTTTATATACTACATTCAATCATTTTCAAACAATAATATCTTCTTTTCAGAACGTTCAAACAGGATGAAAAAGAAAACAAGCACAATATTCTGATTTCAATTTAAGCTAGCCGAAAAGTTGCTGAAAAAGATCGTGATATCACAAGCGTTTAACCAATGAACAACTACTGAACGCACAGGACAATAGTCGTTTCAGAAATTACATTGTCTTTGGAAGAATGAATTAAGAGCTTTAGACGAAGGCAGTCCACACAATATTTTTCGGGAACTTGCTTCTAAATTAAACGTAATTGATACGACGAATTTCTATCTACTTGAAAAATATGTAAAAGACAACAACTTAACAAATACGTGCCCTACGAATTGAACCACAACCACAATCACAATCACGTCTTTATGAGATGCCATCTTTTACGCAACAGGAACGACCCGTTTCTCCACGAGGTTTTTACTTGGGAGGAAAAGTATGGTCTTTACGACACCTGTCGGCGTTTAGTTCAGTGGTTAACCGCTGACGACCTTGCCCGGCACATTCCAAAGCCAGATTTACACCTGAAGTTGTTCATGTTTACTCTTTTGTAATCTTCGAGTGGGCTTATTATTGCGGTTTTTGTTAAATCTAGACACAACCATTACGGCAGATAATTACTGTAAACAAATGGTTGAGATGCCTCAGAAACGTCGACAACAAAACCCGCCATTAGTCAACATAAAAAGCTTTTCTCCTCCAGTACACTGCCCGACCGCACGCTGCCACACCGAGCTGGTAGAAGTTGAACTGGTTGGGCTACGAATCCCTGCTTCATCCGCCATACTTTCGAGATCTCCCACATTCTAACTACCATTTTTTAAAGCATCTTCGAAACATTTTGCGTTATTTCAGAAACCTAAGCGATGTCAAAAAAATAGTTTCACTCGAACCAATGTGCACATAATGCTATTTTTTATGGTGAGCCTAAGCTATACAATGTGATGAATAAGGAAGCTTAAATAAAGACTATCTCAGAATTGGGAATGAAAATTAATAATTATATTGTATACCTATCTCGAATTAATAAGAGACTACAATGATGGTCTAAAAGACCAATATAATACAACTTTACTTGCATCTGTAAAATTTTCGCGATTGCGAAAATATGTTTCACTTTTTTATAGTATTTATTTATAATACACTCCAAACAAGTAACATTTCTATCTGTTGTTAAGGTGCTACCACCTCAGGCC
This sequence comes from Euprymna scolopes, assembly GCF_053919585.1. Taxonomy (NCBI): domain Eukaryota; kingdom Metazoa; phylum Mollusca; class Cephalopoda; order Sepiida; family Sepiolidae; genus Euprymna; species Euprymna scolopes. The sequence continues at coordinate 55,998,641 of NC_136488.1, forward strand.
CAGTTTACATAAGTATTGTGTGCAGATACGCGAAGTGAGATGTCTGTTCATATGCCATTTAAATTTCTATAATTTAGCACACTAAATTAAGCTGAAAAAAACAGGAGATTAAAAAGTCTAGTACTTAAGGGGAATAAACTATTAGTATAGATTTTTTCTTATCTTGTAACATCTACAGTAAAGACGTGGAATTTTCTTGCTTATCGAAGTAGTCGAGATTATTAGTACTGGCGACGGGGGGGTAAGGCGTACGAGCTCTTCAGAGCACATCTCATTGCAGTACTTACAAATCTAATAAGGCTAGGCATCGTTCTCTCGATAGGACAATGCTTGGAGTTATATTGATAGTAAGGAATCTGAGGGTAGATATGCTTTTTGAACTCTGTCTAAGTGGGGGAGACCAGCCGTAATGCGACGACAACACTCGAAGCATTTACGATTGTGGCTTGGTAGAGATACCCTATACTATCAGATATGAGGAAATTTCTATCAAAGTAAATAAAGCCCACCGTCTTCGTATCAACAATGAGAATGACATGAAGACATTTGTCGCATTTCATGTTGCTTGTGAATTTAAATCTTGCAGTTTTGGACGGTAAGTTTTCATGTGCGTCTTATTAAACATGACAATAAATCGTTTAGAAGATTTCTTAAGCTAAATCTTAAAAGCAGTACATTTTATCATCCACCTTCATTACAGTTTTACTACTGAAGATTACTTTCTAAAAGTTCAGATACTATCTTGATTATTGCTCTTATTCATACGTATTAAATAGCGCGGTATTATCAGCAAATATAATAATCTCAGACAGAATTATTCGAATATCTATTAAATTTTTCAAAGTAATAGCGTAAGACACTAATAACATATAATATTGCATTTGGAACAGAATAGAGTGTTTAAACTGTTTTTTTTAAAAGATTTATTATGTAAATTACGAGTATCATATAATCACGTCGTTTTGCTTTTCAAACATGCATTCGTGAAAATCAATACATGCTAGATACCCATGGTGCGCATAAGACTGTATTTCTCAAGTGCCACATCAAACGAATGAATCCAGTTGCAGTGGATCTGGCACGCCTGTAATACACATATTTTATTTGATAATAAATCCGTAATCTCTCGTGGTATTGTTTGTGTTCATGAATACGATTGGTCATAATCAATTTATACCAGTATGATAAACTAGTGAAGCGTTTGGGAGATTGGAGAGTAAAGCATTTTGAATGAAATTGATTGACTGTTTTTCCTCGAAAAGGTGGTAAACACTTCTCAAAATACAGCTATTTGTGGATAATCTGAAGTGCCGGTTGCTCTAGTGTAATTTCTGCTGTGTGAAAATTGTTAACCATTTTCGATTTTCTGTAAATCGCTATCGCGAATATACATTTCAAAGTGTGTGTTTCCTTATTCAAGATATTTTTATAGTTAATTAATGTAACTTTACGTAAAAAAATAACTCATAAAATTACACACAGAAAAATATCATGTTTAAAGTGAGCAACTCCTATAGATATTTTTTTTGCGAAAAAAGCGAGTTTTGACATAACTATTTCAATGATAAAATATTTCGAAGTAAAAAAATTACATCTAAAGAAAGCATTTAAAAAAGGAACAATTATGTCAAACACAGAATGTTCCTTTTCTTAACTGGAGATTTTTACAAGTCTGATAAATGCAAGTTGTTTTATTTATTTTACTTCAATATTTTTATTTATACGTTTTCCATCTCACTATTAATGGCCGATTATATTATATCGATCTGTTCGAACTACCTTCGAGCAGAATCAATACATCGATCACGTTATTGGAGATTAATGTTATTTTTACGGATCGAAGAGTTCCAGTCGTTTATATAAAATACTTTGTTCGCGGTGGACTATGGACAGAAGGTGTAATTCTTCGTCAATCGATATATTTTACGCGGTTGCTTTCAATTATATATTGTCAGTTACTACCTGCATAGCGATTGATTCATTTGAATAAACCGTCTGTCGTTATTTTGACGTGGTAAATCGAGGTATGGCTTTTACTGGGATCAGGTCAGTAAACAATGAAACATTTCTACCCTTTCCTGACAAAATAAAAACAGTCGTCGTTGTTGTCAAGGTATTTTATACCTATTCCGTTTTAGAATTTTTCCACGCATTATAATAAATGTATTACGCATTGTAAAGAAATGTATTTTAATCATATACGGCATAATCATATTTGATATATCGGTTTCTATCAGATCACTGAAGTTAAGCAACGATCAGCCATGGCCAGTACCGGATGAGTGACAATTTGGGACTCACGAGTGCTTGTTTGTGCTCTCCGCTTATCTACTCATTGTTTCTAGTCGTCTTTGACTCCTCATTGCCACTCGTCTCAAGCAGTGCTGATTCGTGATAGGTGTTGTTGTCACAAAATTACACGCGCAACTGCATTTAAAGGGGGTATGCTTTGTCTTTCAAGACTGAACGGAGACATCAAATGGTGTTAACCATTCTGAACGTGCCTTTGTATCGCCTTGGTTCGCCATACATGATATCCTTATAAAGACTCCAGTAGCGCTGCTGAATTAAGACATATTTCTGAATCTGACATTAACATTTCTGCGTTTGACGAGACACATCTAAAGGAACCCAACGCTTTAGCTGGCCGGGATTTTGGTAAAAAAACATCCATGTGACGTATAGAATTAGAATTATGAAAGTGACGGTGGCTTAATGTAACGTAATGACTGGAAAAATATATGCAAATGTGAAATCCAGTACCTTTCACAGAAATAATTTGATCACTCCAATATCTGAACTTCCGTCTAAAAGTCCGACGAATAATAAATGAAACATAATCGAAGATAAAAAGCTTAGATCTCAATAATCCGATCGATAAGCTATATATATATTCATATAGAGAAATGTGGATAGTCTAATTCTCTCCAGTTGTTTCATCCTCCCTATCCTCCTCAGTTAATACTTTTATTCGTTATAAGGTCAGTAACTCATAGAATAGTTGATATAATGTTTTATCGATATCTACTTGTTCTACCTTTTTAAGTGGTATTATTGTCAAGATTTCTTATTAAGGATAGGATACTATAGGTCTTAATAGTTAACAATATGAACTGACGACTTGAATGTGCCATGTTTACATCCAGTTTCATTAGAGATTTTTGAAAAATAACCAGCACATATCTGATATCTTTTTGATAAAAAATAACTAGGAAGATATCAAAGAAAAACAATGTCGTTTATTGAATCAAAAATACAGTAATCCAAGATGAGAGAAAATTATACGTTTTGTGATAACATTCAATCTGTAAGTCATATGCAAGCCTCTTGCTTTGTCACACGTTATTTGAATATGAGATCGTGATAAATGTTGATTTCGAATAAGAATGCCATCTCTAGCATTTCTTAAACATTATAGTATGAGTTCATTCGATTCTTCGCTTTTGAAAATTGTCTCATACATATCAAAATATATTGCATGCTCTCATAAACGTATCATGTCGTGCAATGCCTACTGCTTAAGCATTACCCTCTCATTTGGTTCATTGTTATCACAGTCCTCGCCCACCTCTCCCCCTCGGGAAGCCCAGTCTAACTAATTCTCTTCTGTCATGATAAAATCATCTTAAGGATTGTCTTCGTTTTGGATGGTAAATGGTAGTATATATTCGATTTTATGATACAAATGTAAAGTAACGCATAATCCTGCACAAAATAACAGAAATACGCTCAAACGCTTCACAAAATATAAGAACTTATATCATATAGGATGAGTTAAACAGATGATAATGAATAGATATATTTAAAATTAGGCCTGCTCGAATAATAAAGAAATAGTATTCATTCTTCGTAAACTCAGCTTTGTCGTCTATGGACGAGAGTATTGCGCTGTGAGCACATTTAGAAGAATACTGTATTAAGCTTGTATATAAAATGTTTTATGATGTGTGTGTATCGTAGTCGATGTGTATCTACGTGTGTGTTTGTGTGTAGGCAGCTGAAACTATCAAAGATAAAAAAAAAACTTCGGACTCAGAAAAATCATAATCGGGGAACGGATTATAAAAAAAAACGCTGGGTGCTACCTTCACATGATAACCTACAAGGGGCATTGTCTTTACCGGTGCTTCTTTAGTGTCTTTAAAACCATATGTAGATTGTACGCCTTTCACTTATTTCAATATATTAATTCCTGGTACAAACCAGTGTTTTCAGCTTGTTTGTATTTTTCCATATGTGTTTAAACTGGCACTATTTGCCATATATTTATGTACAAATAACGAAAATCAGACCAGTAAAAATAAGCGCAGACCATTTGATTCTTACTATCTCTTAATTTCTAATTGAGTAATGAAATTATTGCGCGATATCTTCAGTCTTATTTAAGAGAAACGCTTACAGTTAGTTGTGGAGCCTAGCAATTGTAAGAACTAAATAACTTCAGTCACAATACTGACACCTCTTAATCAACTACACATGATATATACATTACAAACTCAATATCTATATGTATATATATACAAATCTAATTCGTGGATCGCTCGTTATTCATAGTCTAAATAACCACTGGACCCGTCGCTTCGACATTTGGTATAATATGTTTTCTGTATCCATGCGTGTTTTATATATCTCTTTTTAATTATAACATTATACTTAATTTTTCTTTAATGGATAGGTAGTTTTTTTTTGTAACGGTATAGCTATTTTTTTTTTATTTGGGGACATATATTTATCACCGCCTGCCGTGACGTGACATCAGTAAAAGGCCGGCAAGACGAAAGTTAGGTGGAACACTAATCTTAACCCCTTTATCGTTTAAAAGGCACTAAATTCCTGTAATCATCGTTTAGTTACCATGAAAATAATGTAAACATGTTGTAAATGACAGACAATATTAATAGAAAGAGAAATATCAAATTATCGCAACATATAAAACAAATTTTAATATGAATAGAACTTTTTATAACTGTAAACTATGAACACCTTTTTCATTTTAATTAATAGCAATATAGATAGAACTTTTTATACTTTAAGTAATTTGAGTTATTTTCTTATTCAAAATTGAATCACGTGATTTTTTATTAAATCGCATGAGTATTCTATGCCAATTTATTAATTTTCACATGCATTCTCTTTCAATTGTTTTCAATTTTTTCCAAAAAATTGAAATGTATTACTTCGCTCTTAAAATGTATAAAGGTTTATATTGTTTGTTAAAAATTAAAATTGGAAAACATTCGTGAACAAGATTTCTTCCAAAATTATTTTTAAAAAATCTATTTTGTTGTGTAAAATTAAAAGTTTAAAACTAGGGCCACCACAAATAACCTAAAATTTTATTGCTCAATATTCATAAAACTACATATTTGCGGAAAATTTAAATGCTATATTCGTTTTCAGCATATCCGATAAGCTTTAAAATTTGCAAGATTGTAAACAAGTAAAAGTTACCTTGTAAAATCATAAAAAAGTTCAGTATTTATGTGTTTATGGTACCATGCTAAAATAATAACGTTATTATTTCGAATGCTATTTAAACATAGGAAGGGAGGGTGTTTTGTAACTATTCTGTGCTACCACCTTACATTTTAATGATAAAAAAGATATTGTGAAACTTGAATTTAACCTGAAAAATACATAAAATAGCGCGGTACCAAAAATTCATTTGCGCCAAAGTTCTATTTATATAGTTAAAAATTAAATATAAATATACAAATAAAAAAGTTTTATATTGGTGAAAATTAAATAAACAAGGGTTATATTGTTTAAAATTATTTAAAAAAAAATATTTATATTGTTTAAAAAATTTTTTTAATTTAAAAAAGTTATTGTTCAAAAATGTGTATAAGAAATCGTTTATTCCTGTTTTAAAATGTTTTCATATTTCTTTATATTAAAAAAAAGTTCTTATTCAAAACTGTTAACTTCGGAAATACCGATCTCATTGCTTTTATATTATTAGCATAGTAACACAACGGTGATTAGGGAGTTTTGTTCCTTTCATGTAATAAAGGGTTAGAGATGATTTTTTAACATAAACTACAGTCTTGCTGAAAATCTACCTTTGTTGATCATCTTTTTCTTATTTCAGTCACCTAACTAATTTAGTGTAAAATGAATTTAGGAATTCATATCCAAACCTAAATATTATTTTTCCTTAGAAATTAACAACATTAATACACTATGTTAGGTAGCGTTTGCACAGAATATTCTGTATTACGGTTGTTGTAAAAGTGGAACGGAAATATAAATTCCATTCCCTTTTAAATCGGTACATTTTTACATTACGTCCAATCAACTCATCGTTTACATTCGACATGTCAGCTTTTATAGGTGTTCGGGTATGCTGACAAGGTTAGGTTGTCTATTCCGAAAGGCATTCTAAACATGTGGAGGTTGAGGGTGTCTATTCTGAGAGCCGTTCTTGACATGGGAAGATTTGGAGTGTTTATTCGCTCTAAAGGTACCCGACAACCTATAAATGTCCACATTTTCAATGTGAAGTTGGACTTATGTAAAAAATAACAAAAAGATATATCAAACTGACTTTTTTCGTTTCAAAATGGAATTATATCCCTTTCGTTAATATTTTATTAATATTTCGTGTTTTATATATATATATATATATATATATATATATATATATATATATATATATATATATATATATATAAAGTACAATTGCTGGATGTTATTCTTTTGATTATATTCGTTTGGGGGCACAATTTTAAAAGAATATTAAAACAGAGCGAAATTTAAATTTCCGTTCCATTTTTACAACAACAACAACAACAACAACCATAAAACAGCACATACTCCGCAATTTTTATCGTAAGTTATAAACATCCAGGTCTACTTACGTTATATTAGAAACCGAGAGACCCATAAAAATCTGGTAGCTCAGTGTAAAATCTGCTTAAAATATTGAAAAAAATAGAACCTCTCCCAAACTTACTGGCAATAATTTGGTTTCGTCCTTCCTTTGAGTGTTTCTAATAATGGGGAATGATTTACTAGGATTTCTATTAGAAGCTTAGCACTTATTAACATTATTTATTTGTTTAATTTTTTTGCTTTTATGTTACATTTGTTTGTTGGCATTTGCCGATAGCCCACTCAAAAACTTGAACAAAAGGCAAATTAAAAATAATGATACTCATGCAGAATGTGACCACCTCCCGGATTCCAATCATGGTTAGGGTTCGACCGGCAATCACCGGATTCAGACGAGCGTTGTTCAAATGTCTAAACACTAAATCAACATTATTTATTTTTTTAGCATAATTCGTTAATGATGGGAGTATTTCTCTGTTTATTTTCTTTACATATGTTGACAAAATATAATTTCCATATTCGCTTGAAAAAATATCAAACTTTTCTCTACTTTCAGCTAACGATTTACACTGTTCATATAAAGCATTCCTGTTCTCTTTTTATAATAAAAATTCTGTGTTTAAAAAGAAACGCTTACTGCCAACTTTCTTTTTAAAAAGTACAAGTTTTCCTGAAAAAAATATTCACCTAACAATTATTGGTAAAAAAATCTATCTTTTCTTGGGGGGTAAAAACAATTATTATTGATGAAAAAAATTGCAAAAAATAATAAAAGTAAATAAACAATACAAAATGCATTTTTACTTAGGGAATGTGTTCCATTTAAACAAACTGAGCCACAGCAACGCGTGGCCGAGTACAGCGGGTAAAAGATTAAAACTTATTGACACACTATATATAAAACCCAAATAATCTAGAATAAACAATGTCAGTTTTGAATGTAGACAAACTATATGGAAATTCTTCATACAACAAAAAGCGTTAGCAGACCCGTAAATTACAAAAATAGTTGTTTTAATATTTTTCAGTAATGTTTATTTATGCGTGTCAACGATGCGGCGTTTTATCGACCACGCGTTCGTATACAAAGCAATGCATTTTTACACCATTAGGGAACTAAGCCGATATTAAGAAACCAGCCAAATACGTCGCTTGATAGGTAGTGAATAAATCAATCGCAAGTACTGGCGAAGTAGAACCTACGGAATCTTCTAATCCTATGTACAATAACTTCGCCAAATGATCGGATGGCTGTATATACATTATAAAGATACCTCAATAATGTATTATGTAAAAAATCATGGAGGCGTGTTTTAATAATAAAATGCTGCCTAAAACACACGTGCATACAACCTTCGCTCTGCCTTTCTAACTCTCCTTTCATCTCGATATATATATATATATATATATATATATATATATATATATATATATATATATATATTGGCAGAAATTCATCACTCAAGCGCGTCTGATTGAACACAACCGAGTTCTTCTATTTTCCGATTTTGTTAACAATTCGCCGAGCGGCCTTTTCTTATTGCAGCTGACATGTTGTATATTATGGCACTGAAAGATGTTGTTGGGCATATACTTCTCAAGCGCCTTCTTATTATGGAATCAGAGTATACACTATTTGGTCATCTCCTCGTAAATTTACTTGGTCGCACGTTATACGGATTAATATACTATGGAATCACACTGTCGCTCCTTTACTTTTTCCACAAAATATGTTTAATTTTTGGCTTGTTTAAATAAACTCTTCTCCAGTGTGATTTATTTGCAGGTTGTGAGGTTACTCTAATTGTTTTCGTTTTACTGTTAGAGAATGGGAAAAACGGACAGCGTAAGAAGAAGGAAGACATTGGTAACTTTTTCTATGTGCAGCTATCTTTCGTTCGTTTGAAGGCGTATACGATCAGATACACTTCTCGCAGTCGTAATAGGCGTATGCGAATCGGTTGCTTTTCTAGCTGGTAGAGCAAACTTGGAGGCCCTTGTGATTGAAGCGCTATAACTTCGCTATTACATGAGATAACAATGGAATAAAATCAATAAAATAAAAAGTGAGTCAAATGTAGAGATTTTAAAACGGAAAATTAATGTTATTATAAAAGTTTAATCATTATTGTCATGAGGTTTCCGTGTCACTACATGTCGAATACAAAGTTATTAATCAGCTGCAAATATAGGATTTTTTTATAAATTCGTTTAGCAATGTTTTGTACTTTATTTATAAACGTCCTCTTCGTAAAAATCAAAGTAGGATCACGTTTTTACCTGAGAGGATAAAATATATATGATAAATAATAAAACACGGATAGTTTAAAAATATACATAGTCAAATCCTTAGTTTACCATACAAAACAGAACATGTTTTATTACGGGATAGTTTTAAGACGTTATTTAAAACAGAATTGCGATTCGTGATTATTTTTGTGAAACATTATGTCGTTCGTTATGTAGCGATGATTCCGTCATACCTTGGATTGAAAACGAATAGGTTCGTGTAGTAAGAATCAAGTAAATTCATGTCATTCCATAATTTTCCATCGTATAGACCGAGGCAAAACATGCTCCATAATATCCATAGCAAAAAAAAGATAAACATGTTTCATGTTTCATGTATTAAATCATTAGATCAAATTTTAAGGCACAAAATCGACATAGAAAAAAAAAGTATTTTTACAGGTGGCCACGATTGGTTAAAAATGATACGTTATTGTGCACAATGAAAATATATCTCTGAAACATTTTTGAAAGGGATGCGAAAATACATTTCTATTATTAGACTTTCGTTTTATTATTTCCTATTGATATACGATACAATTTGAACAATTGTTTGATATACAGTGTAGCCACGAGGAAAATCAGGACTTGTCATTTTTTCCAAAACCGAAAATGTAAGTTAAATTGAATGTAACTTTTTAAACAACTTATACGTCATTAGATGCGCCTTTTTCTTCTCTATAATTTACTCTGTTCCTACTTTACTTTTCATTGAAGTATCCTAGTGTTCATGTCAATTGTAAAAATTAACTTCAAATCGAGAAGGTAAAAACAACTCTCCGCACAAAGAACATTTGTTAGTTAAATGTAGGTTTATAACATAATTCACCACAAATACAACAGGGACACAATTAACTAGTTAATAATTATTAGGATAGGCTCTTCGCAATTTGACAGCCTGGAAATTTTACCCATTCCCTTTCATAAGTTGGTGGCAATACTCCGGTGAAAGTATAATACACTATCTTACAGTTTTCCAAATTTGATATCTTTTTAAATTTCGTAGCTGTTTCATTGTGTAATGTTATATTTTCCCATATGATTATGGTCTGGAGATTTAGCACGCCAATTAAAACACGGAATATCTGAAGGAACCTTTTGACGCTGTAAACTGTGTGAATGGGAGCATTATCCTGCATGAACATGAGCATATTATACAAATTCCGGCTGAAGTAGGGTAAAAAAAATGCTCAGTCAACATATTATTGTAGTTAGCCCTGCACCATTGGCACTAATATCACCCCACCCCAAACTGAACATTCGCCACCCGTCAGCGGTAAAACTGTGCACCTTGGATTCAACAAGCCTACAACCACTGCCTTGCTGTATTCGTCGCTGAATACCACTTTTGACTCGCATGAAGAGTCATGATCTTCATTGCATCTGACGGAGTCCAGAAGACGCTTACTTCTTTTATAGAAAACATTGACTGGCGTCTTTGAACACAGCATGGAATATTACCTTCCTTCAACTTGTTCTCAACTGTAGAAAGTGAACCCTTTTAACAGGTTTACACTGTTGTTGGATTTGGCGGCCGTTTTAAATCTGTTTCTGACACTGTAGATCTCGATAGCATTGTATTCCTTGTAAGAAGTAAATGTAGGACGACGAGATTTAGGGCATCACGAACACTACCGGCGTTCGCTGTTTTGCACAGCATTTATACCGTTTTCTCATTACATGTGAATTTTTTTTTTTTTTACAAAGGCATCACCACATTATCAAGGCCCAGAGGCCACTCAAGGATAATAGTTAAAGAGTGTACAGTAGAAATTGGACAATATAGTATTAATTAGTAATGAAAATTTGGTAAATTTGATAACTTATATGGAACGGCTCATCAAGAACTTATTTACTTTAGACTTGAACACAACCATATTGTAGTCAGCCGGAAAGCAGGAAAACGGAAGACAATTCCACAGGCGTGCAGTTCTAAGAAAGAAGCTTTGTTCATGGAATCTACGTTTAGGTTTAGGCACAGATAAAGAGTGGGGGGAATTATTGATAGTGTTTACAGCTAGACGAGTGTTTCTTGTGAAAGTTTGGCGAGGGGGGACCATAGATTTAAGCTCAGTCGAACACTTTCCATGAAAATAACGATACATCAGAGACAAACTCGCAACATCTCTTCTGTGAGATAGAGGTTGCAAGGAGGAGAAAAGGACATCTCCTACGAGGCTACGAAGTCTATTTTGAACTCTATCAAGGCAGGACAAGTCCTTTCTAGCAGCTCCTGCCCAGATGTGGCAACAGTATTCCATCCTTGGACGTACCTGGCTCTTATATAGATAGAGAATAGCATCAGCAGTGAGATATTTACCGGATCGATAGAAAGATCCCACCCTTTTTCCAGCGGCCTTGGCAACAGATTTGATGTACGTGTTCCATTTAAGATCAGGAGTAATGGTCACACCCAGAAGCTTGTCAAAACTTGAGGCCTCCAGAAGACGAGAGCCATTCATTTCAATTGATGCCAAATGTGGATTAGAATGTTGATGATGTAAGGAGAGAAGCTTGGTTTTAGATGCATTAAAAGTAACCAGCCACTCCTTTCCCCATTGTACTACGTGCTCAAGATTAGAGGAGAGAGAATCGGAGAGAACTTGGTCGTTTACTGTCTTAGATGTGCTACCATAAATGGTAGTGTCGTCAGCATAAATGTCTACAAATGATGTAAGGATGTGATTTGGAAGATCATTAATGTAGATCAGGAAAAGAGTTGGGCCCAGAATGGACCCCTGAGGGACACCGGCATTAATACTGTGAGCTTCTGATTTTCGCCCCTCAACTACTACTCTTATGAACCTATCAGAAAGAACTGATTTAATAATTGAGAAGATATTTCCAGCTATACCATAGCTCGCGATCTTATGAAGTAAACCTTTATGGCATACCCTATCAAAGGCTTTAGATATGTCAAGAGCAATTGCCCTAGAAAGATTGCCACCGTCGAGAGATTTGCTAATCCTATGTGATATAACTGTAAGCACATCTGCTGTAGATCTAGCAGAACGGAAACCATATTGAGTGTCACTAAGAAGGTTATTTTTGTTGAGCTGGTTGATTACTTCTGTATTTAACACAGATTCTAGCAACTTACTCATGACGCACAGGAGACTTATTGGCCTGTACTGAGAGGGGGATGAGCGATCACCTGAATTCTTAAATACAGGGCATACTGATGAGATTTTCCAGGGAGATGGGAAACTATTCTCCTTAAGACAACGTTTAAACAGTTTTGTAAGTATGGGCGCTAGTTCAGGTTGAAGTTTTTTGTGTACTATAATTGGAATACCGTCAGGGCCAGTTGCTTTACTGGAATCAATGTTTTTGATAAGCTTGGCAACATCACGTACAGATATACGTATATCACATAGCCTGTTTTCTGATACAGGAGGAAATATTGGGGGTTGGCGGCCTTGGTCGCAAAGGGTAGAATTAGCTGCAACGTTCTTGACAAAGAGTTTAGCTTTGTTTGATGCTGACGAGATTACCTCAGGTCCATTGATCATAGTTGGGATGGAGCACACGCTTCTGTTCAGGATTCTGTTTGCTATTTGCCAAAACTGGTGGGAACCAAGCCGCTGCTCAGCTACTTGGACTTAACTGATTGAGCATACAACTCTCTTGCGTTCCTTATTACTTTCTTACAATGGTTGATTTTCTGCATTGTATAACACAGAAAAGTTAAGATTAATGAGCTTCTGATGAACCGGAGGAGAGACTCTAGGTTTATGGACTAAATGTTACGTTGTATAACCTTGGGACAACAAAAATTACGATTCGAGATGCTAAAAAGTTAATATTTTATTGTTAGAAATGCTAAGAGGTGGATAGTTTAATCTGGTTTTAAGCTTATTTGCTGATGCAGAATTTTTTGTTGTCCTCGCGATTTGAAGCTAATTTATTAAATTTAGGAAATACCCAGTCTTCATTTAACATTCAAATACGAACAGATAACATTATAGAGGAATAAAAGGGCAATCAAATCAGTAATAACTTGTTTAAACAGTTATATTCAATTTAACTTAAATTTGCGGTTTAAGAAAAGGCTAGTGCAAATATGTTGGGCGGTACTGTAGAGTGCTTTGATATAACCAAGATCCGATTTTAAAATTAACACTACTATAGAATGATGTTATATTAAAAACTATAGTAAAGTACAAGTCTTTCAATACGCATACTTCTTCCATTTTTACAGCAGACTTAGCTGATACATATGTAGTAAATACGAGATTAGTATCTTCCATTATCGCTTTCTCTTACTGATAAATTTCATGTGCGTAATAAAAAGAATCGATACACTGAATTGCTTTTTTTTAATTTATTTGGGGTTTTATCCTTTCTAGATAGAACACGGAGTTCAAAAATATAATTTATTTATCACCATCTAACGTAACATACGCGATTTTCGTTATCTTTTACGTCACATATATGAATTTGATCATGAAACTTTCATAATCATCTTACCTTATGTGGTATATGAGAATTTATCATAGTAATCATACGTTCAGTGTATAAAAGTTATCTTTGACAAACACAAAATGTCTTAATTGGTTTATTCACAGGCACACGACCTATGGAATGTATGCAAATGAGGACGCTGGGCCATGTGTTAAGGGCTGCGGAACAATTGTTTTTTCTGTTAAGTATATAAATCGTAAATTTCTATGAATCACCGCTGTGTAGTTTACCACGTGCTAGATTATACTGTTAGCATTTGTTTTACATAATTTTGTTGTGATAACAAGGCATTTACACGAGTTATTAACTCAGTATTTACAACACGCATATTAACAGTTGTTCTATGGAATTGGCAATTAATATTATTACGACTCCACAACCGTTACGTGTCGATAGATGAACAATACATAGCGTTAATATGAAGCTATAGAACAATTAGTAAAAATACGCTGGTAAAAATAAATTTAATCAAAATAATTTCGAAAAAGGCATACATTAAAATTATATGCTCTCCTAAGTGTATATGCCATAAGAAGTCCAGAGTGTCCCCAAAATGCTGATGGTTAAAAATATTCAAAACTTTCTTAATTTTTTATATTTTTATTTTATTTTTTAGATCATCAAGATTAACCTTTCCAAGGTCATCATGACTCGTTACACTACCGAGGAGCAGATATTTATCGTAGAGACGTCTTTTCGGTTGAATGAGTCAATATCAGAAACCCAAAGAGATTTTCGAGGAAACTTCAGCACAAGAAATTCCCCTATTCCCAATGCAATTAAAGCCATGGTGGCCCGATTTCATGAGCAAGGGCCTCTATCTTACATCTCTTAATCTGATAGACCCTGTACGGTAAGAAGTGATGAAAACCGTCAGAGATTATCGGGGAGTGTGGCCAAGGATCCATCCACATCAGTAAGAAGGAAATCAAGTCAAATGGGGGTCTCTCAATCAATGTGGATCCAGCAGGATGGCGCAACGGCGCATACGACATGAGAAACATTAAATCTGGTCCAGTACATATTAGCCAACCGAATAGTTTATCTGGTCTGTGAGATAAATTGACTACACATATCGCCAGATTTTACATGTGCAGATTTCTTCCTTTGAGGTTACCTCAAAAAGCGGGTATACGCAAACAAACCAGCCAAAATAAATGTCCTTAAAACAATATAGAGGAGGAAATAAGGGTCATAAGCCCTGAAACATTAGGTGATATGCTGAACAATGCCCTGCAGAGTGCACAAGAGTGTTAAAATGAAAATAGTGGACATTTGAGTAACATCATTTTTCATAACTAAAATTAAACCTTGTGAAAAACATACCCTAGATTAAGTTGTCTAAATAAAATGAGAACAAGTAAACTATGATATCTTTCTATATCTCAGAAAATCACTGTGAGGCTCCTCTACCTATATATGAAAATTGGGAAGCCTAACTAAAATATTGAGGAAGCTAATGCAATTTAAAATCCGTCAGCTTCCTTTAGGACGCCCTGTATAAGAATATGACTGTACCTATTTTATGTGCGAATCAGTTTCCAGGAGCTGATCATTCTTTATCGTCAGTTTCTTACATTTCTCTTACTTATTCTGTTATTTCCAAGCAAGGGTTGGAGTTGCAATAAATTTTTTTCATCCATTTTTACGAAATATACTCGATCCCGAAAAAGGTTTGTTTTACGGATATCTATTGGTATGTTTGTCCATATCATCATCAGCCTAGTTTATAATCGTTTCCAAGAACATTCGCAATGATGTCGTTGTTTGCTCTCAACACATCTCCAAGCTACTTGAAAGGGGATTCACCCAGCCTGCTCTAAATACATGGATTGTCGTTGAATTTTGGAATATGCTCGTTATAGACGTGGTCCAGCACTGGTATTATGAGCATCAATTTATGGTTTTTCTTCTTTTCCAATAAGAACTCCCCCCCATCTAAGCAACACAGGTTGAATGAGAATATTATATTTGTGTGTAGTTATCTATGTATATCAGTATCCAGGCACGTTTGTTGTAAATATATTGTTTTCGCTTACTCGGGCACTAATCGATATAATCGTAATCCTCCATCATTTGATGCGACTATACATAAGTTATGGGGGTTAGTCAAGTGTACCGTGTTACAAAAAAGCGACCAGATATCATACTACCATAATATTTAAATCCAACCACATTTCTACAATCAAAACATTGGTCTATGACTGTCTTGGTGTCGGATTTTCATTTACATAATTATCCAAGTATTATTGGATACACAATTGTTTTAGCTTGATCACCGAGGATAAGCAACGTTGTGGCTGTTCACTACCAGGTGGATATTGATTTGGAAATAGAAGGTGTTGTATGTGCAAATGGTCGACACCTACTGCAAGATGTGCAAAAAGTCGCCATCCCACATGACAGAAATATACACATACAAGGATACACTGTTTATGAATTTGAAATTCCCATGAAATATTTTCTTTCGGAGGAAAATGATACAACCCGCCGAGGAATAATGTCACTTTCGTTGATAAAATAATAATTTTGGGGTTACCGCTTACAAAGTGAACTATGTGTATATTATCTAAGCTGCTGCTAAATTAGGGGTTCCGTTGCCTAAAAAGATTATATAGTTTGTAACTATTATCTTGTAAACGCACAACTGCATATGCATTGCCCTGCACTTGAAAGCGTTGAAACATTCTTCTAAACTGATCATCCGTAGATACAATTGATTTTACTGTTACAATTACCCTACTATACTTTTCTTGAAAAAATATTCTACAATAAAAGCTTTCACTTACCAGCTTAATTATTAATGACAGTATAGAAATATTTTTGAGCAGGATCTGTTTCTCTACTGTGAAATGCATAATAAAAGTGAAATACATCCTAAATGACATGTGTTGGTGAATTTTAAATATTTGATAATCTTATATATGTTAGACATATGCTATTGATCGCTTCAGTTGTAGAATACCGTTATCTCTTTGTTACTAGGGTCTGTTTTATCGGGCTCGCCGCCAATGACCTGGCTCTGAAACTCTCCCTAAGCAATTTTCTTTTCAAAAGTGCCAAAACCTCGTGCTAACGCCTTACCATAAGACATTGTTTTACATATTACAACGTGAATGGAAATAAAAACTTAGGGACGCGCTTCTGGGCGATTTTAAAGGAATCGACTTCTACATAAATACATTGTATGCATGAGAAAGTGAGATTGTTTAACAAGTCTAATTTCACTAATTCACATTCAGTATTTTGCACAAGGCAAATAAAAAGAAGCGCTCCTTTAAGTAAAGACCCATACGTGCAGTGTGGCTTGAATATAAAATGTATCTAATTTATCTTGGTTTCTTACATGAGCAGGTAGAATCGATTGAAAGCTAAGAATATCATGGTATATCGTGATATTTGGAATGAATTTGAAGCAAAAGAAGTTTTACTTCATATCCTGTGGTAAGAGGCATTCGGGCCGACGATTCGTGAAACCACAAATTTACCCAAATATCCATCGGGAACTTGTTTCCGATCCCAAATGATCACATTTCACGCAACCTGTGATTAATTAAATATACATGTATTTATTATTCATGTAGACAAGATATGTGGATTTCTATCGGCATTATTTAATAAAACTTCAATTGATAAATGATATTAAATATACAGGCAATATAGAGAACTGATTATAATTGTATTTCGTAATTTTCATGCGATTTTTTTTTATTTTCTGAAAATGAAAGAAGATATGTTCGCGGTTTTCTTATATGAAGTCATATGCGTTTTACGGCATAACTGGCATCATAGGATATATAGTAAGCAATTAAATCGAATTAGTGTGATGTAATCATTTACAACTCTAAAAATACTTGTATCATTAATCTATGTGTGCATGAATATAAATTGTCAACGAAATCAAAATCCATACACGCCTGATATTTGAAGTCTATGGCAGCCATGATGAAACAACTACTCTGATAGGTCTATACATACACACACACACACACACACACACACATATATATATATATATATATATATATGCATATACGTACATATATATTCCCATTAATTTAAGTTTTTTGTGTATTGATATTCATAATAAAAAACTATTTTTGACAATTATTTAAAGAGGAAATAAAACCTTATTATATATATATCTGGTGGAATTGCATTAATTTGCAGTAGATCTAGGTAATTTGCATGTACTTTTACTAAATTACCTGTTAGTTTTTTTCAGTTTTCACATGAGATAATATGCTTTAGTTTACTATTACATCTAATTGTATTCATACAGATATTCTACATGATATATATTGCGTAAAATTTTCGTAAAAAATTATATTAAACACAATCTTGTTCCAATATATATATATATATATATATATATATATATAAATATATATATATATATATATATATATATATATATATATACATAATCTGACCTCTCAAATGAAGAAGCATTTCCTATGATGTTTCTGTGCAGAACAGTATCAGTAGGCCAAATAAAAACTACATGCCAGGTATTTGAAAACTTATATGGATGTGGTAGCTACTGTATAGGAGAATCCGTCATTGAAAACATTAATGAAATTATCAAAATTCCCAAGTGACGTAAAATGAGTTCATACAAGCTACAAAATATAAACAACAAATTCGTTATTGCATTATGTAAACGCACATGCATGGGCTTCCCAAGACTCATAAAGATGGCATTCTATTAGAGCCTATTCTCAGCGTGAAAAGTTTAAAATGTCCTCCATTGAGTCGATTCATGGTAAAGATAACCATGACAATCATAAGCAAAATACCATTGTATGTGTATGTATCTACTGGAAAATGGTTGAACATCAGAATTATTATTGTTTCCAGTATATAAAAATGGATGTCTGGAATATTTTGAGAACATTGCGTAAGGATAATACCAATAAAGTCAACAATAGATGAGATATCTGGATTGCATATCTATCTTCTGAGCTCACCAAGAAAATGTTCAAGAATTATTACACCATCGCAAACTTATACAGTTTAAGATAGAAAAATATGGAAAATAATCCTCCCCATATATACTGAAAACATGCGCTGGTTTATGAAATATGTATATAAGGAAAAACATTCAATACACATAATTTAAGCATCAACATTTACCTTCTATATAATGTAAAGAAAAAGATTCCCTAGCGCAAAGACCTATCAGTACATTAATATAATTAAAAAAAAAAGATAATGCACAGAGAATAGCTTAAGTTACAAGAAACCTGGGAAAAACATAACATAGTTCGTAAAACTGTTTGGAAACTTTCAAATATCTTATCAATATGATAGCAAAACAATATTTAGGCACAATGAGAACCTCCGAGAATCTATTGTGTGAGACAAGCACCAGACGGAAATAAATATGATTACGGACTGTATGAGATTCCTGTTAAAAGCTATACAAATTTAAGGCATGTTGCCAATGAAAGTATGCTTAGGAAAACATCGAAAAACCATAATACGTGGAGATATAAAACAATCGGCCACGGCTGGAAAAATGGAGTCAGCTGCACATATAATACTATACAGAAACTATAGACAGAGAAAAATGGTAAAAGTGGCACAACAAAATTGTGTAAATGTTTGGTGCCGATTAACTGTTTAGCAGATTTAGTACAATATTTAATACGACGTGTGAGGTTTTAATTTAAAAAAAATATAATATATTGAAAATAGATAAAGTATATATATATATATATATATATATATATATATATATATATATATATATATATATAGGACACTCAAAATAGCCGAACTGTAACAACGTGTGGATGGTATTCTTTTCCCCAAACAAACAGACCAGGTTTATCATGACCAAAATTAACTTTTTGTTGGTGGCATCGGATGGACAACACATCTGACGAGTAAACGAGAAAGATTTTTTTTTATGAAAGCATAAAACATAAACTGTCCATTCCATTAATAAAACAGCTGCAATGAAGACATCCGAAATGAAATCACATGGAGTTATATAAAAGAAAAACATGTTAGTCTTTGAATTTCAACAAAATTGTGTAATATATATATATATATATATATATATATATATATATATATATATATGTATTAGTCATGTTATAGACATGTTGTAATATATATATATATATATATATATATATATTAGTCATGTTATAGACATGTTATAGACATGTTAGTCTTTGAATTTCAACAAAATTTTGTAATATATATATATATATATATATATATATATATATATATATATATGTATATATATATATATTACAAAATTTTGTTGAAATTCAAACACTAACATACTGCTTTAACAAAAACCAAGACTTCAAAGAATGGGTTGATGGCAACTGATAGTGTATTTCATCGTTAGTTACAATTGTTTCAATACTAGTCAGACAAATCCAAACATTATGTTGCTTGAAAATGTTCACAAGAACAGCCTTTTCTCAGACTTATTGAAGAAAAAACGCTTTAACAGTAAAACATTATGGAAACCATTATAAGGAGAATAAAACAATCGAAAATAGTTTACCTATATCGCATCCTTGCAAATACTTTTTTAACTATATATTTACGTATTTTGGGATCTCCTTTTAAAAATATAAATAAATAAACAAAGTATAATACAATTTTACCACTTATTACCTATGCCCATTTAATATGTTTTATTGATACTATTCATTGCTTCCTTAAATTAAATTTCTTTATTTCTTTATTTAATTTGAAATATTTTTCTATTAATCCGGACTAATCAACTAAGAAAAATTATTGCGATTCTCTCTTAATTTCCTATCTGGAATTTGCTTTGTTATTTACAAAAATATCCGGTAACCTATATATGTGATTTAAGAAAAGGTTTTGTTTTAAAAATATTCAATAAAAAAAGAATGTTTAATATTGCTTTATACTTAGTTCATTCTCATTCTTCATTTAAAATTAAGTATTTCAGTCTTCTTTTACTTTTTATGTTTATTTTCTTTCCTTCTTTTCTATTAATATTTACGATTATCAGATATTTTGATGTAGAAAGGGAGATGACTGTAAGTTCGAAATTTTAAAGGTTTAGTTTAAATTGTGAGTTACCAAAATCCTAAAATGTATTCATAACGATGAAAAGGAAGTAACTAAAGCCGTTTGATGTAAATTCCTAATATGTATTTATTTGTTATTTATTAATTAAACAAATCCAATTAAAACTATAAGTTTGTAATGTATATCTTAACCATGATACTAATTTTATTACCATAGATTTAACATAGATTTGCCATCAATTTTCTGAGGTTATGTGTAGCTGTAATACAAAATACCAATGCTTAGTTAATAATAATATGTATCCCATTAATAAGTATTCTAATAATAAAGCTAACCTTTAGCATCATGTATTTTTACTCAAATTAAATTGGGGGTTAACCTTGATTTTTTTATGTAATCGCCTAGAACAAGAGTATTATTTAAAAACCTACGATTTTGCAAGTGTTACTGATCTAATTAATTAATCCCCTATTATTTAATTACTAATTAAAAAAAATAATATTGCTAATTCTTGTTAATCTATTTTATTCATCTAGAAACGGTATCAACTATTTCCACGTAAATATGATTAAAATGTTGTTCACAGATTTGAAACAATATTGCTAATCTTTTTTAATCTTTATTATAGATCTAAATTTCTTATCTAATAATCCAGTTTCTTTATTTCTAAAAAATGTGTTTTTAGTATAGACTATTAGATACCAGATTTGCTTGTTAGATTTGAATCATTCCTCACATCTAATTTCCATCATTTTTTGCTATGTAACTCTATATTAACTTTGGACTTGCACTCAAGAACCTATAATTTTCCCAGTATGTTTTCTCTCAGCTACATTTAAGACGCGATAGCAAAAATATATCCCTGTCAAGACACCCCTGTACAGAATCCAGCATTTGATTTAATATTTCTTTTTTAGAGCTCATTATGTAGAAGGCGGCCGAGAAAACACATATCGCACCATTTTGATTTTCCAGGTCCATACGTAGTACCCTTATCTAATATTGACCACTTAAATTCCGAATCTGTTTGTTTCTATGGAGTTCCCTTAGAATTACGAGTATATATATATATATATATATATATATATATATATATATATATATATATATGTATATATATGCATATATATATATGTGTGTGTGTGTGTGTGTGTGTGTGTGTGTGTGTGTGCAATAGGTAACAGTTAAGTAAAATGCGAGTTTAAGGCAGATTGTAAGTAGAATATAACAGTGATAAAATGTTTTTATAACGTGCGCAATATATTATCTGGTACATTTTTATAACAATATTAATATAAAGAAATTATGATGAATTATAAGCAATTAGAAATAGGAGATATGGTTAAGTTACTTATATTAATTATTATGCGTAGTTTTAGATTAATATATACCTGGCGAACTTTAATTTAACATAAGATTCGTCGAATATAAGTTTCATAAGAATACGACTGTTCAAATATAATAAAATACATAAAGAGGCACGCATATTTCGAGAACACTAGTTCTAAATAATCAAACACTAATGCTGTTGGTATCATTTACATATTTTTTTGTGTTAGTAGATTTTATTCTCGAACTGGGAAGATAGTATCGATCGACTCTCGTATTGAAATGCACACCTCAAATATGATTTCCCTATGGAAAATGATGTTCTCACGGCGTTTCCTATAAAGTTGAAGATGAAAACATATACTTTGCAATCGTTTTTTGAATCTGCGGGTTATCGGTACGATATTATTTACAGACAAAGGTTGACATAAGGATAAACATCTCTTCTCTTTAAGATGTATAATTACAACAAACCATACTTAAGTATTATGTAAGGCATACAACTATGATTGGATGCGATGTAGACATGGACTTTATATCCGAAACTTAATCTAGCTTCTGATTTCATACATAGATATCTTAGTAGAGAATCGACTTAAAAGCAGGGTTTCTGTCGTTTTCTGCTTAATTTTGTATACGTATTTTAATAGGGTTATTGTTTATGTTACGAAGAAGAATCGTAACGGATTTTATCACTGTAGTAATTTGCTTACATAAGTACAGGAATTAAACTCTTGCATAACATAATTCAATGATATATCCCGTAATCATTAATTGAATTGTCTATGTATTCTCAAGAAAATGTCATATTCATTTAGATATTTACTTGAAACAGTTTGCTATCGAATGATAACAAACTCGCGCTCTCTTTTTTTTTCTCGCAGCATAATGCATACACATTAACGTATTTTTAAACTTATATAAAAGAATAATTAAATTAATTATAATATATGCAAATTATATCAATATGCACACATATATATATATATATATATATATATATATATATATATATATATATATTCTTGGTAGAAAAATATTTAAAAATTAAGATTAAATGAATTTTAACATAGATCATTCATAGTGCTTAATCAAAGATAGCAAATTATATTTTTCTGTTTTATTTATATTTGATTATATTAATTTTAGTATATATTAATACTGTTTTCATCTTTCCTTTTCTTCTTCTTAGTGTATTCATACCCCCTGTATATATTTATACTACCCTCCCTCCTTATCACTCTCTAACTTTTCACTAAAACCATCCTTCCACACCCTCATTGTCTCACTAAAATTTTATTTTTGTAATGAATTTTTCCTATGAGAACTTTAGTATTGTTTCATTCCAGTCATGGCATATCTTCTCCCGTCAAAATTGGAAAAGGTCTGGAATCTTTTTCATTTTTTATGAAATCAAATATTATTGAAACAGTCTGCACGTCGGATACAGATATGATTGTATTTACATAAATTATAATAATAATAATAATTATGATTTCGCTTATGAACGTCTCTCTGGAAAGGGATGGGATCTTTTTTTCCAGAGGATTTTCCTTAATCCCGGCTTCAAACTATGAGATCAAGGCTTTTCCTAAGGGAGTTCGTTGTATCTATAATTGCAGAGGTTTGAAGGCCGCCTAAAACATCTGGAATTTGTAGTTTTTTCAATTGTCCTTCCAGACAACTTGATACTTCTCCTAGTGTACCAACTACGACCGGAATTATTTGTGTTTTTACTCCGAGTATACGCCTTATCCCAAAGGTCAATGGGGCATAATTGATCCACTTCTCATTCTCATTCTCTTTCACATTCTTGTCCTAGGGTACTGAGAAGTCTACAATCTGCCAGTTTTTTAGACCTTATCAATGCCGACCAAATCCGAACGATTATGTTCCAATTGCTCGGTCGTTATGACACTTTTGCTCCATCATACCTCTACCTTACCATCCTCACTTCATCGGGCACCCCCTCAAACCATTTTTTCAGCACACTTCACCCCAACCCCCTTACACACCTCCCAATATATCCGGAGTCCCATGCGATCGTGTCTTTTGCGGTACTCTCTCTGGGCCAGTCCACTACACTCTGTTGCAAGGTGCGCAATTGACTCTGAGGTCTTACCACAAATCCGGCATTCTGCAGCAATTTCCTCTCCTAGAACCACTTTTTTGAACAATCGTTTTCCTAATGCCTGCTCTTGTTCTGCACAAACAAAAGCTTCAGTAATCTTATCCAGATAACATGATCTTTCATCATCCACTTCTGCTATATCCTGGAAGAACCTTCCATGCATTTTCTTCCTAGCCAGTTCCTCTGCCCTTTCTCTATCCATACGTTTCACATAATCAGCCTTGGTCTCACATACCTCCACTTCATTGGCCACAACCTTAAGCAAACACTCCCCACTTCTAACCACATGCTCCTTCAACGAAATCTCCTCGGTTCTAACACAACCTTTTACACTTTTCAATTCTCTCCCACCATCTTTTCTCTTTTGATAAAGCCTTGCTACGCTACTTCGAATGGCAAATATACCAAACATTGCAAACACTTTTTCTAGTTTTGATATCAATGGCATGCAAATCCTTGTCAGACCATTCTAAAATTCCCGCACTGTATCTCAAAACACTGACTGTCCATGCATTTATTGCTTTCATTAAATGTCCTTCATACAGTTTCGACTTTGCAATTAGGTTCACTCTTCTAAGTTACTATTTCCTGACTTTTTCTTTCATTTCTCTGTTCATGATGCCTACACCCTCCAGAACTCCCAAATAATTATATTCTGTATCTTCTATTTCTTTCATGGTTTCTCCATTTTGCAGCACTATTCCATTCGAATTAACCTTTACTCCCCTTTTCATCACCAGCACCGCACATTTACTAATCCCAAACTCTATCCCAATGTCTTCTTAGCATGTCCCCACTAGTTCTACCAGTCTTTCCATTACCTTTTCATTTCTACCGAATATTTTCAAATCATCCATAAACAGTAGATGGTTGAGGCGCCTGTCACCAGATCCAAAGTTATACCCCAGTATTTCTCTCTTCAAGAGGATGCCCAGTGGCATCATTATCATTACAAAAAGAAGTGGCGATAACAAATCTCCTTGAAATATCCCACCTTTAATGCGAACCTGCCCCATCTCCTCTCTGTTTACTGTCTGTACCGTTCTCCATTGAGCCATACTTGTCTCCAAAATTCCTACCATATTATCAGCAATCTTCATCATCCATAGTATTTCACGTATCCATGAATGAGGAACTATTTCATAAGCCTTTTAGTAATCGATCCATGCTACGCTCAGATTTCTCTTCTTCTTCTTCGCATCCTGCATCAATGCTTTTTCAATTAGTAGTTGCTCTTTAGTATCTCGCAAGCCTTTCCGGCACCCCTTTTGTTCGTCA
Source organism: Euprymna scolopes (assembly GCF_053919585.1). NCBI lineage: Eukaryota > Metazoa > Mollusca > Cephalopoda > Sepiida > Sepiolidae > Euprymna > Euprymna scolopes. The sequence goes on from NC_136488.1 coordinate 56,023,998, forward strand.
GGAAAAACACCATTACTCTCTAGATGTTCAAAAATGTTCTCCGCAAATATCTAAGTCAACAGTTTCCACATCAATGGCAGACATGTAAGTGGTCTATAATTATTCGCATCTGTTACTTTTGCAGAATTTTTTTAATCAGTGTTGTTCTTCCTTTCACAATCCAATCAGGATAGATAAATGCATGGGAACTGTTTAAACCAAAAGCCCATCACTCTATCTGGACCAGGTGTCTTCCAGTTTGTCATTCTTCGTATGTCAACTTTAACGTCATCGATGGTTATCTCAACGTTCTTGATCTGCTGCATTTCTGATAGCCTTTCTCTGACCTCTCCCAACCAGGTAGCCTTCTCATCATATCGTCCTTCGACGGACCAAATCCAACTCCAGAACTTTCTTGCATCTTTTGCATTTTGGAGTGTTGTTATTTCTCGCCTGTTTACTACCATTTAATTCTTTATACAGCTGAGACTGATTGTTCCGGAAAAGGTTGTTCTGCCGAAATGCAACACTTTTCCAAGAAAGTTCCTAATTTTTATACCACCAGTATGGGCCTTCTCTTTCAACATTGTTAGAATGTTCATCGTTCCCTTTTCCAGCAATCTATACCTCCTTTCAAGCTCGTCCTTAGATTTCTGTCCTAGTTTAACTCCTTTTCTTATTTCTTCGATTTCGCCACCGTTTAATACTTTCTTCAAGCCGCCTCTGCCAGTGTGGCCTTTTATCCTTCATTTCTCCCTGTTTCTTCTGTAATAAGCCCGGACGATTCGCAATAACGTTTGACGCAGTATATAGAAGCCGGTTAAGTTCCGTATTCGATATGTTCTTTCTTATGATGTTGTGAATTACTCCTTGGGTTATTTTTACCTCGTTTTTCACCTTCCACCTATCAGTACTCTTCATACCTGGAATCTCTATGACATCGTCTCTAAGAAGAACCCCTCTTAACTTCTGATGTACTTCTTTTTCTACAGAAGTCAAAGTTCGAACTTGATCACCACTTCTCCATACATCTGCTCCTTCCACTGGCTCCATTTTCTCAGAGTAAATGATCTAATAATAATAATAATAATAATAATAATAATAATATATATATATATATATATATATGTGTGTGTGTATGTGTGTGTAGCTATGTGGGTGGTTTATTTGTGTATATGTGTTGACCACGCATATTCTGAATAATGCGTGTGCGTCTTTATATTTTAAATTACCAACATACTTAATTTGTCTCAATTGAACTTATAAATTAATTTATCTTAACGGCTTTAAATTTATTCGTTCATCCTTTGATAGTTTCAGTTTGAGGACAGCCTAAAGTATATCCTTAAATTCCAAAGTATATAACACTAATGTATTTAGTGTATTAAGTATTACAGGCTGAATTTCTAGTTTTTAATGCATTTTCACCCTAAAAAGGGCACAGTGTTACTTTAACATGGGGGCTCCGATCTGGAACATAATTTTTAGGGGTACTATGTAAAGAGCTGAGCAGCATAAATTCTGTTTGCATAAAACTTGAACAACTGCATATCAGAACAGTCAGGAAACAGGAACTCGAAATTGAATTCCAAAGTGTAGCAGTCCTTGTGGAAAAAAACTATAAGAGTAGAAATCTTTCTTACATCTAGGGAGTTCTACTATGTAGAGGTGGGGTGTTGCTGCTGATCTTGTTTGTCGCGGGTATTTACATCAAGAGGGTACAAAAGCTTGTAGTTAGTCGGAACACCTACCAGGAAATACTTGTAAAACAGGCAGAGAGGTGCACCATTTTGTCAATAAGATAACGGTTGAAACTAGCTGACGTTAATTACCCTCTTTTGAACCCTGTCAAATAGGAAGAGATTAGTAGCAAATGCACAAGTCTGAATGTGGCAACAGCACTCCTTAGATGCGCGAACGGTAGCCTTGTAAATCTACAGCATACTTTCAGGCGTAAGAAACTGTAAAGTACAGTAAAGAGAGTCCATAATCTTTGCCGAACATTGGCAATGCACATAATGTATCTATTCGCACTCATGTATCTTGTGAAATTGAAGCCGAGAAGGTTGAACGAAGTAGCTTCTTTTAATGTATCACTAGCGCTGGCAAGTTTCTTGTAGTCATTAAAGAAAAGGATTATAAACATAAGTTTCTTATAATTATTAAAGTAAAATGCTTAGTCTTAGCAGCACTGAATGTTACCATTCACTTTTGTTCCAACTCTAGGGTACTGCCATTACCTAGGATACGTGTCCATTTGTTTACCTGTTGTGTCTAACATAGAGCGTGATATCGTCAGCGAATATACCCAGCTCACAAACAATTTTATCAGGAATGTAAATCATGAATATCAGTAATAATAAAAGTCCAAGGATCAATTCCTGGGGAATACCCGCATTTATATCATATAGTTTTGAGGTACATCCAACGGGGGCAGCCTTGATTCTTCGCCTACTTAAGATAGATTTAATTATGTTAAATTTTCGTCCAGTAATACCATAGTACGTGATCTTACTGAGAAGAGTATCGTGTCATACTTTGTCAAAAGACTGATATATCAAGGTCACTGCTCTAGCATTCTCTGCTTCATCCAGTGCATGGTCTATATGTTCAGAGATTTAGATATCTGCAGTTGAAATATGTTCAGAGGTTTAGATATCTGCAGTTGAAAGGGTTTGTCTAAACCCATACTGTTGGTGGGCCAGAAGTTTAAAAGATGTAAGGTGATGGACTGGAGCTTGATTAATTATGAGCTCGACTACTTTATCGAGGAGAAGGGGGCTAATGAAGCATTAATTTAATGTGCCAGTTTTTTTTCTTTAGAATACTTTTAAACAAGTAACACAGAATCTTCCTTTCTAGCAGTCAGGAAAAATGATTCGGTAAGGATTTGTTAAAAAGTTTGGCAGAATGAAGCAACCTCTGAAGTGCGTTTATTAGTTGTACAGCCGGGACAAGATAAAGTCCACCTGCATTTGACGTGTTCAGGATTTTTATATCATTTACCCCAGAAGGAGTGATTTTCAACTTTCGTCCGCAGAGGTAAAATATTGGAGGGAGGGGTTGCTGGGTCCAAATTACCGCTGCAGGCAAACCGACGAGCAAGCAGAATAGCCTTATCGGTTGCCGTACGAAAAACTTACGGATTGTAAGAGAATGGGGGAATTGTTGATTGCCCATTTTTTACTACATTGTTATAGACTTTCCATATATCACAAGTTCCTAATATCTGCGCTTCAATGCATTTTCGGATGATTTCGGTATATTATCTCTTAGCTGTGGCTTTTTTTATTTTACAATTATATCAAGCTTCAATAAACATGCCAATTTGTACTGGATTTATGTCGGATAAATTTGCGGTATGCATGTCGCCTTTGAGCCTCCCTTCCTCTATTGATTTTTCGAAGAAAGTTGACATCACAAACTCCCTTCGAGCGTAGCCGTATATTAGGACTGCAGGAGAAGTTTTAAAAATATAAATTAAGATAAGTACATATTATCTGCTCGTTTTGTATGAAACTATTACGTAAATTTTACAATAATTGCTGTTATTTTGTATGTATTTATTTTTCTATATTATTTTAGACATATCTTAACCAATATTTCTACACTTATTTTAAAGCAAATTACTAAACACACTACTCTTTTCACCATGCGTTATTGATAATATAACTTCTATAAATAGTAAGATGGTAATCTCTAAATATGTTATGCTTATTTATTTAGAAGAAGTCAAGAACTTTATTTAAATATAGTATTTTTAATCTTTCCAGCCATGGCAAGGTGCTCAAAAACCTGGTATTGACCCCCGCTGCATAGTCATTCCTTTTAAACAAATAGATATGTGGATTTTTCAGGTCACCTATCTGGGATGAGGTAGTCCTTTATATAAAGCCTATGCTTTTAATTCCATGTCACTGCGCGGAAGAACTGGGAAGGATGCCTTCTCAGTCATAGTCGACAACCTTCCCAGAGTCAATAACATCACCAATTTATCCAGTTTACAAAACGTGTATCGTTTAAGGAGTAAATAGGCTCTGCCTATTACCTACATTTCATACTTATTCTTTGTCTATATGGCAAGCGTAGAGTTACAATATCAGGGACATACTTGAAATGGTCGTTGTCTCGCCTTGATTCCTGACTAGGACAATCAATCATGACTCCCCATTTACTGGTTGTTTCTCTCAAAACCGAGCAAATGACGTTGCTTGTGTGCTACTTATGTTTACTTAACGCTTCGCCACATCACTTGAGGCTCTCATTTACAAACATTCGTGGACTTAGAACTACATAGACTAGATAGAATATTTTCTACTTGCAAACTTATCTCATACGAAAAGAAAGCTTACTTGCACACTATAGTTAGCTACTTATATTTCCTTTCTTGCTATCTCTCTCGTTCTCTTTCTCTCTCTCTCTCTCTCTCTCGAACCAAAACATTACTCTAATCAATCATGTCTCTGATTTTTATAGAATACATATTCTTTTTCAAGTCAGTTTCTATTCAACCCACAGTAGGGACCCTAACAGGTACTACCACTCCGGGTCAGAGTGGACGTGTGAGCAATGCCAATTAAAGAGTGGTTCCACACTCCACAAAGCACGCAAGCTGGGGCCTCACCATCGGATATAGTTTAAGGTCATATCCAGGGCATTCACCTCCTGGACTTCCGAGGTCAAAGATCAAAGTGTAGAATCTGCTCTGCAGATACTGAAATCAAAGTAATATGTGAGGGCAACCTATCATATCAGACAATTGCTTTTGAATCAATCAGTATTTAGTCAATGTGAGGGACACCCTCATACAAGATAAGTTTGCCCCTGCCAGAGTACTCCATTGAGGGAACTCATTCCCCTCTACACATAAAAAGCGCCTTCAGTGTAATTCGCTCATGAGGAAGCAAATAAATGACATCCACCTCCTGGTCTTTCAGGCCTGAACGTCTTGAAGGAAATTAACTTTGATCAATGTAGGAGAAACCGATCATATAAGATAAGTGCTATTTATTTGGACACTTCCAGAGCTCTTCCTTTTTGTGTGGAAGCGTTTTTTTTCCAAACATCGTGGGGAATCAAATATCTGGACAAAAGCAGGATTTAAGTGCGTAATTCTTAAGCTAATTACCTACTCATTTATTTCGGAATCCGCCATGGCGTAATGGTTGGCATTGCTAAATTTAAACGCTTTACACTTCCGGTCGCGTCATGGCGTAGGGGTAAGATGTCAGATTTTCTTTCACTTTCTTATCCGCCTTCATGATACGGGTTTGGGCCTGCCTGAGTACTACCACTATTTTCTCCTCAACACACACCTTCAAACACCCGGGCAACGTCGGCCACCCAGGCTAGTCTAACAGAGAACGAGCCAGTTCAACATGCGTAGTTAGTGGTAGGCACCGCCTTAAGAAAACTAAAACATAAAAGATCAAGTAACGGAGGCACAACTGGAGAAGATAAACTAATACTACGTATAATTTTTCTACACATAAGAACTAATAGAAAGTCGTTCGCAATATTGTATTGAAAATCTAAATTGTTTATTTCTGCATCAAGTGACACTATACATAGCTACAATCAACTGTTTTTACATCCAAAATATGTCATAAAATTTACATTCCCTCTGCAATTCTGTTTGATAGTAAAATTATTTTTCATTCATGACGTCCCAAGTGACTTTTGCTGTCTGTCACTTGTTTGAAGTTGGCTGTCAAATTATGTTTAATGTGGATGTAAATATAAGATACACTTTGACATGATAGAAAAATAACCAATATTTAGCAAGCCATGCGGTCTAATACTAGTAGAGAGAAATATAAGTAGGAATATATATATATATATATATATATATATATATAAATTTCAGCTGTCTGTTTAAATATATGTATGTATGTTTCTATGTCTCGCTAAGACTTTTCTCAGGCAAACAGTAGCCAACGAAATTGATACTGTTGGAAAGGGAATTCTCGTACATGAATAATATGTATAAATTAGCCAACACGACTAGCCCCAAGTCTGTCAACGTACCGGTTTTGAAAAGGGGGGTACGGTTTTTAGTTTCTCAAATAAAGAACGGATTACGTTGCGAATGCGTGGCTAGGAAATTACAAGACGCTAGCTGACTTTAAATCTTATTCCATTAATTAAATCAACTCTCCAGTTTAAGAATGGCTTAAAAAGTAATGACATTATTATTATTTCAGCACGGCACCAAAAAAAAAAAGTAAGTACGATTAATGTTTGTTTAATTTAATTACATAACAACATTTGGAAAATATTTATTTTTATTTGTTCGTATTTAATAACATAAACGCATTCTCACATTAAAATGTACGGTGACAGGACCTATCTCGACATTCGATAAATAAACAAAAAACGATATGTTTTAACTGACATTGTTAGGCAAAAGTTCAGAATAGTATCAAAAGAACCCTCCCCTAAGTCACTATATACTTTTTAAAAATGCAATTCAATAAAAATTGAGACTAATGCACTGATTATAACATCAAAAATTGTATATGGGTTACCAAGTTATTGTTTAAAAGTTAGTTTGTTTCATCGTAAATGTATCATGGGCCATTTATTTATGCGAATATTGAGTAGAAATTATCGGTGAAATCAGTGAGAAAAATATAATCCTCTGATACATGATATATGATTATGAATTATGTACATATAATATTTGTATTTCTAATTGTTATTAAGACTAGGTTAAGTTATATTTTTCTGCATACACATAAGTAAATGTACAATTTTATCGGTTTATATGCAACTTTTATTTAAGTAATTATAAAAGATTTACTTTAAGGAAAAAACATTTAAAAGTGAACTACAGACTTTCTTCTTTGTATAAAAAATAACATGCCTACTCAAATATAATCTCTAAGCCAAAGTCATAAGTCCGTTTCTTTTAAGGGAACTCCTGCTATCTATCTACGGTAAGCGACGTATAGGAAAATATCGAATTGCTATTAAATCTAACGTAAGCCCTCCTATTTCTATCATTGTTTAATTTGAGTAAATACAGGGTGTTTTTAAAACTGCAAACATTAAATTAACCTTGAATTGCAGATATGCAAACTATCGGATATTTTGAGACCAGCTTAATTTATCAATTCATCATGAAGAAATTTATAGGTGAGCTTACTTTGGAAATTGCAAATTATACAATAAATGTACCGAGAGAGACATAAGATGGACATATTTTTAGATGGTATGGAACATAACTATGTGTGTATTATTTATAATCTAAGAACAAAATATTGGCGAGTCAGTTTCATTAGCCCACTGATTTATTCGAAGTTACTGAACATACTTTTCTGAACAATGTAGTCCAATGAAGACACAGAGTATTTAAAAGAAGAATACCATCCTAAAAATATTACTGATTTATTTATTTTTTTTTTTTTACTTAAGAGGCATTGCTAATTAAGGTCCAATATAAATGATACTGAATGTAAGGTGGTACTGTAATAATAGTTAATTGGCTAAATTGGTAAACTTTAATTATTAATGGGAAATCTCAACAAGATTAACATGCTGTATTCAACCGGAAAGAAGGCCAACGAAACAGTGTTCCACGGGCAGGCAGTTCTGTTTTTCAATTTTAACCCCAAACAAGACATAGTGCACATTTAAGGTAGGGGGCTGCTGTCGGAGATATAAGTTGCACAAATAATATGTAGGGAGCTGAACAGCTAGATGCCTGTTCAATTACATATGAACTTCTGCATGTCAGTATAGTTGGGAAATCAGGAACTAGGAAGGGAGTTGTAGATTTTAGCAATTCTAGGAAATAAACTATTAAAATAGGAAGCTTTCTTACATCTAGGGATCACTACTGTGCAGGGGTGGGATTTTGTTTGGTTTGTTGGAGTTATTAATATTGAAGGGATATTAGGGGTTGTAGTTCGTCAGAGCATCCACCATTAAAATACTCGAAGAATAGTAATAGGGATGCAACATTTCGTCGATGGGGCAGAGGTTGAAGCTTGAATAATAGTTTAGGACATGTCATGGTTGATGACTCTCTTTTGAACCCTGTCCAGGAATGAAAGAATAGTAACAGATGTGTCTATAATGTGACAACAATACTCCATATATAGGCAAATAGTGGGTTTGTAGAGGAACAGAATACTTTCAGCCGTAAGGAAATTTCTAGTACGATAGAGAGAGCCCAATGTCCTCGCAGCGGTCCAGGCAACGCTTTCAATGTATCTGTTCAAACTCATGTTCCCTGTAAACGTTAATCCGAGAAGTTTGAAAGAAGTACTTTCAGGTAATCAATCTTAAGCCATAGCTATTGGTTGTTGAAAAGGTTTCTTGTAATTATTGAAGGAAACAACCTTAGTATTGGCTGCATTGAATGTTACTATCAATTTAAGTCCCCATTCCACTAAAGATTGGAGGGCTTCCTCTAGTGTTTCTGCCATTACCTTAGATATGTGTTTATTTGTTTCCTCTCGTGCCCGTTGTAGAGCGTGGTATCATCAGCAAATATAACCATAGTAGGAACAATTTTATCAGGGAGGTCATTTATGAATATTAGTTATAATAAATACGCAAGGATAGACCCTAAAGGTACATCGCAATTATATCAAATTGCTTAAATACACGATCATCGAGGACAACCTGGATTCTTCTCTTATTTAAGTATTTAATTATGTAAAGTATTCGCCCCGTGATACCGTATGGTCTGATTTTCCTGAGATACCCATGGTATCATACCCTGTCAAAAGTCTTCGATATATCTAGGGATACCGCTCTATCATCCCCTGCTTTATCCAGTGTATGGTATATAAGTTCAGAGATTACAGTTAGGATATCTGCTGTAGAACGGGCTTGCCTACATTCATATTTTTGTTCGGTCAGAATTCTAGCAGCTATATAGTGATGAATTAGAGCTTGGGTTATTATGAACTCAGATATTTTGACGAAAAGCGGGAGGAGGCTAATGGGGCGATAATAAAATTGGTCAGTTCTTTCACCAGAATTCTCATAAGCGAGAGGATTGGATCATCCCATCGGAGCATTTATTTAATAGCAATGCCGTGATGAGACCGGTTCCACATGCTTTTGCGGTGTCTCGGTTTTCTTTAATATCATGCAGCTGGGAATGGGTTATTTTCAGATTATTCAGTGTAGCGTCCATCAGCAGAGAAAAGTCAGGGAGGGAGTGGTTTGTTGTACCCAATGTGGAGTTTGAAGCAGACCGACTAGAAAGCATGTTAGCCAACTCAGTTGTTGTGTCAACAACCTCATGTTTGGTTGGTAATTGTTGATTGCCTAATATTTAGTACACTGTTGTAGATCTTCTAGAACCCCGGATTCTTAATTTCTGAGCTTCGATGCATTTTCTGGCGGTTTCTGTATATTCTCTCTTAACTGTCTATATTTCTTTCTTACAATTACTTTTAACTTCTATATACTTTTATCTATTTGTATTGGCTTTATGTTGGATAAATCTGCGGTATTCATGCTGCCTTTGAACAATGGCAGCTGCACAAGTAGAAGTAAACAATTGGCGAGAGTGAGATTAGCTATAGAATTTCCGTGTGGGAACATGTGCTTTAGTTGCTGTTTTGAACCATTCAGTTGTCTCATTTGTACACTTCAGCAGGAAGAGAAAATATCTTTCGCCATGGGGCGTCTCTAATGAGATCCCCGATTGCTTCTTTTCGTATAACACCTTGTTGTTTTAGCAATTATTGTTCAGTTTTGGGTTGAGAATTTACGGCGATTTCTAACATTACGAGAGCGCTATGAGCATTGCCAAATGAGTTATGTGTATTCGTTACACAATAATCGGGAACAGTGCTCAGAAATATGTGTAGAACTGAGGCATGTTTATCGAGCTGATTTTGTCGGAAACGTAACCGTCTCTGAAAGGGATGAGAAGTTACGTTTTATGCTACCAGCTATGTATGTATAAGTAGAGAATCGAAGCCAATTACTGTGGTGTACAATGAATCACTAAATACATGGACATGTGCGCTAGTATCGAAGGAGAGTGATTTAGCTATGCTGTCAGAGACTTTCTTGATTAATTTAAGTCCGAGCTCGAGGAGAGCGATAGAGATAACCGAAGTAGCTAATGCTATGTTGCATGATAAGTCTAAAGAACATAAAGGTTATGCCGTTTGATTCATGTTTTGTTTCTCGAGCAAAGGGGAGAGTGTTTCGAATATAGACTCCATGGCCGTGCATATGTTTGTCTGAGTACTTAAGGAAAAGTGAGAGATATCCAGGTTTGTTAAAATGGTTAGATGAGACCTAAGAGTGTAGGTTAGTTTCACGTGGCGCTAAGCTATCCGGGTATTTGCTATGAGAAATTATTAAACATCAGCCAAGTTAGTTCTAAGTCCGCGCATATTCGTGAATGTAGGGAGGAGGCAAATTAATTGTGTTGAGTTTAAGCCTTGTTTAATCGTATTTTTTATATTGACCTGCTATTTTTTATTTAAGAATTTCAGGTGTAGGGTGAGAGGAGCTGAGCAACAGGCAACACAAGTAGACCACTAGCCGACTCCTCATCTACAGATTATTTTAGGGTCCCTTTCTATGCGCGGACCTGCATTACAATCATCACGATATATAGTGATGATGTAACAGCCGTTCTAAGCGATACCAAAGTGTTAGTCGGAAACAGGAGTCAGAAACTGCCAATCCGGAACCCTCGACCCAGCAGACAAAAATCAACTCAGTTCAATTGAATTGGCATATATTGCACTCCAGCGCCCCCGAATGCCTAGTTTAAGGGGAAGGGATATGGCGGGAACAGGAAATGGCGTTCATTGTCCTAGTCATGAGACAAGGTCGACCACTGGGTGTTTCTGTCGGTTCCTTGTGATCCCACTTTTCTGCCTGACTAAAAGGCAAAAAAGGAGTTGGAAAGCTGGGCCAATGGACAGAGCTTATCCTTAAGCAGTTAAGGTTTGCAAACTGGCCATTTTTTCGAGTTATCAGCTTTAAGAAGGGGCTCGTCAAGGACTGAAAATACCTTCCTCGCCTAGGTTTAGCTTCAGAGTTTTTCTTCTAGACTGATTACCTGAAAAGATCTCCAGTTCCTTCAGCACCAATAGGGTTAGCCCTTCGCCTGAGTCCTAAACGAGGTAGTAATGCTACCCCGCATGGGTAGTTAATGTTAATGTGTTAATTATTAAAGGTTATATATCCACTGAAAAAGTATACAGCCCAGAATAATTAAAAAAAGACATTACTATGCTTTCCGTTTCATTGTTACTAAAAGAGGAGATATATTCTGGGAATGTATCATTTTTCATGGAATCCGCATTTAGATTTAATAACAAATAGAGATTGGAGAGAATCATATATATTGATTGTAGCTAGCCGTGTGATTTTTGTGGAAGTTTTGCAGGGGAGCATAGAGTAGAGTTCAGTCGCGCACTTGCCATAAAAATAATGACAGAGCAAAGAGAGGCTCACAGCGGCGCTTCTGTGAGTAAGAAGTTGCAGAGAAGAGCAAAAGACATCACCTTTTTAGGCTTCGAAGCCGGTTATCAATGCATGATAAGGCGGGCCGAGCCGCTGCTGCGAAGATCTGCCAACAGTACTCTATTTTAGGGCGTACAAAGATAAAGAATTGCATCAACAGTGAGGTAACTCCTATAGCGGTAAAGTGATCCAACCAAGATCTGCCCTAGAAACGAACCCCCAGTCCACAGATTTACTAATCGCGTGTGAAATAACAGTTGGATAACAGCTGCAGATTTCAGGGAACGAACACCATATTGCATGTCACTGTGCAGGTTATTCTTGCTGAGATTGTTGACAGATTTCAGCAACTTACTCAAAACACACTAGAGAGTTATTGGTCTGTAGAAAGCAGAGATGGCCGATCCCCGGTATTTTTTACAGATTGATTAACTGATTAAGGCATTGGGGAGCTATTTATCACTTAGAGGTTTAACAGATTTGCTATATAAGTGCTAGTTTCGGTTGAATACATTTTTTAGCCATATGATTGAAATTCCGTCGCTTTATTGTAATAAAATTTATGATAAGCTTGTCAACATCGCATAGTGATATTTGTACGTCACGTCGCGTGTTTTGTACAATATTATTAGTCGAAGTCGCTGTAATTTTTATTAAATACCTTAAGCGGAATTATTAAATTGTGTAAGCGAAGCAGATTACCCAGCAAATATATATGATATTTGTAATCTAAGAGAAACTGACTGAAAGGATAGAACATACTAATCTTAAACAATAAACGAGGTTTATTTTTATATATATTTTTATTGGTAATTTGTTATATATACATTTTAAATTAAATAAATTAATAATTCGATCAACTTGCGCCAGAATCGATTTTGCTGTACCTGTTTGCAAACAGAGACACTTCGTCTAATAATAGACAACAATATTTCGAGAAAACATATGAAAGCCGCGTGCAATGAGCAAATATTTTATTATGCATGAGAACAAGATAAAAAAGTGGTTTCGCCTGAATCTAAGATATAATTTATCGCTCATGCAATGTACACACAAGACTGGAAGAACTTCCATTGTTATAAACATTTTATCTATAGGAGGTGACAGAAAGATCCAGCAAGGTCGGTCATCAAGAATGGATCACATAGATCAAATCTTTTGCGAAAGTCGCTGGTAAAATGGTGGGATGCTTCTATTGACCCGATAGGTATCTCGCCGCTGATGCAATTCTCTTCCTATACAAGAGCCATGTACGTCCATGGATGACGTAATGTTACAATATCTGGGCAGGAACTTCTAGAAAAGACGTATTCTGCATGGAAAGACTACAAAACTGATTTCTTAGCCTAGTGGATGATACCTTTTTCTCTTCCCTGCAACCTCTTTCTCACAGAAGAGACGTGGCGAGCGTGTCTCTGTTTTATCGTTATTTTTATGGCAAGTGCTCCTCTGAATTCCAATCTATGGTCCTCACTCTCCGACTTTTTCGGGAAACACGCGTCTTCCTGAAAACACTATCAATAATTTCCCCACTCTTTATCTTCTACCTGCCTGCTTTCCGGCAGACTATAATATGGTCGTTTTCAAGTGCAATATAAAAAAGTTTTAGATGAGCCGTTCCACTTAAGTAATGCAATTTACCAAATTTCCACTACTAACAATTACTACGGCATGGTCCCATTGACCACTGTAAAATTATTAAAATGGATCCCCGGGTGGTCTATAGGCCTTGATAAGTTGTGACTCCTTTGTAAAAAAAGTACTTATTGTAATTTATTGAATTTAAATTTCGTGATATATTCGTCATATTTCTTCAGTTGTTGGTCGAGTATTTTGAGTTTTTAATTTCGTTGATACGTTAAAATGTTATATAATGTTTACTTAATTCCCTTTTTCTATTCTCATATATATATATATATATATATATATATATATGCATACATGTATATTTATATGAATACATATAATTATATAATTTATTTACTTAATATAGAAGGATAAGGTTTATTTTTATGTATCATATTTTCCTGTTGCCTTCGTCTGTGATTTATAAGTAAATAAAGTTTGGCTGTAAGTTTTTTTTAGAAGAAATGGTAACTAATCTATACATATAAGTAATTGTATCAGTTTAAATAAGCCAAATATATTTTTAGAATAGAAATCATTACAGGTTCAAAGAAAGAAGATGTGTATTGAAACGTGGGCGTGGAATTTTGCATACATATAAGTGTAAAGTTCTTATCAAGTAAACTTTGCCATTGTTTCACAAGAAAAATAATTTGCAAAATCTTGTAAAACTTTCTAAGTTTCAAGTAATATTTTTGCTGACACTTTATTTATCTGCGAACACCTGTAAAATGTATAATGTTTATATGTTTGGAATAAAAACATAAAATGTTTCTATGAACAATAAAACGTATATTTTTTAGTAAGTTGCTATCATTTTGATTAGAACTTTTTTCCTTATCTTTGTTATTGTTATGATCATGCTTCTTCCGCTATTCTCTTAATGGATTTTTCAGGTAATAACGGCTATTTTCGAACTTTTCCTAGTATCTATTTTATAAACAGTTATTATCTTTTTATAAAAAAAACTATTATTAGAACTTATTTTTTACCACACTCGATATTTCATATCCTTACTCTTAAAAGTTTATTAAATGTTCCTCATCACTAATTGTACCGACAAGCCCTGATGTGTGCGTTCAATTCTAACAAACATCTTATAGGATAACGATCTTCACGGAGACTAGCTTCAAGCGGTAATTGCTAAAATACAGTTATTGTATCTATAAACATAATATTCATATTTTAATTCCCTGTGTTACTGTTTTTTTAAGTTTTGTTTTTGTTTTTTTTGTTTTTTTTAAACACGCCATATAAGAGATATACGTTTAAATATATTATTTACGCATAAATCTATTATTAATCAATATGTTTTTTGATTTTTTATTCCTCTTAGTTATTATAAATGTATGACAATAATCTGTTAATTTAATAATTTATAACACGATATGAGCTTAAAGTCCTTTTACAGAATAAACACGTTACATGGCTCATCCCCATTCAGGTACTTGATCTTCAAGAATTTGTAAACTTGCATATTTCAAATGAAATGGAACTATATCTTCAGGTTTCGATTTTCTGGTCTTTCGGTGTCTTCTGCCGTGCCAACTTTGTTTGCCTCAAACAACATTTCAGAAGTATAGTTAAATCTAAGGCACAAACTATTTTTAAAATAGATATTTAAGAAATAATTATAGATTAAAAAATACATAATATGTTTACTGAACTGCTTAGTAAGCTATTATCATTATAAAACTGGGTTCCGTGTTACATACATTCATATGTTGAACAGTAACCGTCGGTTCGAAACAAACATACAACGCATAATTTTACAAGGTGTATTATAATGACAATATTCCAAAACATTGAATTTAGTGGTTTTGTTCATAAGTTTCTTGTAACGCTTAGTTGACTAAAGTTTTTACGGGATGTTCTGCTATATGATATTTTCTAATAATTATATGTTGCATATAGTAATTCTTGTAACGATAGTATACACTGAGTATGTATAGTATGCATCTTCGTCATGGGTATTACATAAAACTACATCCGGAAACGAAGCCCTGGTGCAGGAGCTCCAGGGTTTTGGGGAGGTCACTACCCCTTACTCGTAGCAATGCTGAGTAACCCTTCGGCAAGGTGTAGTACCCACTAGTCCCTCCCCATTTAGGGTCACAAACATCCAAGCCTGGTCAACGATGCCCTTGGCGGATGAGCAAGGAATCCCAACGGCTTGCGCAGCGGATGAACCAGCACCGCAGTGCCAACGCAGTCAACAAGTGTGATGTACAACTCGACTCGGATCTGCCTCAGCCATCGGATGCGGCTGATTGCATATGTTCAGACATTCCTGGTCCGTCCGTGCCTCAGTACTGTTGCCTTCAGCGGAGAGGGTGCTAGCAGTACTGGGCAAGCTGCTTATTCCAACTTTTCCTAGGCTGGGAGAGAGGTTAAAGTTCTGTGGCGATAGTTGGATGGACTGGAGGCAGCAGCGTGATCTCTGCACTCAGACGATTGGCGTATGATGGCCGTGTTATTGCTGAAGCCGTCATCGTGGAAATCGACGGACTGCCCGAGAGAGGAAGCAAAAAGAGCACGACTACGGGCAGCACTGTCCGGATTTCCTGCCATCAGGTGTCACATCTGCGACCGGGGTTTCAGAGCTCCGATCAGACTCACATCGCACTTTCGACACGACCACTAACCGATCTCCGTGTCATCGTCGAAATCGACGGACTGCCCGAGAGAGATACACTGAGATCTTAATATATTCCTATATCAATAGAACTATTTGGAAAGTTAGCACATATTAAAAATAGATGAAAGACATAGCGTGTAATCTTCGACAACATCTTAAAAGTGATCATTATTTTGAGTCATAGTAAAGTAGAAATAATAGCAAATCAGTTTACAAACTGCCGACTATTATACCACAGTATTGAGGCGAATTCCTAGTTGTAAACCAAGTAGATACTATTCAACTATCACAGATTAAAATAGAGATACGCAATGAAAACAGACATACAAAGGAACGCGATGGAATAGACAATGTTTTCCAAGAAAATATTTTTTCAGTGAAAATATTTTTGAAAATATTGATTAAAGATGGGTAAGTTAGTAATAGTTAAGCCAATATATCACTTAAATTCTGTTACATGTCATGTGGAATTTCTGTTTATATATGGGTATAAGGTTAAAAGTAGAATTTACTCTGTTTTACGCGCTAAATCAATAGAAGCTTCTTTAGTATGTACTGACATCAAACCGTTCCTTGAGTATGCAGACGCGTTAGCAACATTGTCGAATCAGTTATAGAGTCTGCTAGTCTACTTGATGACAGTTCCTTTGTATAGGGAACAAAATTTACAACTAGGTATAGGATCGCACCACGATTAACATTGCTCCGCTGTACATCCAGAAAGTATTGACATAAGTATATGTCGTTATCTATTGTGAGACAATATCGCAAATCGATACTTTGAGAGCGAAACTTTGTTTCTGGTTCAGTACATATTTGTTCTGAGAAAAACCTCCCCGATTTTTGCATGCTATACCGACTCTTGCTTCTCTCAGTGACTGAGGGAGAAATACAATAATTACACACGGGAAAATTAATTGGACAAACAACACGGATGATTTTTTGCAGACTGGACAGTACTCTGGAATGATCTTTGTGAACAGAACTTCGAATCGCTCAGCATCAACAGCAACAAAAACAACACATTATCTTCAGTAACATCTGTTACGATTCAACTATAAGTATCACTCAGAATGCAATACATATATTTTTTTGTATTACTATATCTTCCATCATCTCGTTGTTGAATTATTAAAGTTCGATTCAAGTCACGTTCACTTTGTCAACATCAGATAATGGAACGATAAACCCAGACATTGTTGGTGTTTTAATGCTAATTCTTTAGAACGCACCATAAACATACGATACTACCTTACATACAAATGAGTCATTTTATTAATGTAAAAAAAAAGAAAACAGGAAATGAGATAATATAAACACAGTTGTTTAAGCAAATACAAAAGATGTGTTTTTGTAACAATATTTGCCTTCGAATACAGGTAAAAATTATATTCTAATTGACCAATACAAGTACAGAAGTGAATTAAATGTGATGGGAGTTTTGGAAAACATAAAATACACACACACACACACACAAACACAAACACACACATACACAGACACAAACATATATATATATATATATATATATATATATATATATATATATATATATATATATATATATATATATATATATATCAGCAAGCCGACCGGCGTTACTCGCTCGTGTAATACGCATACATACTTTACTTTGGTTCACGCAGAAACTGAAGATATGTTCATACGGGTATTATATTATTTCTAAACAGTTGACTTCTTGTAAATGTTTAAAAAAAAACACACTAAAACGAGATAGGAACTAAACAGTTGAAACTAAAAAACTATGAGTCAAGTACAATAAAAATTAGACCAGAATAACGCGATCTTTGTATTATACAATCTATTTATTCTTTACATGAAGAAGCAGTTGACATAAAATTCTGTTTGGAACACACCTGCTATACTAAGGATATAACTCATTTTCATCGTGGGCAACCTTGATACACCCAAAACAATACAAAAAATGAAAGAACGGATAAATACATGTAGATTAATCGCACAAAAATAGAAGTACGTGCTACTTTCCCCAAAAAGTATTTCAGCAGAAGGGATACAAAGAGGAAGAGCTATACTTCAGGTATCGAGTGTTTTTGTTGCCTATTCTGAACCCCCTTCCTCAACAAACTAATAAAATAAATGAATCAAAACCACTTGTGTTTCAATAAAAATAGCAGCGAGTGGCCGAACGACCGCAAAAACTCCTCAGCCGTGTAGGCAGGATCGAAACTGAAACGTGATAGAAAGGAAAAGGTGATTTGCAAAACGATTTTACCCACTGTACCACGGCAATTAGTGACCGCATCGCAAGAAAAAAATATTACAGACATTAACGCGTACGTAACATTTAAGTTAAGTTTTAGGAAAAAATGGAATTTCATTCACCGGCTAAAAACACACAAATTAAATCCTTCCAGTGTATTCGTAATTTTCTTTTTTTGAATATTTTTAAAAAATGTAAACATTTTTCTGTCTCCACAGAATTATATGTTCCCCCCTAGAAACTTACAAAATTATTTGGTGAAGAGCTGTTTTTTTTATCTTTTGAAGTAAACAGGGAAAATAACCCAACGTTTCCCAAAAATCGATGACGTAAATAATAATTTAAAATAAAGTAAATAAAATATATTATCAATATAATGGATATTTAAAATTTATTAAATAACAATCTTAAATGAAACACTTAAAACAACGTCATCGCTAGAAACATTAACTAACATACAGCTATTTAGTAAAATCGATTTTCCTTACTGTAATATGCAAATGAGTTTACCTCTTGATTTTATATTTTCCAAGAATAATACAATATATGAAAATAAATGAAATAATAAATGGATCTTTTTTATATATTAATCTAACTGTAAACAAACAAACAAATAAACCAACAGATCAACATATGAGAATACGAAGTTTATATATATATATATATATATATATATATATATATATATATATATATATAGTAATTTATAAAATATATATGGCGATTAAACTACACTGAATATTCGGTCTTTCATTCACTCTAGGATTCGTCAGGCTTACGCGCGAATTCCGTGGTTGTTTTTCGTTTTTATATAGTCCTCTTCTGTTGAGGATTTTAGTTAGTTATTTTTTACGCATAAATCTATACTTTCGTATATATTATTTTATGTGAGTAAATGAAGTAGTTATATATATATATGTATATATATATATATATATATATATATATATATATATCACTCCTTGTGGTAATATTTGTTTTTATAGATTGAGAGGATCTTGACATCTTTGATTTCTTGTGGCAGCGTTCCTTGTTGCTAGCAGTTTTTACTAGTTCGTAAATTTTCCCATGTGTTGTCCCCCGACTGGCGTATATTTTAGCTGGTATACTGCCAATTCCTAGAGATTTGTTCATTTTAGTTTTGTCAATTGCTCCCTTACACCCCCAAAAGTTGTCATTCAGGTACATCTGCTGGGAGAAAACTATGATTTGGCTTACGATCTCCTTATCAGTATTGGATTATACATTCAATAGGATGTTAAAGTACTCTTGCCATGTTTTAATTAACTGTTTTGCTTGAATCAATGTAGCGTTTTAATATTCTGATAACAGGATGTTAGCCCTCTGGACTCTGGGGCCATATATTTCCTTAAATGACCTGATTAAACCTGCAGAGTTGTTTTCCTTCGCTTGCCTCTGTGCAACCTCATCCCTTTTCATCCACCTGGTATTTTCGATTCCTCTTAGCACGTTCTGGACTTCTGATCTCGCTTATTTCAGCTTTTTCTGGTTTGCTCTGGTCGGGTTATTTAGTTTTAAATTTAACGCTCGGTTCTTTCCTCTATTGCATTTCAAATTTCATCTACTGCATCTCTAATTTCTTAGTCTGTTACTCGTTGAACCAGTCTACGTTCCGCTTATTTGTGTAGCCAAGCACCTCTATAGCAGCGGAGAATACTGGCCTGCTTAGAGAGTCCCACGTTTGTTCCGGTGAATCAATATCATCAGTGATTTCTTCCAATGCTGATTTGATTGCACGTTGTAGGCTATCTTGCCATCCTCTGTTTCAGAGCCCTCGCGTGTCTAGTCTTCTTTTGCGCTTTGTTGTGGCTCTGCTGTACTCAGCTTTTATGGTGAACTTGAAGGTAATATTGATTAGGCAGTGATCTGTTTTGCAATCTAGTCTTCGCATAGCTGTTGTGTTCTTGGTATCTTTGACTTCCTTCCTTCTCGTAATAACATTGTCCAGGAGATGTGGTCTCTTTGAAGATGACTGTCTCAGGCGTAGTAATGCTTATCTGAATGTTTAAAGTAAGGGTTCCTAATTGCTAGCTCAAACTTCTTGCAAAAACAGAGCAGAAGTTCTCCATTTGAATTAAGATTTCCCTTCCCAAACCTTCCGAGAACAGGACTCCATGTATTGTAGTCATGACATACTCTGGTATGGAAGTCAGCAAGAAGAACTACCTTATCCGCTGCAGGGGTGAATACTATAGTGCCTTTCAGTTGAGAGTAAAAGGGCTCCTCTTCCTCGTTTGGGTAGGTCATTCTCGGTGCACAGACGCTGATGATGGCGAGGTTACGGTTATGGGGCGTGGTGATTATAATAATAACCATAGTATATACCAGCTTCGCTTTTCATTGGGCATTATTATAATACCACACGTGTCATTGGATTTACATTTAGGAAACTAATCGATACAACATTCGATGATCCTATATTTTTATTGTTATTTATCCCAGCGCAATTGCTAATTTATTAATCCATTTTGATTGGTAAACTGCTCTTGTATAAACCCAGTGTAACTGCAAGAAACTTTCTATATGCACTGATTTTGTCTACAAGGCATTTTAGTCTACATCGAATTTTAAGGATTGTTGCTTTTATGAAAATGTTTTATACTAGTAAGAAACCCGACATTGTCGTTGATTTTCTGATGAGCATAAACAAAATCTCTCATATGTTAATTAGTTTGGATTACTATAATTGAAGATTATATAACCCTCGTATATTGCAACTTTCATAAGATGTAAACTCCCGAACACCCACTAAAATATTCTATACCATCCTATATTTCACCATAAAATACAAATTGAACGGATTAAATTTGATTATACAATCAAATATATCTCTATTTAAACATGGTGTACTAGAATTCACTATTTATTTTGTATTCCTCAACTTTAATTGCTAAATGACCCCTCATTTTGATGGATCATTAAATGCTTCATTTTCTAAGCATATTTTGCATATTAATCCCAAAAATATAGCAAGCGTTTGATTTTATTTTTGTAATTGTATTTTGAAATAAATAATTGTTTATATGTGCATTGTCTTGTTTTCGGATTTATGTATCCAAGTGTATATGCATATGGAGATGAGTACATGTTTATAGAGCTGTGTAGTGTTATGAAAGATGAAATCCACAAACCAAAATTAGAAAAAAAAACAAGCCAATTTTTACTAATTACATTGCTAACGTAGAAGGTAAAATTATGTCGATTGCTAAGATTTCGCGATTGAAACAAGTACACTGTAATAAAGCGCATCTAGGCGCAGGTGAGAAACTCAGCAGTAGCCGGAGGATAACTTTATAGCAAAAATATTATCAGCAAGAACCGTTAAAGAACGTAGTCAAATAAGCAAGTATTTGCTTTCTTGTTTCACAAGTGGAGGAGAGAAAAATGCACAACGTGGACGAGGATAGGAGCAAATTTCGTAGCGGGATAGATTAATCTGTGAGGACGAGAGGCAATAAAACGCTGGCTAGTGTTAGAGTCATGTCGATTCTTTGGAAATGGAAAGAAAACTTGCGTGGCGGTCAGTTAGGACAAATAATAGAAATGAAATTATTCTTTAAAACTAAAAGTCTTTATGCTGCTAATGCACAGCAGTTTGCATTGTCACTGAGGTAAAAATACAAGTGGTCATTAAACATTTAGGTGCCCACAGACCTCGGTTAAAATGGATAATGTAAATGGCGTTGCTTCCGCAAAAGTTATATCTTCTTTTAGATTACTGAGAATTTGCTATATGCAGCAGCATATAAACGTCTGTAGATCTAAAGCGACAACTTCTTACGAGATATTGTCTATCGTAATACAGACCTAAGCTCTACTGCCGATCTGGAAGCTCCCTTTCCAGATATATCAGATGTTGTTCTTGCTTGCTTATTAAATTGCATATGAACTGCATTCAATTGTGACCATGAAAATATTTATGCACCTTAGTGTCAATATTTGCAATCAGATTGTTTTGCTTAAACTAAATTCCAATATGTGTGTGATTATTTTCATTATATCTTATTTTTGTTTAATTATTACTTCATAACTTGGTTTCTAATATTCATCTTGATTAATAAAATATTTGCATTATTCTACAATTAAAAAAAAACAAAGTGTTTTATCGATCTACATCTAGAAATGCAAACTGCATCTACTAGCTAACGTATACGAGTCGTTTCATTGTTTTTTCCAAATCTGCAACATAACCTAGGGTTATTTATATCTAATCCATGCAAAGCTGCCAACCTCAAATATATATTCTATATGAGTTTACTAAGAAGATAAAGATGGAGAAATTGATAAGTATTGGATATTGTTGTCTATACTTCAGAAATATTGTTCATAACTGCTAATTAATCCAAAAAATAGAAACAGTAGTACATTCATGTCGTAATAAATTAACTGTTCACATATTTCTGTAAAATAGGAAAGACTCCTTATTGTTTGATTATAGCAGAATGTATTTGTTGTGGAGACGCTCACTAATTAACGTAGGCGGGTGAGTGAGATATATAAAGGTGTCAATCACCAATACCGGAAGAGTCCGGTAACGACCGCCAAATAGGCAAGACGCCTATGCTGCATCCAGTAAGACATGCAACACGCCACCTGCCGGAATATCTCCAACTGAAGTATATTTGAAGACATGTAAATATGTATATAACTTTTCTTCCTAATATATTATTGTAAACCTTTACTTTCGTGTTCTTATTAATTATTTGTGCAGACACAACATTATTCGAATGGAAACGCTGGCTAGCATTTCCAACTAAATTAACGTTAACAGATCAGTGTTCAGCTATTGACCTTCCATCGATTAATATGGAAAAAAGTTATTGTTATTAAATTAACAGTTCGAACCGTGGAAAGTTTGACAGCGTCTACTAACGCAAGTTGGAAAATATAATTAGTTACGAGAACAACGTGTCAATAATGGCTACACAACCGTTATATTTCTTTTATAATCTATGCCCGGTGTATTTGACAACACAATTTGTACGTTTTCTATATAACATTAGTTTTTTTTTTCTGAATGACACAGGAAAAGTACAATGTAACTTTCTACCTTAATCGTTAAAAAATATAGAACTCCAACGTAGTGAAAAATCCAATATTGCCTGGAAGTATCGTATATTCCGGTGATATTGATAATTCGACCTCAGAGCATGCCTTGACTCATAGTCATCATCCGAAAAAAGTTTGTTGGCAACAATGCTGAGGCACAAACAACCCTTATCGTATGAAATATATTAAAGGGTTTATTATTCTATAATCAAATTTATATCAACAATTGTTTACACCTGCGGAGACTAGCGTTAAACCGTTGCCAATCATCAGCGTATGATAGTATAATATTATAATGCTCCTGGCTTGTTTAATTACAATAAACAAGTAATGGAAAAACTAAGACTATACAATATAGATAAAAAACGGTACATTGACCAGTCATGCGAGATAGCCTAGTGGTAGAGATTTACGCTTCTTACCAGGGGGTCCTGATTTCGAAACTTGCTAGATTCTGCTACTCTGATGAGTCGTAGACAATGAAACATTTGTCAGTGGATAATTATATTTTAATAATACCCATGCTGCATGCCATTTGGGCGTAACAAATTTGTCAAATGGAAAATTATTTCCAACTCACATTTAGGTAAAAATGCACTTCATATAAATAATTAAATTTATTCAAAAAGTATCGCAAAACAAACAACATATGCATAAAAATAAATGCGATGTACCCAGCAGATAGATAGATAAATAGAAAGATAGATTCACAAGATATCCCAGTGGTAGAGGTTTACACTTTTGACCATGAGCTCCGAATTTCGAATCTCGTTATATTCAGCCATTCTGATGAGTCGTAGATCCCAAAGCCATATCGTACAAACTAAAGTTACTTCTTCAGAAACTTTACTGAAAATAAAATTTTCTTCATAAAAGTTCAATTTCACTATTACATTGTTAAATAATGTTAACTAGTGGGACCTGTGGAAATTCCACAGGGGAAACATTCATATGTAATATATGGATGTTGGTATTTTGTAGATGTCCTGTCTAAATTTAGACGCTCTGATATCATTTTAGTTTTTTGTTTAAACTGATAAGTATCTATCTAAGCAAGCAAAAGTCCGGTCGTAAAGTACGCTTAAATATGATATTTTAATGCTTGTAGATTTCGTATATATTATTATCGAGATAATATTCTATCCATTTTTATATATTATAAGGTTTCGATTTCAAAAATAAACAAAAGTATATATCCATATTACTTGAGTGCATTAGCTTGAATGAATTAAAACAGAAATAAATATTTATGAAATATTTTTTCAGCCATAATACAAACCGAAATCAAAACCTCTAAAGAATTCTTGATAAAATTATTTATAAAAAAAATAGGTAAGTGGAGTTCCATCAGTTACAATCGAAACCGAAACCCAAACTTATGAAGAATCTTTGGTAAAAGTATTTATTACAAAAAATGGAAGCACATAATAATTACCCGGAAGTAAGCTTGGCACAGAAAATAACATATTCGCTATCCTGTTAATATATAGATTAATATGTAATTCTTCAATATTAATAAAAATGTTCTGTATTTTAATTATTACTTTATTATTACAGCCTTTATTGTAATAATTTTTCTTTTACAAGACTCAGTTTGTTTTCTGTTACGTGCGCATGGATATAATATAGTTAATAATTGCTGTAATGACTACACATCTTTGTAAGATTTATGGTATATTTTCTTGTGGCGTTCGGAATGATCCCCCGTGTTTATAGATAATGTAGGGGGTGATAAGGGATTATATTTTGTTTTATAAGTATGCAATAATAAACTTAAACAATACACAACCAAAAAACATTGAAATACATTAATTTAACATCAGAATGACTTATGAAGTATAAAATTTGTTGAAGAAAATATCTTCAACGGTCAAAAAAGCGCGATGAATGAATTAATTTCTCGTTGGAGCGTTATCTGAACGGACAACAATAACAACGTACTTTTGGTTAAATTAGATCGCTGAAGTTCTTACATAAATGTAAGATATATGTTTACGTCTCAAAAATGTGGGTGATCTCCTAAAGGAAATACTTTCCTTCATCTCCAAGGTTGGAGATGTTAATAACCGTTTTATCGTTAAAACATCAACTAAAAAAACAGACATTAGTCAATAAGAGATAAAAGAAAAACACGATAAGTAATCTAGACCTTTTTAGCGTAACGGTATACGCACTTGACCAGGTTACATATGGTTTGGGATTCGAATCTTAGAACAGTCAAGCTACACTGACGATCGGTAGAACCGTAAAATACATGGCTGTGTATTACGGTTTTATAAGTAAAATAATAAATAATAGTTGCTTCTTTGTTTACGTTGGAAAAATATGGCGGACCTTCTAAAGCAAAAATATTTTCCTAAATCTCCAAAGTGTGAGAGGCTAATAACCGTATTACCGTTTAAACTTGACAGAGGTTATATTAAATATTAGTATGCGATTATTCGTATTTAATTTACTAGATTTCCCATGCCCTGTTGGGTCAGTACGTTATATTAGCTATCGAATTAATATATGAGCGTGACACTTTTGGCGTACAGAAAATAGTTTTTTTGTGGCATAACAAAAACATTTCTATGAAAGTTTATTAAAATGAAAAAATATAGATAGATTTCTATGAGTCATTCTGTTTATAATTGTTTATTTTCGAAAAAGACTTACAACCATTGAATTATAAGTGGTTTGCCATACTTATAGGTTAATGTGCACTGAACAGATACCATAATACTTAAAGTTATATTCAAATTTTGATCTATCAATTTAAACGCGAAGTAAAATCAATTGGGACGCTGAAAACGTACACAATAAAAAAATACGTTTTATTGTCGTTTTGGTAATTTATTTGTAACGCAAATTTAAAAAGAACAACATATTTTCGGGGTTATGTATTTATGTTGATAGTGTAGAAGAAAATGTATGAATGTTTTTTTAAGAAAGGTGTATTAAAAATGGGGAATAAATGCAAAAAAGGAAGACTGTGGTTAGATCGCCGTTGTAAAAATGATGTTATGGTTGTCTACGGGTTAAAGTAGATTAATTTATAAGTAAATTGCGTTAAAATAACTTAAACGTAACACGGAAATGAGCGTGTAAAAATGCTAACGTATTAACAATTGTTTATTTGGATAATTTAAACGCGAAAAAACACAACTGGGACGCTAAAAAGTACACAGTAAAACAATACGTTTTATTTGCGCGTTGATTATTTGTTTATGTACGCATGCGCAACCAGAAGTCGTAAACACCCGTTACAAGGTTATTTGAGTTTTATAATTATATAGATTACACTCTAAATTTATATGCCTGGAAAGTATTCCGAATGTCATTTAGCACAGACACGGCTAAGAATATCTAATAAACACTGTTCCAGATTACTACAAATAAACTCGCTACCCATGACCTCAATATTTTGTCTATTATTATCACTGTAACGGAACCTAAATTGTTAGTTTTATTTAAAAAATACACTTCATTGCCTGCAAAATGTGTTAATTTTATTAGTAGTAATTTAATTTAGGTATTGATTCTTAAATGAACC
Organism: Euprymna scolopes; assembly: GCF_053919585.1. NCBI lineage: Eukaryota > Metazoa > Mollusca > Cephalopoda > Sepiida > Sepiolidae > Euprymna > Euprymna scolopes. The sequence goes on from NC_136488.1 coordinate 56,050,542, forward strand.
GTTTCGAGCGATGAACGTTACTTGATTCTGATATTCTATGTTTATTTGACTCCAGGATAATCTAAACCGAATTAAGTTATGATTAATTTTATATTTAATTGCGCGACGTTCGCACGAGTAAAATAATTTAGACAATTATATGTTATTATGTTTGTAAAATTGTACGCAGCAACGTTCAAAAGTAAAAGTTTAATAGACTTTTTATTTACGTAGACATTTAACGGTGAATGATGTATGAATTTAAAATATGAATTGAAAGCTAATCAGCATTATTGCGTTTTATTACGCGCTCATCCTAAAGGAAAATCCACAAATCATCATATAAATTGAGTCTTTTCATAGTCGTGGTCACATCAAACGGAGCAGATTGTTATTTCGATGTAAACGGTTACTACTGCGACCAGGTTTCTAGCGACTATGTAAGGAGATGAGCGAGATGTCCGTTAACATGATGGTTAAATATTTTCATGTCTGTAAACTCTGAAGATTTATCAATAGAATTTGACAAGGACAATGCACCTATTCTTTTTTCTTCTTTGTTTTAATATAGCAGATTTTGTGTAGTTATTTGTAATAAATTATTTATTTTCTTGCGAATCCATAAATATTATATTTGTGGTTAATTTTAAAGTATTTCTGCATCTGCTATAATGTGTCAAGGTCGAAATTAATATTTTTTTTTAAATCCATAATTTTATATTATGCTGAGTTTAAGTCTGATTTAAATAAATAAATCATGCAATTACTATGTGGATCTTCCACACGCATCGAACTTTCAGAGATTTCCCTTTTGTACGCATTTATGTACGTGCATATTATATGTAGACACACCAACACACACACAGGCACACAGACACACCATACCACACACCCAGGCACTCATATGTATATATATATATATATATATGTGTGTGTGTGTGTGTGTGTGTGTGTGTGTTTGTGTGTGTGTGTGTGTACAAAGGAGGAAGTTTCATGAGAGTAGGAAATTCACAAGTGGTTCCCAATCGCATGTATATTCCCCTTAGTGGATATGATGACGTTAGGTCTCTGTAATTTTACAGGAAGGTGTCGACGTCCCCCTTCATACAGCACCTGGAATTCTTAAATTGGTCACCTATAACTAGGCTCAATGTTGCTTGACTTCGGTGATCTGACCGGTACCGGTGTGTAAATGTGAATATGTTTGCATATATATATATATATATATATATATATATATATATATATATATATATATATATATATATATATATATATACAGGGTGGCCGAAAAGTCCCAGGACACTATACATGTATTTTTAATAAAACACAATATTTTTTTAATGAAACAAACAGTAAATACACTGATGTCAGTCATAACCTGAAAAATAAATGAAATAGATTGTTTTAACAACATTAGAATATTAAAATCACTCATATTTAACAGCATTAAAATATGAAAAATAGAGTGTCCTGGGACTTTCCGGCCGCCCTGTATATATATATATATATATATATATATATATATATATATATATATATATATATATATATATATATATATATACACTCATATATATATATACATATGTTTTTATATACATACATTCATATATATGTGTGTGTGTGTGGGTGGCTTTGTATATATATACATTCATATATATATATATATATATATATATATATATATATATATATATATATATGAATGAATATATCTAAATAATGAAAAATAGTCTTAATTAGTCAAATAAATTACAGCTAATAAACCCCACAATAGCTAGAAAAGTAAACTTTTATGACTCTTTCCAGATTAATAAATAAGAAACAAACACTAAATAAGTATACGTGCAATACTAGCTAACGCAAGCTCCATGATACCACATGAGGATGGCCATTTTACATTTACGTTCAGGTAAAATACACCGAGAAAAGTTAAGAACTCTTTCTCTGATGATGGATTATGAAAACGGAAATCAATAAGAAAAAATGAAATTCTCTTTTAACATCTAGAAGCGTATTCTAAAACAGTGTATCTATCATACTATAAATTTATCTATCTATCTATCTATCTATCTATATATATACATATATATATATATGCATACTTACATACATATATATATATATATATATATATATATATATATATATAAGTAGAAATACTCAGTACGTTGTAAAATTCAATTTATAATAATTTAATTAAAAACAAAAATACGAAATATAGGTTATTATATGTAGTTTCTCAGAGAAAAAAAGTGTAAGCAAAATATAAATAAAGTAAAATAATAAGTATCTATTTTTGCTTGTTACTTCAATTTTTGAAAACATTCGAGAAAGGAACGTTGAAAGTCAGTACAAAAGTTTATAGGAAAAATAGAAAGAAATACCCAGCAAGATACAATATGTGTGCTTGCATATATCCAGTAATATTGAAAAGTTCGACGTAAGTGTGGCGATTTGTAAATCCAAGTAAAATACAGTAAAATATACTTGGAAAGATCTTAAAAAGTCACTAGTGTAAGAGAGAGAGACAGGGAGAGAGAGAAACAGAGAGAGAGAGAGAGAGAGAGAGAGAGAGCAAGAGTGACCATATATTAAAATAGTGAGGGTCAAGGATCTGTGTTTTTTATCTGACTGTTTTGCATAACCGGTTTCAATTATTATTAAAACACTTATGTCTAAACAATGTATTCTTCAAAAACAAGCTAAACCAGGGAAAGGAAATATCATTTTATTATTTCGATTTTACTTTCAGTAATCTACGCATACACTGCAGAAATTATCAAGCTCTTCTTTTTATATTTTATATTTTATACTTGAAGTGATTTACAATTTGTGTTTTACATCTCAGTGACGATTTTTGTCAAATAGAACTACTTTTCCTATATCTGGTTATTAATCTAAAATAAAATAGATGAATTTTACTTAATGCAATCCCTAATGCAATCCATTTTCTAAATGATATCGATAATAGATACATGTATATATGTACTATGTATATGTATTATATATATATATATATATATATATATATATATATATATATATATATATGTATCTTCGTATTAAACATATGTATGTATATATATGTATGTATATATATGAATATATATATATATATGAATATATATATGTATATATATATATACTATAAGAATATATACGATAAGTACGTTACTACATAAAGATAGTTGTGATGCGTTACCGCATAGTTAGCGTATCGTTTATATATAGCTTGTATATTTTTGCGTAATGAATACGTGAGTAATTTATACGTTGCCTCGATGTCCGACTGGAGGATATATAGGTCTCGCGTAACTTACATTTTTTTAAAAACTACACGCAAGGTGAATTATCTGACACAAATTTCGACACCTCTAACAATATCAATAACAATCAGGAAATATCTTTCATCAGTGGTGAAAGAAAATCCGATTCTACCGCCCGTAAGATTTCTAGGAAATAATTAGAGAAAAGCCACATTTTTTTGCCGATAAACAACAATTCATTTACAGTGTAGACATAAATGAAAGATGCTTATGCTGGTTAATTTAAATAGTGACTACATTTTTTACGTTGATGTTTTTTCATACATATTAATTGCGCACCTCTGCGTATGAGTGTGTGTGAGATTGCGTGCACAACTTTCTACAGGCCACACCATTTAACCGACCATGACCAAATGTGGCATGATAGTGCTTCCCTATCAAGGGATAATGCTTACCATTTTCCAAGGTAAAGACCAAAAGGCATGTTATATCCTATGTATATATATATAGTCTTGTATAGCCTTCACTACCAGTGGTCATGAGCAAACTTAGCATGATGATGGTCTCCAAACTGGTGCATCACATTTTTCAAGTCTTAAATCAAAGTTTAAAGACATATTTTGCGCGGCTCTTCAGAAAGTCCTTAACATAAAGATGGTAGTGAATCCCAACAAGGTGTACACCCGCCATGGGTGGGGAGTTGATGTACAGCCGCACTAACTATGTCCCTAACCTTTCATCTTAACCTTGAAAAACTTAACATTGCGTTTAACATCCAGCAACGCCGGGTAATCTGTTAGTATAAAATAAAATAAAATAAAAGTTATACAAGTTCCAATGAAGTTCCAGTTTATGGTTTCGGAAAGCTAAGAATATTACAATTGTTTACAACTCCACCAAGAGAAAAATCTTCGGAATATCAAGTCTTTGTACAATCCTCATATATCCGGAAATTATGTGTACAAACTCTGCGAATACTGAGAGAATCCGACGAATTGACATGGAAATTAAAATATCTTGGTAAGAAATTCTGAAAAGGGGGAAATCAACGTTGATGTTTATTGATAAGACCGGGACGCGCTCAAAACACATGTTTCTTTTTTCAAAAAAAAATGAATAACGAGACTTTACTTTTTAATTTTAGGCGTTAGTACAAGCCAAAATTGAATGTGAATATAGACTATAACGTATCATTGATTAAACTACTGAGTGAAAGTATGTGAACCCTCATAATTGTGAACCGTAGTGGGTCCCAAACTATGGCAGAAAACCAATCAATATGATTAAAATATACATCTATTGATCCTCATTTAATCCGAGGTATCGTCAACTTTTCCTGATAGTTTTATTAATTTCGTGTGTATATATAATTTTGTGTATATATGTACAGGGCTTTGTTCATCTCTAGTATTCGTGATAAACACATAATATAGTATATATACTTACGTGTGTTTTTATTCCCTTATGCATACATATTATAAGAGTGGATCTGCGATTGCCTTGTGTATGCTTGTGCACGTGTAATTATAAATGCGTATAACATACACGGGCAATAACAATTTAAAAACATACATTTCTTTACAACATTGGTGGATAACATTTTCTGTGGTTCAACATATGTCCAAACAGGAAATAGCTTCCTTTATCTTTGAGTATTGATGGAGTGATTTGTAAAGGCTGCAATAATTATTCCACCTAAGGATAAACCATTACGTATGTTTTCATGCAACCTTTTTTCTAGAATGTTCCCCGCTTAGATGTTGCACGCTTTCCTCTCTGTACATTCTTTGCAACGGTCTGTCCTGATAGCTGCATGACGCACAGAAGCCAATACAACCGACTGTCATCTCCCCTGTCTGTTAAATTGGACTGTCGAACATAAACTGACCGGTTTCCTCTCCAAACTGCCTTTGTGCATAGATAACACCAGTTTTTTTTTTGCGTTATTACTGACGCATCATTAAATAGCCATCTATTTTGTCTCTCACACTATTGATTCTTGTTTATTATTACAAGTTACGAAATATAACATTGTTTACTATTATAATTTACGAAAAATAAAATTGTTTATTATTATAAGTTACGAGAAATAAAATTGTTTATTATTATAAGTTACGAAAAAACATTCTAACTTACTTTTAATCCGAAAATTCCAATTCTACTCAGCTGATGCCTATTTTGGCAAAATATTATGCAACAGTCAACAACTATCACGATAGTAATCGTCTAGGTAATACAGCGTTGCCCCATACTGCTACTATATAACCCTTCTCCAATTTGGCATTTTTTTTAAATATGCCATTTTATTAAAATATTCGTACATATCTTCGCGTCTCCTCTATGCTATTTTTCTTATCAAACCCGGAGATTTCGCAAACTCCACTGAGATAAGAAAAACGTCAGACCATATCATTATTTTTTCCTACTCCCTGGTCAGTCATTACTTCCTTTTTTTTAGACCAGCTATTTTGCCGGTCCTAAAGCATCCACTACATGTAAGTGTTACACCATAATATTATTGTCGCTGCTTCTTTGACGCTACGCTTTTATTTTACCTAACATCAAAACCCAGTGAATTGTGTTGCTATCAATAACGCCCCGTGTTTTTCCTAACTATTGATGCTAATTGACCACTAATAATTCAATTAAAACATTTATGCATTGGGATCAAACAGCGTACGCTGATTACAATATCTAAACTGGTCAACCCCTTCCCCAAATGTATATATCTTCTATTTTCTATCAAATATCTTATTTAATATGGTATATTTTTATATAATTCCCAATTATGACAACATTGCACTGTTTAAATTTTTATGTCTTGACGAAATTTTTATTTTATTCCTACTTTAACTTTAACTTCTCTTCTCCCCTGAGTGATTCACTTTCTATTGTACCCGTACGTTTCGTATACTGTGTTGAGGGATTATTTATATGTATCCTCTGAAGATTAAACTGTATCCATCCTATGTTGGGAGAGGGGCATCATCTGACTCTTTCCGTTATGTAGGTATGGAAGTATTCTTACGTGTCACCAATTTGACTACCACGGACTGTCTGTTATATCTCATATTTCGGCGAAAGGCAAATTTACATGCTCGGAGTAGTTTATATATTCCGTTGTAAGTTTATCCTACTCCGGATCAAAAAAATAGTATTGAAAAACAACTACAAAATAATTATATAAGCAACACCTTTATTTAGCAAACCACTCATGACACAAGACAATTATAGATCGTTATGTCACACACTTTCTAATCTCTATTTACTCTAAAAGTATTGGTTTTCCATCAGTTTACGGTGAACTATACCCCCTTCTGTTTGAATTTTCTTAATTTGAATAATCTACAGTGTAAAATCCCGAAGCAAACAAATACATTATTAAATACATATAAAATCAATACACCGAAATACATTATACGTAGGTAAAATAAAATTTACACGTAGTCCAGAAACATTGTGGTTTGTTTAACATAAAAGATATTTTGCTATGGCTCTTAATTAGCCACAATAAAAACAGAATAACGGTGTAAGTGAAGACGTGTATTAATGGAAAACAAACAGAGGATTACAGAATGTAAAGATTGGTTTGCCCCCACCGAGCTAGAGAGGTTAACTCCAGAATTAGAGCCCCTCTTGGGATCAATAAGAGATTATGTATATATGGATGGTGGTTTAGACCATTCAGAGCGCGGTTCGCCTACAACACCCTCTTCCAAGCTGATTTCTTTGGGGGTGAAATCGTTTATTTTTATTTATTTATTTTTTTAAAAACTTTTTTGGGGCAGACCAGCAAGGAGATTGTGCACTTCCTTTTTCTGCCTGAGCGTCTTGGTTCTGGCATGATTTGTAGAAGTTCTATGTCGAAAATTTCGCACATTGTCTTGATTGCCTCCACGCCTTCTTTTGGTGGTTCTGCTTGGTCCTCGGGGGTTAGTTTTCTTTATTTGGTTCAGGTTACTATTTTGTTCGAATTTATGGCCCTGAATGATGTATGCGATTGCAATACTGGCTAACGTCGCTAGTCACTATTATGTCTAATTCGGCTTAAACTTAGTTAGAAACAGTTGTGAGGTAATGTTTTTTTTTAATTCTTAAAATGATGTCTGGTAATTCGATGCCCATTTTTATTTTGGTAATTCGTTCAGTGGTGCGCGCAGTTTGTGCCTGTTGGTGATAAACCCTTGGTAATAATTTCCCAATCCTAAAATGCTTTGTAGTTGTACACTGTCTGGATATGGGCGTCTGCAATCCTTATCAATGGTATGCCCTGGGTACTTGATTTTTTGTACGAATAATTTACACTTGTCTTCTTTGACTATACACAAACAATTGTGCATTCGGCGGAATACTTGTTTGGTACTGGTTGCGTGTTCCTCTTGACTTTTACTCATTATTATGATGTCATATGGATATGTGATGGCGGTGTTAAGGTCGCCTAGCATGGTATTTATGACCTGCTGGAATATAGCAGGTGATACCTTGGCTCCGAACATGAGCTTTCGTATCTGTATCAGGAGGTTAGCGCTTTTGTCGTTTACATGAATTTGTAAATAAGGGACAGATTGATTTTAGAAACAAAAGTTGTTATTTAATTGTTTGAACACTTTTTCCGGGCTGGGTAATGGATAGTGGATGTCTTCTAACCACCCGTTTAGTCCGGTCGTGAATTCGGCGCAAACGAATCAGTAAAGTAGAAAGAATTGCCTTAAGGTTATCATAACATGAATGTGATGAGAGCTGCTTCTGAGTTACACAAGGTTCACACTGTTTGCAAAGGGTCGCTTCTACGGGGAATTTATATTGCTGATAACTGATTTACGGCGTAAATATGAACATGGTTCATCCTAATCATAGTAACTGAGAATTATTAACATTTGAAACAAATTAGCTGTTGCAGGCATTGCCCGTAATCAGTATGATTTATTTGATATAATAAAACCTGTAGCTCCCCATCCATGATGATTTAAATATCGACAATTACCGTAAAAGTTTTAGAGTAGTATTTATACGCATTTCTGTATCTTTGACATACTTTAAAGACTGTGATATAACCGCGTGTGTTTATTTAAAATATGCAATCTCAAATATGCAATTGCATTTGAACGTTCAGAATATTCATAGAAGAAGTAGAATTATCTGTTGTTCAAGTATCTTATTTTACTCGTCTACAAACGGACATACATTTTTCTATTCATCACAAACATGAGGATATACAGTTAGTCAGTACGTATTTGCCGAAGACACGCGAGTGACTAGATCCACAGACATCATTTTATGCAAGCATTTAAGATTATTTGATTATAAACAAATATCATATGGTAGAAATATACACACACAGACACACACACAGACACATACATATATGTATATATATATATATATATATATATATATATATATATATACACCATACAAACATAATTTCCATGTTGTTTATCTGAGAATATTTCCGCCTTCTTAACATTAAGTAATTGAGACACTTAATTAAATATAATAAATTAAATGAAACTTTTCGATTACAAATAATCGAATCATTAAATACTTTTTCATACTTTGAAATGCATTTACAATTTATACATATTTTTATTTCAGAACTAATTACTGTTTCATCGTTTTATTTAATTTAAAACGTTTTACATGCGTAGATATTAGAATTACTAAAATCTTATCGCAATAAATTAAAATGTCTCATTTAACTTCATATCGTTCTGGGCATATCAATATTACGCTTTAATTATTTGCATCAAAATATGTTATTTTTATTATATTTAAGTTACCGTGTTTCTGTGTGAATTTTATTAGTATATTACATATAATAGATACATACATCTTTCTATAATTAAACAATATAGTATACATTTCCTTTTCTCTTCTTATTTTTCTTACTGACCCAAATCAAGCTGCAAAAACTTCACCCTTTTGTTTTCTGAAATGTCCGTTGTCTATCTCATCTCTCCAAATGAAAATACGAGATCTTGTTTATGTTTTTATAAAACATGATACTAAATATTTGGAAACTGCATTATTCTTAGTCCTCAACAAACAGTTAAAATGTCCCCGTCGCATTTTCAATGATCTATTCAAATTTTTCCCATGTAATGCAGAATTACAATAACTAAACATGTGTTGCTCGTGTCATATTTAGAAATATGACGTTCGTTTTAGTTTTGGTGTTACTAAGTGTTCTTATGATCCCTCTTTAAGAACATGCGTTTACAATCCATTAATGCATACATTGTACAACATATAATGTTCTTTAATAATAATAATGATGATGATGATGATGATGATGATGATGATGATGATGATGATGATGATGATGATGATGATATGTCACTAGGAGCTTTCAAATAATCCATCATCAAATTACTCACTTTTAGAACAAGCTGTGGTGTTACATGGAACCTGGATGAGAACATATCTCCTCAGATATATTGTACTTTCCAAACTTTTCAAAAAAATTCGCTAATTAATGTGCGTTAATAAAACGGGCATTTAACATTAATCTCGCATTATTTTGAACCAGAATTTGAGTGGGAATAAGCCTGCGTAAGGTCATAGTCCTCTTCGTACTCATCCATTTGGTGTCTGGTAAGCGCTTTCTCTCCTCCCGCGTTCCATTTTCCTTGATCAATTAGTGTTGTATCCATTGATGTCGTCACTTTTTAGGCTGTGTTAACCAACTTCTAAAACGCTCCACACATTCGTAGAAGAACGTAAAACTGACATGTGGCCTAGCTAAAAATCTTGAGCGAATTCAGCAAAACGAATGTGACGTCTGGATACACCGCCTCAGACCTGCCCGAAATATGCTGAAAAAAAAAAACACAGACAACTAATTGGTTGTGTGTCAGTGACGTTGGAGGTATTTTTGCTTTCATCATCAGGTATCTAGCTAGTTCAAAGTATACGCTTCCCTTCTCCGTCTACATGACATTTGACCTGTAATCTGCCTGAAGGGCAGAATGTACGATCTATTAACACATTTGAAATTTTTCTTCGACGGGTTCATCTGTAAGTACATTTAAGTCCTATACGATGTTTTTATTTTCCGCTTTTAAGTACTGCTGCCGATATAAGCTTATATCATTTGTATGACGTTCAAGAGTAAGTAGTTTGCATAGACCCTGGTGTACTGTTTTCCTTACTTGAGCCTAAAAATAAAAAAAAATGCAGTTACACAACACTAGAATTATGGGTTATTTTATATATAATAATTTGATAGACAAAGTTTCCCTTTGGACCAAAATATTGTAGGTTTGCAACAACCGTTGTCACATGCATTTGGCACGAGCACCATTGCTTAATATTCATACTCTGCCTGGTCGTAGTCTCTCTTAATTCGACACATACACATACCATAACCTTTAATATTCTTATTTATAGACGAAAATTTCCTCCTTGCAAAATCCGGCACAGCTGTAGACATTCTTCTATTCGGATATTCACATCTATCACTAAACGAACAGTTCGACGCTTAAAAACCCGCCGCCATTTTTTTACATGCTCATTCGTTTCTTTTCAAACCTGCTGCACTTCATTTAATATTTTTTATTAGCTACATTAACTTTGCTTTTCTGGACTTTCCCGATATTATATTAAATCATTGAATATCCTATTTTATTTATTACCAATAGAAGTTCTAGACATTAAATCGTATACATCTACGTTAAACTGTTTCGTCTTTCATCTACTTCTGTCAGTACTCGCTCCCCTATTTCTAATTCCCTCTCCACCTCCCTATTTATTCGTTTTCCACATGCTTTCTGTAACGCTGTGTCCGTTAGCACATTTGCTTAGCAGTTTGCTTCGTTCCTGTTTCTTCTCTTCTATAGGTTGATCTACTTGCATTTCGCTGCAGATTGCAGTTTTCTTATATCACGTTACATTTTCTTTGCATTTGTGTGTATTAATCTACTGGCATCCTGCCTGCATTTCTGCGCTATTAGACAAGTCGTCTTTCAGTTTTTCATTCACATTTTGGCATTAGTAAGATGCATTATTCGTTCGTATTTCTATTTATTTATGTATTTATTTTGTTTTCACTTAATTCCCACTATTGTCCTCATCTGTCATCGTGATTGTTGCACGAAGTTAGGGCAAACTATATCGCTGACCGGCGAACGCTAATGAAATTGACTCCTAATACTTCTAAATTCCAAACCCACAGGATGGGTTGGCCCAAGACAGGTGTTGAGCCCAGTAATTGCTTAGGATTCAATTACGAGATTAATCATTTTTACACGGACGCGGTTAACACCAAGACGAAGATCAGAGGAGTAGTGGGGCAAAATAATGTGAAAAAAACAACTTTAAATAATGAAGATAACGGTTTGCAATTGTATAAATAACTAAAAACTTTTTTATACATTCACTTATACTTAAGAGTTTTTCCGTGATTATCCGGTTATTATTGGTTACACTTAATACTTCTTTTAAAAAACATACATTTTGTCTTCTTTTGGAGTTGGTTTTCCACTTAAACATTATCAACCACAGCAAATCGACTTTTTGTTATTGTTTTTCATACAGCACTGTGCACTTTCGTTAAAAAAACTCCAGATTAATAATAATAATAATAATAATAATAATAATAATAATAATAATAATAATAATAATAATAAATAAATAAAAAGTAAATAAACAATAAATGTGAAAAATGAATGCATTCAGTAAGGTAGAAACTGATTTATTTTTTTTATTTATTGTATTTATAGTTATTTCCTGTTCCTTTGTGTAGAAACTTTTCTGCATCTGTTATTTTGCTAGGATTAATCCGGTCGAATCCGAACCATAACTTATGTAAACTCTCGAGGATCCGTGTCAAATTCTGTTAGAGTGCCAAAATGTTCTCAAAATTTATATGAAACTAAACATTGCATGGTTACATGGTTAGTTCTGTTGTAATTACTTTGTATTGCTCACTTCCATATATCAGTATGATTACGGCTGCTATGTTTTCGGAATATGGGGTATGTGGCATAACACTCGCTAGAAAAAATATTGACAACAGTTTCACTTACCTAGACTGTTCAGGTGTTGGGCCATATTACCAGTGGGAACCAATGATACGCAGGTACATAACAGTTCAAAATAATTATGAAATATTTTCTACACTTAGTATTCTATCATAACTTCGCGGGCAAACCCGAGAAACGGGTCCTACTAGTCTCGTATATTTTTCCTCATGAATACATGTGCCTAGCTTTACGTGTACTACACCCAAGATGAGAAAATTAAAAGAGAGCTTGTGTTTTGTGTTTTGTTTTTAATTTTATCAGACTATCTCATGACGTTCATTGGTTTTTAGAAATATCTGACGGTTTCGTTCGTATGTCTAGACAGTCAAGTAGCATATAGTTCTTTTGCCAACATTAGCAAAATTTTGTGAGTTTTTAATTAATAAAAATTAAGTTAGTGCGTAACGAACAATGATTGTGTGACTAAAGTTTCAGTTTTCTTCTAATTAATTGAAAATTCATTACTTTCACTGACAGTAATTGAATGTAAAACCATCAGTGAATGTAATTTTATCGCATGCCTCCTTTACAAGTTGTTATACACACGACAATTCACAAATCATAGATGATTTATCAGTCGACATTAAAATGTGTTCATACATTTTTGAAGTACATAGTAAATGTGTAGCAACAATAGAAACTCGATTATTCTATGTGTTAAAAATCGTTTGTTATGCTATATGATTGACGCAAAATTATGAATTTACATAGGACAATAATCGTATTTAGAAATTTTCCCCTATATTAAAAACCAACATTGAGTCTAACTCTGTACTCGTGGGGAGGCAAACTAAAAAAATCATATTTGGAAATGCATTTTTGAAATAAATTATATTATATATCATGACACTGTAAAAGAAATAGATATATGTGTTCCCAGTTATTAAATCACTCTATTCCTCTAGTTGATCTGCTCCTGCTTCATGTACTATTGTTTATAAATAAAAACATATGTAAACACAGCAATACAATAATGAGTCTCTCTCTATCTTTATATATATATATATATATACACACACACACACACACACACACACACACATATATATATATATATATATATATATATATATATATATATATATATATATATATATATATATATATATATATAAGGAATCTGTTAATATGCCTGCGCCTCTATTTACTTCGGAACGGCTAAGCCGGTGGTTTTAAATTTTACATACATGTATATGTGGGTGGGAGTGTTCATAAAAAGGTTTAGTATGACAATGTCTGGGGATAGTATCAAAACGCGATAATCGAAAAAAAAACACGATAGTAAAGAACAATGCTGTTTTGACCAAAGTCAACAAAATATACAACCTAACACCACAAATGTATTTGGGAAGTTTCATCATCGCACAAGCAAAAGAGCCCGGCGTATCAAATTAACAATACATTACATGATAAGACGGGACCAATTTCGAAATGCGTATTTCTATTTAAAGCACTATAAAAACACATGACACTTGATTTAAAATTTTAATTCAAGCACTGATATGAAAATTAATTAGGTTTTCTACGATTCAAAATCGTATACGATGACTAGTCGACTATGCTACTGAGGTAAGGCATATCATGCTTACGCCAGTGCATTGTAGTGCATTCCTGTAGGGCATGCAACCAATAGATTTATTTGAAAATAAACGATTTCACCGATTCCAACAAAAGTAAAACTATTGAAATGTTGCTTATTTGTTGATCTAGATTCAATCCCGAATAAATGTTTGACATCTTTGTAAATAATAATAATAATAATAATAATAATAATAATAATAATAATAATAATAATAATAATGATTATGAATAATAATAATGATAATAATGATAAACAATAATAATAATAATAATAAATAATAATAATAATTATAATAATAATAATGATAATTATAATAAATAATAATAATAATAGTAATAATGGTAATAATGATAATAATGATGAATAATAATGATAATGATAATAATGATAAATATTAATAATAATAAATAATAATAATAATGATAATAATAATAAATAATAATAATAAAAATAATGATAATAATGATAAATAATAATAATAATAATAATTATAAATAATAATAATAATAATAAAAATAATGATAATAATGATAAATAATAATAATAATAAATAATAATAATAATGTTAATAATGATAAATAATAATAATAATAATAAATAATAAAAATAATAATAATAATAATAAATAATAATAATAATAATAATAATAATAATAATAATAATAATAAATAATAATAATAAGTACTACTATTTACTCACTAGGAGTAGTCACACATCCCATCATAAAAGACTTCTCTTCGAAAACAATTTGTGGCATTCTCTGAAGTCTGAGTAACAGCAAGATCCCCAGATTTTCAGTATCTCCAGCACTGTCGACAATCATTCAGATGGATTTACGTTATCATAGCAGCCGCTTACCATTGAGTTCTCGTTGGCAGTGACCATGTGTCTTCACTGAAATTTGGTTTAGACCAAGCCTCCCGAAGGTGCTAGTCCTCTTTGCACTCGCCCAGAAAGGTCCTGCTGGTGCATTCACTCCTCGGCCTTTCTCTCCTCCTTGACCCTTCTTGATTTTGGTGTTTGGTGTTAGTTTATTATTTTTTTTATTTATTGTTGTTGTTATTATTATTATTATTATTATTATTATTATTATTATTATTATTATTATTATTATTATCATTATTGTTGTTGCTGTTATTATTATTATTGTTATTAGTATTGTTATTATTATTAATGTTATTATTGTTATTATTGTTATGTCTATTTCTATGTATACTAGGTCATGTGTTGCTCTTTTTTCTCTTATATCATCCATCCCGTCCCCCTGAGAGTAGTACTGGATGGCGTACATAATGATAAATCTGTTTCCACAGTTGTGCTGTTAGTATTTTGACATTGTAGTAAACATGTTATTGGCCAGTAATTATTGGGAGGTTTCTTTTGTTCCATGTCATTTTTGCACCAGTGTGGCTGAACCGTTTGTTATCTATTCTGGCACGTCTACTTCATACATATATTTTCTTATGTTACTGACGAAAATATTGGGGTAGCCTGGAATCTGGGTTATAACAAGTCTCCCCAAATATGAAATACGATCCAAACTTTTCGATTACCTTTGCAAAGAAATATGCGTTATCGCAACATCCATGTACTATTGGTTCTCGCTGACAACGACTATTTGCCTTCACTGGAAATTGGATTACAATAACTATCTTTTGCGTCTCTGTCCTCTTCGAACTCATTTCGTGAGGTTTACTTAATTATTTTTTTTCTTTTTAGTCTTTCTATCACACGTTATTTTACTACTTATTTATTAGTAGTAGTAGTAGTAGGAGGAGGAGGATGAGGTGGGGGTGGATTGGAAGGAGAAGAAATGGGAATAGGAAACTAATAGTGGTAGTTGTTTACAAGTAGTTGCAATTAGAAAAATACTAAATTTGGAAATTTCTGAGTATGATAAATTATGAATATCCTGAAAAAGCAGTTCAATAACTACAATTCTACATTTTAAAAGGGCTTATTAAACCATTACATGAAGTTGTATTTTTTACATTCACTTTGTTAGATAGGCGTCGAGCACTTCGCATATAATACATCAAATGGCATCACTATAATTTCTTTCTTAAAACTTGCAATATTTTTGTTTGCTTTAACATATGGATCTATATAAAACTTTCTGTGAGAATAATCCCATTTCTACGTATTCTATCTTATCCAGGATGACAGGTACGTTGATCATCTCTGTGGCAATCCTTTTGTTTGGATTATCGAATATTTTCCTCGCTTCGGATTTCAAATTCTCACCCGGATACATTGTGAACTGATGCCATAACTTATTTCGTCTTTCACATGACAGTTACACAACTGAAAATGTATCACGCACTACAGTCAATGAGGATTATTTATCACATCCACACATTATAATAATAGAACAGAAAAAAGATTAAAAGTCATATAAAAATGCGAAAATATTTGACGTTTGTCATATTAAGAATTTAAGACTATGTTAATTTTTTTACAAGTCTTCTCTTATATGGAAAAAAAGAAAAGAAGGAGCTAAACTGGATTAACGCCAATTTCAATATTTTTCATAAAGTCTTGTTTACGATAGCAAATTCAGAAATTAATTTAAAATATGTGTAATTAATTCATAAATATACCCAATTTATCAGATTATTGGAATTCTGCAAGCTATTATTCATATATGGGTTTTTATTCCCACAACGTTTCTGTCAACATTCTCACTATGTACCTTGTCAAACTCCAAAATCTTACTGTCGACAACCGATATCAGCACGGAATTTCGAATGAAACCCTTTATTTCATCCATGGGTTTACATCAACAAAAACGTTGTGAAAATGACGTTAACGCCGAGAACAATAGTCGTAAGTATCTAAATTACACGAATAATAGATCCTTATCTAAAAAAATCGGGCATCTAACAACCGATTTATGGTTAAGCCTAAGGATTTGGTCAGCAAAATATGATTAAGTTTATATGATGATGCTTAAATCATCAATAAACTTAAAATGTTATGGTTTGATGTTAATAATCCGAATGCAAAAACAGTTCTCCAGAGACTGTTATTAGTTATGATAAGTTTACGTGTCACTTCTTGATCGCAATCATAGTAACGTCATTGAATGCAGATATTCTGCAACCTACTATTTCTATTCTTACGGAAATACAATTTTACAAATATCACATTATGTTGTCTTTAATATTAGTATTGTTATATACCTAACCCTCGCCCAGTCCTCGTTTCCTTCTAGCAGATTATCTGATAAACTTGACTACGTATTTAAACGGATGGGCATCTTTTAATTTTACCCCCTGATTTTTTAGCATTGAGAAACCTTACAATATTGAATATTGTCGTTCTCACACCTTTTGATGAGAATTTACAGAAATCCGATACCGTGGTTAAAGCATTATGAAATAATAAGATCTGACATCTGTCTTTCAACCGAATTCAATATAGTCATGTAAGATTCAGAGGCATTCTGAGAATATTCGGAGATTCATATCTTATTATTACCATACAGTCACAATAAAACTAACAGAAGAGCTCGATCTGAAATCGGATTATTTAACATAAAGATTCTCTATTTTGAAATTCTGGTGGTAAGAAATGTTATCTCCTATTAGTAAGCTAATTCCCTGATACATTTACGTGTATTTAAATTGGCTATACTTAATACACGATTAAGGATTATACAAGGCAACAGGGTCGGAGCGTGAACAAGCTGGCTTTCAAATTCTGTAGAGATTTCAACAAAATTCGCCTGAGGAAAAAGTAGATTAGTTCGGCTGAAGAATTATCAGAGTAAGACCCGTGATTTAAAAAGTATTTCCAATAATCCACTAATACACATATAATCTGTCCGATCTTCTATGTTGTGGAGAAATTGAATACATTTTTTCTGTGATATTGTTAACTAAATTTGAATGTTTTACATCTACAGCCAGTTCTGACAAGATAGAGAAAATATATCTCACGCATTTACAGCATCGAATTTTATTTAATTCATTATTCTGTTAAAATCGAATAAAAATATCGTGTTAATGTACACACACGTACACACGCATATATGTATGGGTGTTTACACCTGTATATCAGGATGCACACTAAGACACGTTAATCGAGGTGAGTTTTAACAACATATTTCTATATACTTTTTAATATTGCCAGATTATTCAAACAAACAAAATAAGTAAGAATGTAAATGCCGAAGGTAAGAGAGGAAGCTAAAAGGGAAAATGAAGAAATTATATAAATAGCGTAAATAACTGCAGTAAAACTGAGAAATAACAAATTGTGGTCATAAATATAAATCGTTAGCATAATGATAGGCGAGCAAACTGTTCTGATTATACTTTCAGACTGTAAGTTTATGAGGACTAGGAGTCTGCGTAATATCAATCATGATGAATAAATACTAAAACAACTAATCAATCATAAATTACGTGAACAATACTTGAAAAACATAAACTAAAACAGAATATCAATTCACGGTAACTCATAAAATCCTTTGAAAAAGAAATATATAAACGCAAGACAGAAAAGACCGAAAGCATATGCTTACCTTAATTAACTGCGGAAATAAGGGTATTAACACGAACATAAAAGCTGAGCAAATTAGAAAGGTGCATACTTATGTAAAACCGGAAATGTTAAAGAAATAATAAAGAAATATTAAAGATGTAAAATATTCATTTGAAATAACTGCGGACATAAAAAATAAGAAACGATATAAGGGTATGAGTAGTGTTTTAAAGCTTGAGAAAATAAATAGCATTAGAAGGAGTCGAACATTAAAACAAGATAAACACATACCTCTCTCTCTGTTATATATATATATATATATATATATATATATATATATATATATATATATATATATATATATAGTAGAGATTTAGAACGCTATCACACTGCGAAGAATTAAATATAATCGTTGTTTGTGAAAGAAGATGAAACCAAGTGGCGATTTACAAATGAATAAGTACATACACATATGTCTGTATATACATATATTTATTTAGTTGTATCAAATACAAATGTCTTAATTATGTCTGCGACAATATCCATAATAATTTCGGAAAAAATCCCTTTTCAAATGGTAGACGTGAAAGATCGATTCAAAGCATGCTAGATGATGGAGTGGGAATTGAATAGCTGTGTGGAGCCTCGGAGCAAATGTAAGGAGGGGTTTATTTATTGTCTGATAAGGTAATTAACATATTTTATTATTCCTTTATTATATACTTTTTTGTATACACATATATATAAATTATTTTTTTTTTTTAGTTTATAAGTTGTTGTTTTAGCGTGAGCTTTTTTAATTCTGTATATTCTCTGTCTATTTTGATGTCTTATTATTATTATTATTATTATTATTATTGTTATTATTATTATTATTATTATTATTTCTTGCTGCTATGTATAAGGTGAATGACTTGATGTGTCTTGGCCACATAAGTCTCTAGTAGGCGGGTGCAGGTTAGCTTATATATATGTATATATATATATATATATTGTATCCTTATATAACACAAACACACACACATACATTTATATTGCATCCTTATATGATATAATAAACATTTATGTATATGGATATATATATGTATTATATCATATAAAGATGCATTACATATATATATATATATATATGTGTGTGTTATATAATATAAAGATACAATATATATATATATATATATTGTATCCTTATATGATATAACGCACAAACACATATGTATATATATATATGTGTGTGTATATATATATACATGTATATATAGCAATTTATAAAATATATATGGCGATTAAGCTACACTGAATATTCTGCGTTTCATCCACTGTAGGATTCGCAAGGCTTATGCGCGAATTTTGTGGTTGTTTCTTGTTTTTATATTTGTTGAGGGTTTCTAGTTAGCCAATCAGATTTCTACTATCCCACGCGCCCCCTCCTATCAGCCAATGGGCATGCATTTTATCGAACAAAGGTTTACGCATAAATCTATACTTTCGTATATTACATTTGTGTGAGTAACTGAAGTAGTTATACTTAGCTCCTAAACCAGTCGAGCACCTCAAAAGAATTTATTTCACCACATTAAAAAGAGACATGGAAAGAGTTAATTTCGAAACATCGCTAGCACGCATAGCTATATTATTAAATTGATCCAAAAAACAGATTAACTAATGCGCCGAATGCGATGGCGAGCAAATTTCTTCCTTAAAAATGAAAACGTAAACAAAAAAGAATCATATGGTTTTAATACCCTTAAAAATGCGAAAACAGTAGACCTTTTGATAAACTTTGAAAATAACCTTTTAAACGTAATTAAAATCCTAGAATTCCACAATCAACCTTACAATTTCCAACGGAAACTGCACAAAATCGTTAGAAACATAAACAACTCTATTAAAATCTTTGTAAAAGCAGATAAAACTAGAAACTTTTACAAAATAGATAAGCAAGAATATAACAAACTAATCCCAGAAAACATTACAAAAACTACAAAAAACTAGACACAAACGAATGCGAGTACATAGATATAATAAATACTGAAAGTAAACAAATTACCGATAAACTAAAAATTAGCGATAAAGTTGGCAAATTGAAACCTAGAGAGGCATACATTCTGCTTAAAGACCACAAATGGGACTGTAATAATAATCCCAGCACCCGCGTGATAAACCCAACTAAACCAGAAATAGGTATAATTAGCAAAACTATACTTTCTAGAGTAAACAAACAAAACAAACAGGACCTTGAACTAAACCAGTGGGCAACTACTACCGAAGCAATCACCTGGTTTAAAAATATAGAAAACAAAGATACATGTACGTTCATACAGTTTGACATCATAGACTTTTATCCCTCGATATCCGAAGAACTTTTTAACATTGCCCTAGAATTTGCCGAGGCATACACTGATATATGCTCAGAAGAAACCAACATCATTAAAAAATGTAGAAAATCAGTTCTAATAAATAACAATAACCAATGGATAACAACTAAAATGAAAAATTCGTTCGATTTGGTGATGGGTGCCAGAGACTCTGCAGAGGCATCAGATCATGTGGGATTATTCATTCTATATACCCTCACAAACATATTCGATACTGCGGATATCGGCCTATATAGAGATGACGGACTAGCTATAATAAAAAAAACTCCAACAAAGTCAAGGGAGAAAATTTTAAGAAAATCATACACAAAGTTATGAAAAAATTAGGCCTAAAAGCGGACGTATCAGCTAACATAAAAATAACAAACTTCCTGGACGTCACATTAAACTTAGATAAAAACACATATGAACCATACTTAAAAGATAACGCTACTCCAATTTACGTAAACCCTAAGTCCAACCACCAACCATCAATTATAAAACACATTCCTAACTCGATCGTAAGTAGACTTAGTAATAACTCAAGCGATGAAAATGCATTTAACAGGTCAAACAAGATCTACGAAACAGCCCTAAAAAATAGTTAATACAAAAATATCGATATCAAATATAAGCAACAAAGCACCAACAGCTATAATAAAATTAAAAATAGAAGAAAAAGAACTATAATTTGGTATACGACCCCATACAATCAAATGTTAAAAACAAAACTTGGCAAGAAATTTCTAGATCTTATTCAAAACACTTTCCCGCAACCAACCCCTTACACAAAATCTTCAATGAAAATACCTTGAAGTTACCTTACAGTTGTTGCGAAAATTTAGAGATGATAATTAAAGCACACAATAACAAAATACTAAATGAAAACAATGTAAACAACAACAAAATAAACAATAAAAAGTAGACACCATCACAGAAATAAAACCAACACTAGCAGAAATAATAATAATAATAATAATAATAATAATAATAATAATAATAATAACAATAATAATAATAATAATAAACCAACCCCGGACAAGAACAACGATACCATAAACACTAATACTAATAACGAACAAGATAAATGCAATTGTAGACACCGCAAAATTTGCCCAGTCAAAAAATAAATGTCTAACAAAAAGTGTAGTTTATCAAGGAACAATATTTGCGAAAGAAAACCCGAATAACAAGAAATATTACATAGGCATGACTTCCTTAGATTTTAAAACCCGATACTATGACAACAAAAGTACCTTCAAAAATAAAAAAACACCGTATAAAACAACACTAGCGAATAAATACTGGGAACTCAAAGAAAGAGGGCATTCGCCGGTAGTCGAATGGAAAATATTGAGACAAGCTAGCACGTGCAGACATTTAGACGACCCATGAACATTATGCCTCCATGAACAATTTGCTATTCTGTAATTTAAAGAACCTCAAAATCTATTAAACTGTAGACGAGAAATAGCAAAAAACTGTGTTCACAAAATAAAACTTACTCTAGGATAGCGATACAAATTAGGTTTAAAACTAACAATAACAATAGAAAACAAACAAATAAATAAATTAAATAAACATGAATATACATAAACGATCACACATATATGTATATATATATATATATATGTATATATGTGTGCATGTGTGTGTACACATAGGTATATTCATATATATATAAAAATACACATAGGTATATTCATATATATATAAAAAAGAAAAAGGAGGGAACAGATCTACCTTAAACCACTAACCTAATTCTAAAACAGATCCTTTGTTCGATAATATGCATGCCCATTGGCTGATAGGAGCAGGCGCGGTGGATACTAGAAAGCTGATTGGCTTACTAGAAATCCTCACATATATAAAAACAAGAAGCAACCACAAAATTCGCGCATAAGCCTGACGAATCCTACAGTGGATGAAACGCAGAATATTCAGTGTAGCTTAATCGCCATATATATTTTATAAATTACTAACTAGCTCTACCTACGTATTGAGCACTTTTGAAGTAAATACTTAAAGTTTACGCATAAATCTATACTTTCGTATATTAAATTTGTGTGAGTAAATGAAGTAGTTATATATACATATATATATATATGTATATATATATATAGTATTCTTATATGATATAATACCCACACACATATATATGTATGTTTGTTTCATATTAGGAAACGAAAAGGATACAATATATATATATATATATATATATATATATATATATATATATATATATATATATATATATATATATATAGCGTATCCTTGTATGATATAACACACGCACACACACACACACATATATATATATATATATATATATATGAACAAATGATTAATAAAACATGTTAAAAGACATCTTGAAAAAGAGTTAAAAACATATTTAATTTTAAAAAGGAAGCACAAGATAAGTGGATAGTCCTTAATCCGAGGAGTTTCTAAGAAATACACTCCTTCTCATCAGAGGGCAGGAATTAGCAAAATGTGGGATCGGATTTTGCATGTAAAAGTATTTAGTGAAACTACAAGTAAGTCACAGATCTTACTTGGTTAAAAAGAGTGAGGTAAGGGGAGTAGCAGGTAAAAGAAAAATGATAACAAGATTTCACATATATGATTAGTCCGGTGAATGGTAAAAAATCCAAGAATGGTAAAATACAAACACGGTGGAATTATAAATTTCCAATCCAACAGGTAAGTTCCAACTGGTCCAAAATTATCCAAAAGGCAGAATTCCTAGGAACAAATCACAAATAGAATGTGAGTGTGTATGTATTATATCATACACGGGTACAATACATATATATATATATATATATATATATATGTGTGTGTGTGTGTGTGTGTGTTGTATCACAAAAGGATACAATATATATATATATGTATATATACAGATATATATATATATATTGTATCCTTATATGATGTAACACCAACACACACACATATATATATATATATACATATTGTATCTTTATATGATATAATACATACATACATATATATATATATATATATATATATATATATATATATTATATATATATATACAGTATCCTCTTAAGATCTAATTATTGCATATATATGTATACATATATATATATATATATATATATATATATATATATATATATATATATATACGATATCCCTACATGATGGAAACACCGCGCATGCTTTTTATTTACATTATCGTACGTTATCTCTGATAATATCTGGTTCTGTCATCGTACGTTATCTCTGGTAATATCTGGTTCGTTATCTCTGATAATATCTGGTTCGTTATCTCTGATAATATCTGGTTCGTTATCACTGATAATATCTGGTTATCTCAAATAATATCTGGTTCTGTTAAGAATATCCATGTATGGCACACATAGTGAAGACCGTGCGTAAACTAAGGTGTTGTTAGACATGTTGTTACCTCATAACATAGTAAAACAAAATAGTAAGTCTCATGGTCGGATCGAAAAGAAACTACAAGCCGTTGATCTCTTCCATTCTAGTGATTATGAAAGCTACAGTACTCAGAAAAAAAAACTACCACGAACAATGAACGAAGATACGCATTAAAACAAGTTCGACAGGGATACAGACATTCCCTTAAAGGAAGGATAATAATATTAAATATGCGTCAGGGTTTTAATTAATGAGATAGAATACAAATGCTTAGCACCCGCTTGGTTGTCCTTATCAACGTTCAGAAAAAATTATAAGAAAAGTAAAGAATACCCAAAATTAACATCTATTATTCCAGATTAAATAGCTAAAAAGCTTTGTTATCGATTTTTTCTCCTAAATCACCGTAACATGTTTACATAAAACTTCACCTCGATTTATTATTAAAATATTTTCTGTTACTTAATATATTTTCATTAGAATATTACTCCCCCGTAATAGCCCATGTCGCAAAACCACCCTGACTTATGATACTCAATTTGGAAAAGAAATGCACTTGACTTTGGCTTGATTTCAGTGACAAATAGAACTTCAGGAAAACTGGAAACAAAGCCGAGCTTACAGAGAGTGCATAGGGCACCTGGTAATCGCAATTAGCCACGCATTAATACTGAGCATGGCAACGTTGCTGACTTCGATAATGCAATAATAATCAGTGTGTATACTTGATTGTACGGTATATTAGAAAAAAGAACAAGCTAGTTCAATTTAGACTGCGAAATATATTTCAACACAGATCGTAGAAGTATTATGTCTCTCATTCTCATCAATCCTTGTTTATTACAAGATACTGTGTTAAGTAAACTTTTCTAGTTGCCTCAATTATGCTAACATTTAGTGTCAAGATAAAAGAGATGGGAAATTCACTGTTTGGCAATTTCTAATTTAATTCAACTTACGCAGTTCCGCTATGTGCTGAAATATGAAACCACGATATACTTTTAATCTGCAGGTCAGGTGTTTATTCATTTGCAATTCATGAATTTTTAAGGTTTCATTTTATATGGCGACTATAGACAGTCATATATCGAACTCAGAAATATTGTCGGTTAACCTAAATTTAGTAGTTTATAAGGAGTAAGACGTATAATCGCGCAAGTCTGAAGTAACCAGTTATTGATCATAGATTTATTCGTTCATGTGCATCGACCATGTGATACATTCTATTCATATGATTTTAGGTATGTGTATATTTTTTCCATATTTGTCCCTGCTGTCTTCATTCCTAAAGAAAATTATCGAATCATTATGCGCATTTGAATACAGATACTACAGCGAAGATGTGGCAATATCATCATTAATTTAATCTATTTTCAAAACAAAAGTGTAAATATATTTGATACTCCGGGGAGAATATTATATCATCTGCGAATATTTTTTTTAATTTATTTTACAGTTGATATTATACAAAATAAAAGTTATTACTGCATTATTTCAGGTTTGCATTCAATTCGACTCATGATCCTCTGGCACCAAAAAAGTACGATTCTTAAAAAAAAAAAATCCAGTTTTTTATTAAGATGTCTGACTCTGTAATATTGCATTAAATACATTTACTAGAATAAACACCATGCAATTGATCTTGATAAACCTTGGTCTAAGGATGTAAGATATCGGGTCAGGTGTAATTATGTCTTGATTTAAATCTTATTAAGGAGACACATGGGATATGATATATAATACAATTAGGATTCGTTGAATATTACAATAATATATGACTGACAATTAGGGAATACTAGGCACAATACGGCATTTAACAATTGCGTTGACTTTGAAATTCTCTCGGAACTTCCTCAATCTATTGAAGTTTCACACCGTGCTGGGATTAATGCCACAGAAAGTATTACTGTGTTTATCCCTTTTCAAATTGAATTATTTAAAGTAACGAAAATTACTTGTCCGTGAAATTCATATTTACCACCCTGGGATGGGTATACTCTTACGTAGATATCAATATTTTATCAGACGTATGCATGGAATATATATTTAAGAAGTCTACAAAATACGGACCCAAACATCAAAATTTTATTAAAGTTAGATATATAAGGGGATTTAGACACAGGGTGGCGAACTTAAAAGAAGCCCGGAAAATGTAGCACAGAGAGGGAACAGTCCTTTATAGTTTAACTCCTTACCCTAACGTTCACAGGGAACCTGAACTGGAATAGATACATTGAGAGTATTGTCGATGCTCCTGCGAAGAAGGTGGGCTGTTTTTAATATACTAGAAAACTACTCATGCCCGAAAATATCTTGTACCATTTTAACGCAACTATTCGTCCATATCTAGAGTACTGTTGTCACCTTTGGGATGGTGCATCTGATACTTGTCACTCACTCTTGGACAGGGTTCAAAATATAGACGCAAACCTGACAGGTCATAAACTGTCATCTAGTCTTCAGCCTCTGTCCCATCGATGAAACGTTGCATCCCTTTGCCTGTTCTAGAAGTATTTAATGGTGAATGCACTGACTAATTACAAGCACTTGTACCTCCTCGACGTAAATACCCCCGACAACCCCGACAAGCAGCGAAATTCCAGCACTACACAGTAGAGACCCTTAGGTGTAAGAAAACCTTCTACTCCAATAGTTTCTTCTGCAGAAATGGTAAACTTTGTAACTCCCTTCCGGGATTCTGCTTTCCCAACTGTACTAACATGCAGAAGTCCAAGTGTTATGTGAACAGACATCTTGCTACTCATTTTCCTGCATAATATCTATGAAACTTATGTCCCTGATAGTAACTCCCTACTCCAAAGTGACACTGTGTCTTGTTTGGGGTGAACATTAAATATAAAATAACTTGTAGAATTGTTTAAATTAGCTGTAGTCTTATAAAGATGGTAAAAGTGCTCCCCGTTGACATCTATGCATTTTGGGTACGTTTACAGATACAGTCCGTAGATCTTCTCTGGTGATTCTCCGTTGGCAATCGTCATAGCGTTAGTAATGTTCTTCTTAAGTGGGTCTAGATTGTGAGCATTATTTGCCTAAAAAATTTGTTTTAGAGTCTCGCAAAGATAAAAATCATATGATGACAAGTCTGTGGAACATGAAGATCATAACCCTTTGCTTATTGTTCTCTCTTCCGTAAACATGTCATGCACTCGTGTCAGTGATCTGTGAGACGTATTGCATATAGCGCCATCGTGTTGGAAAAAAATTGCATTTTGTCTTGTGGTATAATTTGGTCGTTCCGAGAAAAACTAGAGAGACGAAGCCACTTTTACATGGGCAGCTTAACCTGAAAAAAATTGATTTAAGAACGTATAGAAAGATCGGGCTACTTTTAAGTGAGCCGCCCTGTATATTGTGTTAGGAAGACTAAAGGACATATCGGTGGACACGACATTATTAATATGTAAACCAAGCATGACTTACACAACGATGAAACAATTTAATTTCTGCATCCCAAGACACGGAACAATTTCGTTCTAGCTTGCAAATATATTGATTATCGGAATGCAGCAAGAATTTATCGATTTCCTTTAGAGGGAAGTGTTAAAAAGATGTCCTAGATATCGATTAGCAGAAACTGATTACATTCTACAACAAGTTAATCGAAGGAAAATCAAATCAAATGTAAAAGTAAAAACAATAAATAAACATTAAATATTTTTATTTGTTGTTTATTTTTGTCGCCATATATAAATTGATTATTTTTGAGACTTGCAAAAGTACTCGTCTACGCTGGATACATACATATTAATTATGATTTAAAAACACGTGTTGAGATACCGACTAAGTTCTCATATGTGCTAATTCAGAGATACAAAACCTGTTAGGGATATACATTATTCAAACATAGGTTTCGACGAAATTATCTAATACTCGTCCTTGTTATGTAGTAAGATGATTTTTAAGTGAGAGATTTAGACTCTGATTCAAAGATAATATATTCATGTTTTTCTATATTTTATATTGAAATGTTATGTTTATAATACAAGCAGAAATAAACGCCTATATATAACACAATATCTTTTTAAATAGGACACCCTTCTACAAAAATATTGCATCCAACTAACGATTTGAATTGCATGTTTAACACAATGTATACAGTTTATCGTTAATTAACGACATTTCTCTGTATTTTCGCCTTGAACGGTCGATATTACCTAATAAAGTCAGGATTCGTCTATTTGAAATCACAGCGAATAGTGATTTTAGGGCGTTTTGCTGCTAAACGTCTGTTCTTATTATATACCCTTCTACGTGTTATTAGAAGTAGAGAAAAAGGAAACAAAATGGGATTGCCAATTTCTACTGGTGGATAACATTAGAGAATGAATTTTCGTAGTATTAAGTGACAGAACAGTAAAGCGTATGTATTTTACTCTTGTCAGATGTCGAATTAATCATGGGTGCACAAGTTTTATTGTTTCATCAGATCAGATTCATAGAAAGTATCTGAAATCCAACCCAATATCGTAATATTACGGGTATGTGACTGGAATTGAAGCTTCGCCGACAATGCGGGACTCATTACATTTGAGACTCCTATTTAGACCTTACTAACAATTCAGACAGTAATAGAAGAGGCACAAAGCTGACGGAAAATTGAAAGCAGCTAACGTAGAGAAAAACATTGTTAGACTTTACTTAGAATAAAGTTAGAATCCGTATGAACAGCAATACGTATAACTACGTGCTGCCATTATTACACTTGAAGCAGAAATGGACTTACATCATAAGTAAACATTTAGAAAATTGTATGATATTCTACCGGCGATCGGGAGAAACTAATTATAAATAATGTTGATCGAATATTAGTGAAATCTAATATTACAAAATAGATATCATACTAAGTGATTAGATTTGTATGCATTTTTAGTTATAAAAATACTCATAGCTTAACGTGGTTAAATATTTATTATGTATAATTTTGTAATAGTGAATTAAGACTCGAATGTTTTATACACATTTTATGAATTTATATGCAATGCGATACTCTACGTTAGGATTGTTTTATTACGGTAAACATTAACTTGTTTAACAGGGGTTATAACCACGTAGGTCAAGTGAAACACACAAACTTTCATGAGAATGTGAAGAAGGTGAACAATGGTTACAATGAATACATTGACCAACAATTATATTTCTCAGCGTGAAAAATAATATGCAAATTTCTGTGTAAAAAATAGGAAATTGTTATATGAAAACATAATTAAAAAATACACTTAGTATAAATAATTAAGAAAAACCATAGCATAAGTATTTAAATAAACACGTTCGACTATGTAAAATAAATAGAATAATGTGCAATAGCGTAAGTTTAGTATGCACGAGGAGCGTGCAATAAGTAATGCCCCAGACCCACTTCCAGTTGTCTGATCTAGCTGAAATTTTGCAAGTGCTATGCTTTATATCTCTACGGGTGATGTGGTAAATTACAGCTCTAAACTAATTATGGTTTATGTTCTACAGGTGTTTGAACTGAATCAGGTGTGAGATGGAGCCTGTTGAATGTCAAGCAGTGATCCAGTTTTTGTATTTTGAATGCCGCACACCACAGGAGACTTTTGATGAAATGAAAGAAACTTATATATAATGACCTTGTAAAACGCTGGCATCGTGAATTCAAACATGGCCGGAAGTGTGTGAAAACAGCTCCCAGACCTGGTCGCCCCCTTCTGTCATTGATGAGCCATCTGTCCGCTAAGTTGAGTCTGCCATTTTGGAAAATCGGCACATTACTATTCGCCAAATAGCCCAAGATGTCAAAATTAGTACAGGGTCGGTGAAAACTATCATTCATGACCATTTGAATCTGCAAAAGGTTTCTGCCAGATGGATGCCTAGGTTTATTACACCATTCCAGAAGTGAGATCGCGTCGAGTGCTCGAAGATGAATTTGGAGATGTGTCAAGGATATGAGTCACAGTTTGTCAAAAGACTGATTACACAGCATGGAACCTGGGTACATGACTAATATCGAGAGACAATAGCCCAGTCAATGCAGTGGAAGCACTAGGACTCACAATCTCTAAAGTAGGCAAGGGCGCAGCCCTCCGCTGGCAAGGTCATGCTCACAGTCTTTTGGTACCAGGACGGAGTAGTGATGACATATATCCTGGCAAAGGGTAACACAAAAAAAGCAGCTTATTATGCTTCAGTTTTGACGAAATTAAGGGAAACTATCAAAATCAAGAGGCGAGGCAAGATCAGCAAAGGTACCCTCCTCCTGCAGGACAACGCTCCAGTTCACAACTCGCATGCCGCCAGATAAGAAGCACGGGTGTGTGGTTATGAAATCCTTCCCCATCCTCCCTACTATGCTGACCTTGTACCCTCAGACTTTCACTTCTTTCCAGTGATTAAGTTGATTTTGAAAGGAAAGCGTTTTCCAGATGATGGAGCCTTGATTTCTCAAGTCACGTCGTTGTGTTATGTAGAGAAAGACTAATAACTGTGCCAAGTTTCGTTGGTCTACTGTTATGGGAAGTGAGGTAGGGGCATTACTTATTGCATGCCCCTGGTAAGGCATTCAAAATGATATCGGAAAAGAATGCGGTTATGTTTTATTTAAAATCAAAATGCATTTAAAAATGTAATTCGACCTATTGAATGAAGAAAACACAATCGTAAAAACGGGTTCATATTTGAAACAGCTGCACGTATCATATTGCATCTATTCAAATGCTCATCACAATATGAGGAAATCCCAATATTCCATTTACCTACTCTCAAATGGCGGATATTGCTCTTAAAACGTAAATTTATATATATATATATATATATATATATATATATATATATATATGCACACACATATATGTACATGCATACACGCACCCACATATATATATATATATATATATATATATATATACATGATGATTGCAACGTCTTGTCAGACGAGTGCCAATCCCCCAAACATTTTAAATCCATGAGCCCAAATGCCTGAGGGAGTATCTATACAAATATGATGTTACCGAGTCTTAGCTTTGTACGACAGCTAAGTCTCTCTCTCTCTCGGTTCAAAATGTTCAAATCGAGCAACAAGTAAGAGCTAGATAGCCAGCAACAAATTAAACTACATACCAGCTTAATGCGGGTAATGGGCTTCATCTTTAGGCTTTTTTAAATCAGAGATTTGCTTCTCCTTGAAAGTTTACCTTCACCACGGTTTACGGGAGCCCTCTCCACCCCAACACACACACACACACACACACACACACACACACACACACAAATACACAGTGATAGGTGGCCGTTTACCCAGAAAAAGAGTTCATTCGCCCTTTGGAAGGTCTTGTTTTTAATCCTTCAGAGAGACTAGCCGCCCTCCTCACCAAACAAGTCTGGTGGGGGAACCAGTTTAGTCGGCGGTGACCCGACCATGAAGCAGGTAGTACTGGGTTACATGGTACCAGTAGCGTATGACATGACCTGACATACATACATACATACATACATACATACATATAGTAAGTTATAAAATATATATGGCGTTTAAGCTACACTTAATATTCCGCGTTTCAGCCATTCTAGGACTATTCAAACTTATGCGCGCATAAGCCTGAAGACTCCTAGAGTGGATGAAACGCGGGGTATTCAGTGTAGCTTAATGGCTATATATACTTTATAACTTACTAACTTGCTCTACCTACGTATTGAACATTTTTGAAGTAAATATTTAAAGTTTACGCATAAATTTATACTTTCGTACATTAATTTTATGTGAGTAAATGAAGTGTTATATATATATATATATATATATATATATATATATATATATATATATATATAAATATATAAAGTAATTGGTATGTATTTAATAGCTCGCATGATATATTTATTTATCATGATACACATTTTATTGGGCCTGAAATGATAGATAACGTATTCACGGAAGATATCAAGAAGACTATTATTTAAAACTTATTAGGGTCGCCTGAGAAAGCCTTATAGATTTAAACCTGATGGTTGTTTGTAGCGACAATATGTAACTGTTTACCTCACATAAAAAAAAACATATGTTGCTCTTTTCATTGAGCACTGTCTAACAACCTCGTTGTTTTTATTAGTCCTGACTTTTAAACATCTCAAACCTGATATATATATATATATATATATATATATATATATATATATATATATATATATATATATATATATATATATATATATATATATATATGTATATCATCAATTGTCACCTTAATACATGTACTGAATACTCGGAGGATAACGACAGTTAATGCTAACGAGACGACTTCAGGTCCATTGATAATGGTTGGGGTAGAACATATGCTTCTGTTCAAGATCCTGTTTGCTATTTGCAAAAACTGATGAGAAAAAAACCGCTGCTCAGCTACTTTGGATTTAGCGGACTGAGCATATAGATCTCTTACATTTTTATTACTCTTTTACAGTGGTTGCTGGCAGTCCCGAAAGCAGCTTTAGTTTCAGTACATCTATTACGTTCGTAGCTATGGAAAAAGTGATTTTTGTTCTCGATGGCAGCAGCACATTCTGAGGAGAACCATGGCTGGGTGTGAGGTTTTTGTTGGATTTTTTTTAAATTGTATGAATCGGTATATGCCTTTAATTAACTATTCGGTCAGGTATGTTACAATAGAGGGCACATCCTTTTTAAACATGGAATGCAGAGGTATATCAGATATGAATGTACGGAAGCTATCCCAGTCAGCCATAGAGTATCGATATACAGTACGGTAAAGAGGTACGTCTGAAGACTTATTACATTTAATTTTTATCTTAACTGATACGACGAAGTAGTGGAGGATCCCAGAAGAGATAGAATGGAACATGAACATAGCTCAGGGGAAGTTGTGAGAAAAAGGTCTAAAAGGCTTGCATATTGACCGATAGTATCGGCCGCACGAGTGAGTTGAACAATCTGAATGAGGCCACAGACAATGACAAAATCATAGCAGAACCTCTTCTGGTCATCTGTCTTTTTTGAGTGGGTCAGTCATTCCGAATTATGGAGATTGAAGTCCGCAAATGTAAAAGTTAGCCGAAGGATGAGCAGACAGGATTTGGTCATTTTTTCACATATATTCTTAAAGATAGAAAGCCCACTGCTCTGGGGGCGATAGAGGGCAAATATAAATGCGGTGGTGTAAGCAAGTGCAACCCAGAAGCTAGTCTGAGGTAAATAAGGGTCTTCTCTGGAGATATCACTACCACATAGAAAGCCATCTGAAATGTAGGCGCATATTCCATGACCATGGCGATCTTGGGGGTCAGATTTAGATGTTAAGTTAGAGTATCCTTTAATTATGAGCTCATCTAAGAATGTGGTCGGTCATATGCCACTTTCGCTTAGAAAGAATATGTCCGGTTTCCAGTAAAGCACATGGCCCTGGCGGCATTCCAATTATAGTGTTTAAAAAGATTAAACCACAACTTGCCCCCATACTTACAAAACTGTTTAAGCGTTGCCTCAAGAAGAAGTGCTTTATAACACTTTGGAAAACCTCATCCGTATGCCTTGTCTTTAAGAATTCAGGTGATAAGTCATCTCCCTCTCAGTACACACCAATAAGTCTCCTGTGTGTTATTAGTAAGCTGCTCGAATCCATATTAAATAGGGAAGTAGTCAACCACCTCAGCAGAAATAACATTCTTCCTGGCATAGAATATGGTTTCTGTTCTGCTAGATCTACAGCAGATGTGTTTACGGTCATATCTCATGAGATTAGTGAATCTCTATACAAAGGCTCCCTTTCTAGGGCAATTGCTCTTCAGTTTAAAAGGTTTTCGATAGGGTATGACATAAGGGGCTACTTTACAAGATTTCCAGCTACGGTATAACTGGAAACGTTTTCTAAATTAAAATAAAATCATTTCCCTCTAACAGGCTCATAAGCGTAGTGGTTAATGGGCACGGTATTAATGCTGGAGTCCCTCAGGGGTCCATCCTGGGCCCAGACCTCTTCCTGATCTACATCAATGATCTCCCAAAACACATACTTAAATAATTCGTTGACATCTATGCTGATGGCACGACCATTTATGGCAACGCATGAAAGGCCGTAAATGACAAAGTTCTCTCTGATTCTCTCTCCTCTGACTTGCGCACGTGGTACAGTGGGGGAGGAGTTGGCTGGTTAATTTTAATACTATATAACCAAGCTCCTATCTTTACATCATCAACGTTTTGTCCCCAGCTGGCATCAGTTGAAATGGATGGTTCTCGCCTTGGGAATGCTCCATGTTTTGACAAGCTTCTGGGCTTGACCTTTACTCTTGATCTGAAATGGAACACGCACTTCAAGTCTGTTGCAAAGGTGGCTGGGAAGATAGTCGGACTCTTCTACCGCTTCAGAAGATATCTCACTAATGCTATATGTATAAAAGCCAAGTACGTTCAAATGGAGTACTGCTGCCACATCGGGACAGGAGCTGCTAAAAACAGCCTATTCTGCCTTGACAGAGTACAAAATAGACTTCGTTGCTTCGAGGGTGCCCTTTTTTCTTCCCTGCAACCTCTCTCCCACAGCAGAGACGTAGCGAGCCTGTCTTTATTTTATCGGTATTTCCCTGGAAAGTGCTTGTCTGATCTTCTATCTCTGTTCCCCCCTCGCCAATCTTTTACGATAAACCCCCGTCAAGCTGAAACTACTGTCATTAATTTTCCCGACTCTTCATCTGCGCCTAAATCAAAGCGTAGATTCCATGAGACAATGCTTCTTTCTTAGCAGTGCACGTCTTCAAGTCCAACATGAACAAATTAAGTAGATTGTCCTTAATCCGCAAAATTTCGAAAGTAATACTGCCCTTCTCATAAGAGAGTAGGAATATAGAAAATGCGGAATAGAATTTCGCTTGCAAAATATTTTATAGAGCTACAAGTAAGCCATAGAGCTTACTTGGTAAAAGTTCAAAATAAGTAAAACAGAGGGAATGTGAAATGAAAAAAATGATGATTTCACGGTAATGTATATATATATATATATATATATATATATATATATATATATATATATATATATATATAGATAGATAGTAAGTTATGAAAATATATATGGCAATAAAACAAGACAGAATATTCCACGTTTCATCCTCGTAAAAATTAGTCATGATTCTCCATACATATATATATATGATGATTGCAACGTCTTGTCAAACGAGTGCCACTCCCGCAGACATTTAAAAACCATGAGCCCAAATGTCTGAGGGAGTATCTATACAAATATGATATTACAGAGTCTTAGCTTTGTACGACAGCTAAGTCTCTCTCTCGGTTCAAAATGTTGAGATCCAGCAACAAGCAAGAGCAAGATAGCCAGCAACAAATTAAACTGCAGACCAACTTAATGCGGGGGCTGGTCTTCCGCTTTATGTTTTTTTTTTAATCAGAGATTTGCTTCTCCTAGAAAGGTTGCCTTCACCACGGCTTACGGGAGCCCTCTCTACCCCAATACACATATACACATACACAAATATACACGCCAACGGCCAACTAGCACCGTGTATATTTGATATATATATATACATATATATATATATATATATATATGTGTATACGTAGTTATATATACATTGATTAAAATATATATAGTTTTGTGTAACAGTTTCTTGTATTTTACTATTATATTTATTATAAATTGAATCCTATTACGTTTAGCCTATGATGTATTCCTTTTTAATACATATACACGGTATTTAATTTACTCTTAAAAGTTTTCATATCTCGCTATAATCTGTTAATGGAGACGGTATTCTTGCAAACAGACACACTAACTGTACAATTATATATATATATATATATATATATATATATATATATATATATATATATATATCGCTTATTCAATACAAATATTCGTTTAATACAGGTTAGAACAAAATCAATTGCAATGTAATAATTAGGTTTTTCCTAAACGAATTAGTTTTCATAAACGAGACAATGTTATAATTGAATGAAAATAAACATTGCCGTGGAAAATAATTACATTGGTTATTTGTTTCTAAAGCTAATTGCTACTACGCATTTTCCCCCCAAATTACATGTTCTAGGGTAACATGTACGAGCCATTCTATTTTGCTTTTATCTATGTAGCAGATTTTATTGGTTTACAATTCCTCAACAAGTGGTTTGAGAGAGCGTTAATAGATTTTTACTTTAATAAGGGAGTTTAATCTTTAGTGATTTGGATGTAAATGCATATTTTATCGAGAATTATCGATAAATTATCCGTAAAACGTGTTACATATTAGACATATAATCTTGTACATTTACTGTACGTAACAGTATAAAATAGAGTTTAAATCAAGTCAGTTGATTGAACCGTTCAGAAAAATCCTAAATTATCACCTTATAATTGGTATGGCTTGCAATAAGCTACACAGAAAACAGAACAACGAAATAGATTTTAAGCAATGTATTACTGGAACAACAACGTAAAAAGGTTACAACTGAAAAAAGTAGTAAACGTCTACGAGCAGGCGAGGGTCGCTCTGATGTTTAATCCACACCTGGGATCGCAAGGTCTATGGTTTATATAATGGATAGAACATTCCATTAAGAGGGTGATTTCCCCACAACACCCCCTCCCAAGCTGATTTCCGCGGTTGTAAAAATCAGTATTTCTTCCTATTGGGGCAGACCACCAAGGGGTATGTGCGCTTCCCCTTTCTGTCGGAGCGTCTCGGTTCTGACATCCCTTTTGGAGGGTATATGTCAAAACAGGCATACACAGTTTCAATCTCCTCACTGTTGTCCTGCGGTGGTTCCTCTTGATCCTTGTAGAAGCGTTTCCTGATTTGTTTCAAGTGCCTCTTATGTTGGAACTTTGGGCCCTGAATGATGTATGTAACATGGCCGATTCTTCGAAAGACCGTGACCTGTTCCAAAAGAAACGGTATGTCTAAAATGCCTACAATACACATTATCTCCGCTGTTAAACCGTTTCGTTGGCATTGTAGAGGGTCTGTTGTGTTCTATGTGATTGAGTAGCAGTTTATCAAAACGGATTTTATTCTCCGTCCAAACATGATTTCTGCTAGTGATCCCACATCTGGTTTGTTCGGATTTCTCGTGATTCTGTAAACCTGCAAAAATTGTTGAAGGACCTTTTCTAACGGTGTATCTGACACATTTAATGCCCTTTTAAGCGTATCGACGAAGCGTTCGGCCTGGCCGTTTATTCTGGTGAGTTACTGGGGTGTCGTAATATGCTTGACTTGATACGTCTCGCAGAATTCTCTAAGCTCTGCGGAGGTGAACTGTGTAGCATTGTCGCTAACCAGACAGTCTACAACCCCAAACAGAGCAAACAATTCCAATAAAAAGAAAATGTGTCGTTGTTGCTGTGGTCGTTTTTTTTTTTTTTTTTTTTTTGATCTTAGTACCTCTGACTATTTAGAGTAAGAGTCAACTACTATCAGGTAGTAAAAATTCTCCACAGGTCACGCATAATCGATGTGGATCCTCGACCATGGTTGTTTCGCTCTAAGTCAAGGTTTATATGTTATCGGTGGTGCTTTTGCAGCCAAAGCACAGCCTTTGCATCTGTTCATCATGTCGATGACATCTTGGTACATAGCTGGCCAATAAACAACACTTCTCATTAGGCTTTTCATTCTGTTTATTCCTAGATGTCCCATGTAAAAATCCCTGAGAATTCTTTTTTGAAGGGGCTGAGGGATGGCAACCCTTTAACCGTATAACCGTATTTCGTCGCAACCAGAAAAAATGTCTGAACTGGTTTCACCCAGTGCTTATTTCTGCTTCGTGGTTTGAATGAAATTGTCATTTAGGGATTTTGACTTAATTCCCTTATGTGTGACTGGTAATTCGCGGATAATATTGATTATCATGGTTTTTACATCACAATTAATACGTAGTGCCGCGATTACTGAATCTTGAAGAGGTTCGATTTTGGCAGCAACAGTCTCGATAGATCGTCTGTATGGGCTAGCTGTTTTCAGGTGAGAAATTGAATTGTGAAAGCAGCAGAATAGTTCCCAATCTTAATAGTCGATCGCAGTGAATGTTGAAAGCCCTTTTTTTATCCAAAAATGGATATCAACGGCCTGTGGTCGGTTTGTAGGAAAAATGTCTTCCGTACAAGAACCGGTGGAATTTTAAAACTGCAAATATAATTCATAGGGCCTCGTTCTTGATCTGAGAATAATTGTTTTATGATAGCAAGAGCGTTCGTGATGCGAAAGCACTAGGCTGTTTTGAACCATCCGGCATTCGATGTACCGTGTCCGCCCCGACGCCATAATGACTAGTGTCGCTAGCTACTATTATGTCCAACTGCTGGTTGAAATGCGCTAGGAATGGTTTTGAAGTCAGGATTCTTTTTCATTTCTTGGGATGATGTCTGGCAATGTTCTGTCCACTCCCAATCGTTATCTTTTTTCAGCAATTCTCTAAGTTGTCAGCGCAATTTATGCATATTTGGGATGAACCCCTGGTAATAATTTGTCAAGCATAAAAGAAAATCTGCAATTGAGTTATGTTTACTGGTGGCGGTATTTCTTTAATAGCGGTCGCCCTATCTGAGTCTGCGCGTCTGCCATCATTATCGATTATTTGACCCAGGTATTTAATTGTTTGTAAAAAGAACTCGCATTTATCACGTTGATCTTAAATCCATAATCTTGTATTCGACTGAATACTTGTCTGATATATTTTCATCTTCCTCCCTGCTTTTGCTCGCTATGATAATGTCATCAAGACATGCGATTGCAGTGTCTAAGATGGACAGCATAGTATCCATTACTTGCTGAAATATTGCGGGCGCCATCTTGATACCAATCGCGAGTCTTTTTTATCTTTACAAACCTCGATCAGTGTTAATACAGAAGAGATTAGCGCTTTTGTCGTTTACCGGATCCTGTAGGTAAGCGTCGCTTAGGTCGATCTTTGGAAAAACTTGCCGCCATTTAATTTCCTGAACACTTCTTCTAGACTACGTAATGGATAGTGAAAATCTTCTAAGGACTCGTCGAGTCTGGTCACTAAGTCGGCGCAAACGCGAATTTCCCCGGACCTTTTCTTTACGGAAACTGCCGGTGCAGCCCACTCACTATATTCAATTTTAGTCAGTATAACGATGCTTTCTAATCTGTCTAGTTAGATTTTTTTTGTTCAGGGAAGCGAACGGCACATTACGCTTCTTTTCAAACACTGGTTGTGTCCCAGGTTTCAACTTAAAATCTGCGGCAATTTTTGTACATATCTCCAGGCCAATTGTAAATAGGTTTGTGAATTCTTTTTTAACACAAGCTATATGTTTCTCAGTTTCTGCTGGGCGGGTATCTATTTTCTTGCAGAATGCTGATATAGGAAGATCTGAGACGAAACTCTACATGCTGTCAGAACCGAACAGGTTCTTACTATTTTTTAGCAAATAAAATCTTAGTTTTTTTTTGTTTGTTTTCCCCCGTAAATGACGTTTGTTATGAATTCACCTTCAAAACGACTTTATATACCATTAACGGCCGTCGCCGTTCTCTTAGTTTTTAACATAGTTGGCTTTCGTAATATTTTCCACGTTTTGAGATTTATTATTCAAAGATCCAATCCACTGTCTAATTGGAATTTAATAACCTTGCCGAAAATGTTAACCGTTGCATATTTGCGTAGATTTTCAACTACGAGGTCATTAGTTCTGCTTTGACGTACACGGCTTCTATTCTGAGTTTTCCTTCAGTGAGAACTTTTATGACCGATTTTATTGCATAAATGGCATCTTTTTTGTTAAAAATGGGCAATCCCTTACACGATGTATTCCACCACATATGAAACAAGCGCCCGGTGCTTTTATTTTTTCTGAGTTTCTGTGGTCAGTGTCTGTGTGCCATTTCGACGGTTTTTTCTTACTTACTTTTTTTCCATATTCCCGATGTTTGCTTCGATATTCCTTGCATATTTTTTTATCAGTTCTACTTTCCGACAATCCTCAGTCAATTTTGAAGTACTAAATTCGGTTCATTTTCTAATTTTATAAGGACTCTGCGCCTGATTTCCGCATCTTTTCCAGAGGTTAACCCTTGTTCAAACACAAGATCTTTAAATAGCCTGCTGTTAGTTCAAATAGCTTAAACTCATCACAGTGTTTGTTCACTACAGCTGCGTAGGTGGCAAAATCCTCATTATCGTCTTTTACCACATTCAAACATCTCCAAAGTTCTGTTAATAAATTTACCGTCTAATTGAATGATAAATCTGATGTTTTCCGAGGCAAGATGTAAACCACGAATTTATCCTGCTTAGTCGTTTCCAATTTTCGTAGTAGAAGTCTGATTTTCTTTTGATCAGACCACATGCTGCAGTCAATATTAAAAAAAAAATCTTCATAACGCAGAAAATACGACGCGAATTATTTTTCCTCTTCCTCGTATTTAAAATGGTCTATCGCAGTCCATATTGTATTCTGAGAAAATGCTGAAATTCTTTAGGCGTTAGCATAATTTTTAAGAATACTGTAAGTTATTACTCTGTTCGTAATTGAAGTTCGGTTAACTGTTTTTCGGTTCGTACTTGGCATCCTGCAACTGTTTTTGCAAATCCCTTTGCCGTTCCTCGAAACGTATTTAACGTTCAGTCCAGTGTTTTTTCGGATTGTGTCTGAAGCTTTGCGACATCGATATGCAACTTACTCAAATGTTCCAACGCTACTTTCAATTCGTCCCTTTTGCTTTGTCAGCATTAGTAATTTCCAAACGTTTGCTGAATTTTACAAAACCGTTTTATTTTTTCTTATTTCTTCCTCCAGACAATAAAACAAACAGAAAAAACATAAATATATAAAAAGTTCATTGTCTAAAGAAAAAAAAACAAGTGTATATTTTTCTCTAGAGAAAAAAATAACGCCCGATTTTAGCAGCGAAACCACAAGTGACGAATTCTTTTTCCAAAAGTATAAAAATTCACCTTTCTAAATTACAACAAACCTTTTTCTTTTTGCAAAAGTACAGCGCTATCTTTGAAAGTCGTGATTCACTTTTTTTCTTTTCAACTCTTTTTTTTTCTGTAATGATCTGCGTTTTTTTTTGTTGCCTCGAACCTTTAAGTTGCAAGTGTTTAGACATTTCCTTAGGCTTGATAACATTTGAGTCCGGCGTCGTTAGTATTTTTAGAATACTATTTCAACGAGAGTATTTTTTCAGTCTCGTTACTGGTTTCAATTTTTGTAGGTTGAATCCAATGTCGTCAGTGTATAGTTTTTTTTTAGAACACTGTCTAAAACCGGAGTACGTTCTCCGAATCCTGTTATCAATGTTATGGCTTGCAATAAGCCACAAAGAAAGCAGAACAACGGAATAGAGTTTAAACAATGTATTACTGGAACAACAACGTAAAAACGTTACAACTGAAAAGAGTAGTAAACGTCACCGAGCAGGCTAGGGTCGGTCTGGTGTTTAATCCAAACCTGTGACAAAAGGACTA
This sequence comes from Euprymna scolopes, assembly GCF_053919585.1. Classification (NCBI taxonomy): domain Eukaryota; kingdom Metazoa; phylum Mollusca; class Cephalopoda; order Sepiida; family Sepiolidae; genus Euprymna; species Euprymna scolopes. The sequence continues at coordinate 56,092,091 of NC_136488.1, forward strand.
TGATTTATATAATGGATACAAGAATCCATTTGGAGGGTGATTCCCACACAACAATAATTTAATATTAAAACAACGGAATTAACATTATATATTCATATATATGTGTACATATATACTCATATGAGATAAGAAATTACTAAAACTAATAATTACATCTTACTACATATACATATATGCATAATATATATAAATATATATGTGTATTTAATAATATACTAGCGGGGCTACCCGGCGTTGCTCGGGGTCGTATAAACAATGCAAAAATTGAATTTGGTTTTGTAATATATTTGTTATTCTTATGAGAGAGGAATTTTGTATGTTTATGTATCATTTGTTATTTCGAACAAAATAATATTTCCCTACATAAGACGGGTATTATACATATGAACTGATTGTATCTTTCCTAGGCTAGGTCATTTATAGCATGTATATGAAAGGACGGGTAATATACAACACATTTATCTCATAAAATTCCAAGCTATGCCAGGTATTTTACTAATATATATTCTCGCCTATTTCAGTCAATCCCGGACAACGCTGGGTGTTTTGCGAGTATATATCTCAATCAATCTCATTAAATACTGGGTGACGCAAGGTATTCTGTTAGTATATATTCCAATAAATCTAATTCAATCCAAGGTAACACTAAGTATTCTGCTAGTATATATTTGCATCTATCCTATTACATCCCAGGCGACCGTGTATTCTGCTTGCATACATTTGCATGCATCTAATTGAATCTAGAGTGACTCCGGGTAATATGTACGTATATATGTGGACGTATCTCCTTAAATCCCATAATTCTTGGTTTGTTACAAATTTCGACAATGTAACCCACCTTATCGCTCACCTGTCTAAAATAATAACTTCGATACATTGTCTTGGCTGGTTTTTCATTACAAACACATCATCCAAATAACTCCCATTTCATCATTTTTTATAATTTTTGCATATGTTACTGATTTCAACAACCATGTCACGTGATTTAACTTACATTATCGCCGCCACGCTTACTAAAATAAAAAAAAAACTTTGATACATAGGCTATAGTATGTTACTAATTTCGACTATCACTTTTCATGAATAAATCCACATTATCGCCCCCTTCTATCACTAAAATAATGACTTTTATACATTGTATGGCTGGTTATTTCATTACACACCCACCAAATAAGTAACTCATATTATATCATTTTTCATTATTCTTTGATATGTTACTAATTTCGACACTTATTTTTAATGAAATAACCAAAATAATCACGACCTCTTACTAAAATAATAACTTCCATACATTATCTGGTCTGTCTACTTCATTACGAATACACCAATCAAATAACTCACATTCCATCATTTTTCATTATTCTTGGATATGTTGCTAATTTCAGACGTCATATTTTCTGAGTTCAATCATATAATCCCTCACCTCTTACTAAAAGAATACCTTTGAGACATTTCTGGTCTGTTTATTTTATTAGATATACATCAATAAAATGCCTCACATTTCATCATTTTTTATAATTCTTGGATATGTTATGAATTTCGACAATCAAATTTAATGAGTGCGCACATCCAATCGCCCAATTCTTACTAAAATCATAAATTTGCTACATTGGCTGGGCTGTTTATTTCATTATAAACACACCAATCAAATAACTAAAACTTCATGTTTCATAATTCTTGGATATGTTACTAATTTCGACAATAATTTTTCATGACGTAATCCACATTATCCCCACCTCCTACCACTAAAATAATAACTTTCAGACATTGCATGGCTGCTTTTCATTACAAACACACCTATCAAGTTACTCACATTTGACCATTTTTCATAATTCTTAGACATGTTACTAAGTTCAACAATGATTTTTAATGAAATAACCAAAATAATCGCCCCCTCTTGAACATAAACATAACAATTTTGATACAACTTCTAGCCTGTCTATTTCATTACGAACATACCAATCAAATAACTCACATTGATCATGTTTCATAATTCTTGGATACGTTACTGATTTCGACAGTTATTTTCCATGATTTAGCACACATAATCGCCCCTCTCTTACAAAGACAACAACCATGCGACATTTTCTAGTGTCTATTTCATTACAAACATACACATCAAATAACTAACATTTCGTAATTTTTGATAATTCTTGGATATGTTACTAATTTCGACAATCATGTTTCATGAGTTCATCCACATAATCCCCTTCCTCTTACTAAAATCATATATTTGAGACATTGTCTGGGCTGGTAATTTCATGACAAACACACCAATCGCATTACTAACATTTCATCCCTTTTCACTTTTCTTGGATATGTTACTAATTTCTACAATCATTTTTAATGATGTAACCCACATAATCGAATCCCTCTTACTAAAATATTAACTTTAAGACTATATATTGGCTGTTCATTTCATTATAAACACACCAATCCAATAACTTACATTTAATCACGTTTCATAATTCTTGGATATGTTACTAATTTCGACAATCGTTTTTTTATAATTTAACCCACATAATATCCTTTCCTTTTGCTAAAATTATTACATTGTTACATTGCCTGGCGTGTTATTTCATTACAAACACACCAACAAATAACTCACCTTCCATCATTTTTCATAATTCTTGGATATGTTACTAATTTGGACAATAATTTTTCATTATGTTAAGACATAATTTCACCATTTTTCCTATATGGGGTATTCTGGTAGCACAAATATTCACCTATCTAATCCGATCCCAGGTATTCTCCTAGGAAACATCCCACCTATTTCATCCAATCCCAGGCAACGTCGGGTATTTTGCTAGTACATATATCCACCTTTCTTATACAATCCCTTGCAACGCAGGGTATTATTCTAGTACAAATATCCAGCTATGAAGCCATTACTGGCATAATATTACATTGATTGCGTATTAATCTAATGGTGTTCGACAATGAGGCTACATCCAAGGGATGTTACTTGCATATTATAACAATGAGTGTATATTAATCTAATGGTATTAGAAAATGAAACTACATCAAAGGGAGGCCTCTTGCATAATCTAATAGTAGTCGACAATGAAGTTACATCAAAGAGAGGTCACTCGCATATTATAACAATTAGTGTATATTAATCTAATGATATTCGGCAATGAAGTTAAATCCAAGGGAAGTCACTCGAATATTATAACAATGATTGTATGTAAATCTAATGAAATTCGTCAATGAAGGTGCAACCAAGGGAGGTCACTCTCATAGCATAACAATGATTGTATATTATTCTGAACGTATTCGGCAATGAAGCAACATCCAAGGGAGATCACTTGCATATTACAACCATGATTGTATATTATTCTAATTGAATCTGACAGTGAAGCTACATCCAAGGGAGATCACTTTCATATTATAACAATGATTGTAAATAAATGTAATGGAATTCTAGAATGAAGCTACATCCAAGGGAGGCCACTTACATATTATGACAATGAATGCATATTAATCTAATTGTATTCGAGAATGAAGCTACATCCAATGGAGGGCACTTACATATTGTGATAATAATTATATATTAATATAATGGAATTCTAGAATGAAGCTACACTCAATGGAGATCACTCCCACATACACATATTATGACAATAACTGTATATTTATCTAAGGGTATTCGACAATGAAGCTACACTCTAGTGAGGTCACTTGCATATTAAATCAATGAGTTTATATTATTCTAATGGTATTCGACAAAGATGCTACCTCCAAGGGAGGTCACTTACATAATATGGCACTGATTGTATATTATTCTAATGAAATTCGACAATGGCGATATATCCAAGGGAGATCACTTGCATATTGTAACAATGATTGTATATTAATATTATGGAATTCGGCAATGAGGCTACACCCAAAGGAGTTCTCTGGCATATTATGACAATGCTTGAATATTAATCTAATGGAATTTGACAATGAATCTACACCCAAGGGAGGTCAATTGCATATTATAATGATTGTATTATTCTAATAGAATTTGACAATGAAGCTACATCCATGGGAGGTAAGTTACATATCATAACAATTATTTTATATTAATCTAATGGTATTCGACAATGAAGCTACATCCAATAGAGGTCACTTGCATATTGTAACAATGATTGTATATTAATCTAAGTGCATATTATAATTATGATTGTATATTAATCTAATGGTATTCGAGAATTTCTATGTATATTTGTTGTCTCATGTAATGGTCAACACATTTTTCCTTTCTAGGGTTTCTAAATTCGGGAAGGAGCTGATTCCGATAATCACATACTTTTTTCTTATCACGTCTATTTGTTGAGATATTTGATGTTATACTGTTTTACTTTATAAGTAAGTGTTCTGCGTGCCTGTTTTGCACCCATTATCTCCTTTGTAGTTAATTTTTACTAAAAAGTAACTTTCTACTTGTATTTTCTCTTCCGGTTGCTTTTCACTTCCTTACTGGAACCACCGGCAGCACAGCACACCTCTTTCTTCTTTTTCCGCCCCAATCGCTGGCATGAACGGTCTGTTTTACTTATTTCTTCTTTACCTTGTTTACTTTTTTCATGTAACCTTACATGTAATTTTTCATTTCTTTACGAACGTATTCTGTGTTTCAATTTCTTTAATTCCTTCATTTTCTGATCCTCGTTTTACTTTCTCACGCCTGGCATGTTTCCTTTTTCTGTTTTTACTTTCTCTTTTTAACAAAAATATACCTATAGATTATGAACTTGTCTTCAAACTCGTTTGTTCGAGAATAGATAATCTGACCTCAAAGCTTAGGTGCGTTCAACGATAGTACATTACGCGTGTGTCTATATATATTCTTCCTTCATAATTACAATTGTATCTTTTATTGCGATGTATGTTAATTGATCATTGCATTATAAACATAAAAAATAAAAGCTAAATGTGCTCTCCAATGATGGGTGTAGTTGGTAAGATGTAGACACTGAGTAATTAATATTATACCTTCCTAGAATGGTTTTGTTGATTTCTGAGTTTAAGTAAGATTTACTCCCCTAATGTAAGGATTTTATTTATCAGTACAGTAGGAAATATTAGACTGCTGTATTTTCTTTTTGTTGGAGATGCTTTGATCCAACAATAAGTTTGGCCGTATTATCTCCTTAGCGACGTTGTTAAAATCCTTATCTGTTTTTTCCATATTTGCAAGGAACATACATGCATAGGAAAGGGATCAGTGTATTTGTGAATTGTGCTTATCTTGCTTACTTAAATTAATGCTAAAGGATCCAGAATATTCAGGATCACCCCATATTGTATGCTAGCTTTGTGCTGAACATCTTTGAGAGTGGACAATAAAGGATATAATTCATCGTGAAACGAAAAACATTTCGATGACTTCAATTTCTGTGCAGTCAAAACGAAGGGAATCAATAGGAAAAACAGAAATTCGCATGTTCATCCAAATCTCACCTCTGCAATAAGGTAAATTCAACACTGCAATCAAACATCTGTTCCAGTGTTTAATGTTTGCCCCCAATTGGAATTGTCCGATTCTGAAAATAAAATTAGTCTGTGTTTTGTAGACTGACTAAAGTGAAGATACTGTGTTGGATGTTTGTCTTTCTCTTTATTCACTACTATTTTTTTCTCAGGAAGAACTTTATAATCTAACTACATGTCTCAACTTTCCAAAGAAACTTCTAAACTTTTAGCTTGAAAGAATATACTACTCCCGTCTGGAACTCTCACAACCGTTCTATAGAAAGCGCCATATAAAGTTTTAACCATATTTCACTCAGGAAAACTATAACACGTTGCCAGCCTGCCGCGAGAGCTTAATATCGAACAGTATTATGCTTCAGATTGAAGCCTTTTTATAGTGACCCTGTCGGTGGGGCATTAAAATACACCGACTGCCCCCCTGCAGAGGGTAAAAATCCCTCAATTGTGGTCCTGGATATGACCTTAAATTATATCCAGTGGTAAGGCACCAGCTTGTGTGTTTTGGGGAGTGTGGAGCCACCCTTTAATTACCATTGCTCCCAGGTCCAATCTGATCCGGAGTGGTAGTACCTGTTAGGGTCCAAACAATGGGTTAAATAGAAACCGACGTGAAAACAACAACTATATTCTATTAAAAAAATATTTTCTTCAAAATCTTTGGATTCGGCATTAAATAACCCGAAAAGGGTTTATATGCCGTAAAACAAAAAACAACCAACCAACCTTTTTATAGGCAGTTCTAAAAGAAGTGAGCATGTGCTCTTCTTAACAATGGCAACTTATATAGATGAGTTTCTATCGGTCATTAAAGGACCCTACGAATATGAACTCAAATTCGTTCTAAAAAAAGGTTTGATACGGACAGCACCAATGCATCATACGTGTAGATTTGAAAATGCTTGTGTTTCTCCTCAAGTTGTAATATGACTTAGCAAAATACCTTTGTTTTTGTGTTTGTGATATAGCAGGACAATAACAGGGCACTGCATAAAAAAAACACTTGTCATGTGTGCAGTAACCTGATTCCTGACACTCTCAATGTTTTGGATTATCCTTTGGTGTAGCGTTCTAAAATTGTGTTTCCTCCTGTTCACATGACGATTGGCATTATGAAACAGTTTAGGAAGGCTCTTAAGTAAAATCGCGTTTTTAAAAATATATTTGCACATATTTCCAGGCCTTAATAAAGAGAATAGAAAAGCTAGAAATTTTTCGAGACCCCAGATTGAAAATTTTATGAATAACGCACGTATTTGAAATTTTATGAATCATGCAGAATTGAGTGGCTGAACAGCGTTTACGAATGTAGTATAATTTTTCTTCATAAAATTAAAGGCGTCCAAGTACAAAGTGCTCATTGAAACATTAATAATAAGTGTCTATCAATTGTGTGCAAATATGAGCAGCAAGTTACATTTTTTTGCTCACGTGTCTTGCCTGTTTCCCAGAAAATCTAAGCGTTGTGAGCGAAAAACAAATATATATATATATAAGCAACATAGAACTTCGCTATCAGGGACATTGGAATGCCACCATACTTTCAGCCTACTGTAGGGTTTACAAGCGCGATTATGCCGGAAGCACTCCATTCTAGAAAATTAGAAAATGTCAATTTATAGCTGATCATATGCTTACCTTTTATAAAACTTCAAGCTTTAAATATCAATATGTTGGTGTAATTCTTTTTGGGTAAATATGTTGGCATTATTTTTTGAATAAATATCTAAATAAAGTTACATAAAAACACTTCTCTGATTTCCTGTTTCATTGTACTCATTTGCTTTATAAGGAAGGAGGGCGTATCATATTAGAACTTATAGGAAAATGCAGCAGCATTCTTGCAATCGAAACCCTCAAATTAAGTAAATACCGTTGAAATATCTAAAGCACAATGACCATATTAGTTAAAAATAATCTATATATATATATATATATATATATATATATATATATATATATATATATATACATATATATATACATATATATTAAATTTATTCATCCAAACATTAATGGCTACATATGTGCATACATGTTTCTGTAATCACCCGTGTTGGCGGACTACGTCTTCAGGCCATGAATTACCGTCGAAAACTCGAGTTTTCAACGGTAATTCTTGGCCTGAAGAAATAGTCACCAACGCGGGTGATTACAGGAACATGTATGCACATATGTAGCCATTAATATTTGTATAAATAAATTTAATATACCTGCTCTGTTCACTCGTTGAGCACTTTTTGGTAGACACATGTTGTTTTATTGTATGTACTTCTAGGAAACTAACCTCTACTGGCTATATATATATATATATATATATATATATATATATATATATATATATATATATATATATATATATATAATATAAAGCTGAACGTCTGTGTTTGCTAGTGTATATATATATATATATATATATATATTACTTTTTGTTAAATATAATTATACACTGACACGTGTTTCATCGTCTACGACTCATCAGAGTATATATATATATATATATATATATATATATATATATATATATATATATATATATATATAAAGTGAAAGCGTTTGTGTCTGTGTGTCTGTGTACATTTCCCTACGAAATAACTCTGCCAATTTTAAGCCTACAGATTCGAAATTTGATATACAGGATACTGAGATTTGGGAAAATCGATGTGATTGGTTTTTGGACAGAAATTTAGCGATTAACGAGTCAAATTTTTACAATTTGACCTTTGAGAACTCTACTAAACTCCTCCTACAACACGTGAAATTTTAGATATAGGTTCCTTAGACATGGATCTAACTTAATAACTTGATTTGAGCCCAAAAAAATAAAAGTTAAGGGGTCAAAAAAGTGGTCAGAGTGTAAAAAAATGTACCTCTGCAGTTTCTTCCAAATTATTCAGACAAATTCTGGTCTAAATATTTGAAATTTTACATAAAGCGTATTCAGAGATAGGGCAAGCTTTTTCATCGGTTTCGGTCAAAATTTTTTAGATACCAATATATAGATGTATGCATGTATGTCTGTTTGCATGTCTGCCTAAAACTTCAACAGAGGCGAGGGATTTTACCAAGATCAGTATCGATTTGAATTCGACCTTTTATATGACAAATATCGAAAAATTGGCTAAACACATTAATATCTTCTCCTTCAACTAGGCACTTTTCTACAGGGGGTCACTTTTTTCGCCGATATTTTTTAAAGTTATCCTCTCCTTTAGATTGCCTAGCCTTAATTTTTAGAAATGTCACTTCCTGTTTGGTGGTGGTCGTAGCAGCATAGACGTTAGGTTTTTACCCCGTTCTTTTCCTCCTTCACGGTACGTGTTCGAGCCCGCCTTCCTGCTTCCACCTTTGCTTTTTTTTTGTTCACCAGACACACCCAAGCAGTCGGGCAACGCCGAGCCGAAATGCTAGTGTATATATATATATATATATATATATATATATATATATATATATATATATATATATGTATGTATATATATATGAGGGGGCACAAATAATGTGTATTTTTTAACATTATTTTATTATTCCGTGTTTTAGTTTTTCACTGAATATTATGTTAAGATCATTGTAATAATGTGTTTAACTACTTAAAATAGTTTTTAACGCCTTTTCAGACGTTCTATGAAGCGTCCTCTTCAGAAAGTATTTAAAATGGAAGATATTTAGAATATACCCAAGATGTGTATAAAATGTATAAGAGCATTTTCGTAGTTCATTTTAAATGTTTCCGAGCGGTTGAAACATGTGTAAATGAGTTTACTCTTCATTCGGATGCAAAATTTGTATTACCGGTTCGTTGAGGTGGACTGTCGTAAATGCTGTCTTATGTTTTCTCTCTCTCTCTCTCTTTTTCTTCTTGAGTTTCTACTTATATTTCTTTGTTTTTTTTCTTTTTTTTTCTTTTTTTACTCTTACTTGAGTGGAGATGAGGGGGCAATTGGTACTTGCTCAACTGCGTGCATGGGGTAGTGTGTGTGGGTGTGTGTGATTGTTTGTGTGTGTTTTCTTGCATTGGTCTGTAGAATGTGTGTTCTGTTTTGTAGTATTATAAAGTTATGTCCTTCCCTAGGAAGGCAACTGTGATCCAATGTCGTTTCTAATGTGTGTGTGTGAAGAGCGGAGAACCAGCTCGTTTGAAATAATGGTAGGGTTGTTTTCATTCAATTTTGATATTAATTTTTTGGATTTTTAGATTTTAGTATTGTGATTTTTCGTTTAAGTCTTAGACTGTTCGGCATTCTTAATACTATGTTTGTTTAGATAAACAGGTGTATTTATAACTATACCTAGGTTTTTTAATGTTTCTATTTATTTATCTCCCCACGTGGGTATGGCCATATCCAGGATCGGTTCTTAGTGTGAGGAAGGTCTTGTTTTCCAGAGGGTAGGGAACACTTGGAGGGGTACAGGTATTGAAGGAAGGATGATAGTAATCTCAGTCGTGAGAGATTTCTCCTCGACTGAGAGAGGGGCGGCGAGGTGTTGGAAAATACTACACTATGGTTCTAGGTGTTTCCTTGTGTTGTTATTTTCGAGGTAAAGTAGGGTTCGTATTGTTTAATGTGTTGCATTAGAGGCAGGGGTGCTGTGTCTGTGTGTGGTTGTATGCGTGTGTGTCTGTGTGTGTGTTTTAATGTGTCAGTTCTGATCGATGTGTGGGTGTGTATATGTGTGTGTACGTGAATGCGAGTGTGCGCTGCATTTCATGTTTTTGTGTGTTGATATAAGGCTCTGTTTAGTTCGGGAGTGAATCTTGTTATGAATATTTTCCTGTCAATAACAGTAATTGTTTGTTTGGAAGATTGGAATTACTTTGAAGCAATTTCCACTGCATGTGTGCACGTCTTTTAAAACATAGATGTGTCGGTTATCTGCAATTCTGATGTTGCTCTTATGTAAGGCCATTCTAAATATATATATATATATATATATATATAGGCCATTCTATATATATATATATATATATATATATATATATATATATATATATATATATATATATTCTAGCAAAAGTACCCGTCGTTGACTGGGTTCAAAAACAGCCTACAGTATCAATATATTACATAGAATGGCACTTTTTGAATTATTGTTAAAAATGAACAATAAAATGTCATTAAACAGCCAAAAGATATGAGATGTTTTCTCTTTAAATTTTATTTATTTAGTTTTTAATGACATGTGGCATGTTGACTCTTGATTAATTAGATAATTTATTACTGTGTTGTTCTTATTTGAAAATCAATTTTTCTTTTCCTTGACATGTAAATGTCTCGCTCTGTACTTTAAAACGCTAGGTACTAAATGGACAGTGTCAAGTTATTTTTCACTGGAGTTAAAAGGGAGAGATTATAGGCTGGCAATTGTATAGAAAATAGAGAGATTATAGTCGGGCAATAATTGTATGTCTTTTTAAAGTGTAATAAGTGGCTCAATTTAACGAAACAAACGTTATGATTGAATATTTAATTTTCCTTAAAATGCATAAATATATAAGAAATATATATGTAAATACATTTTCCAAGGGGTTTGTTTCACTTTCGATTTAGCTTATGCACCCAAGTCATACGGACCTATTTTAATGTTTTGGAAACCTCAACACCATTATATATAAAAATCGATAGAACATTAACTCTCTCATAATATATACGAAATCTGCAAGAATTAAAATATCACAGTAAAACGTAATCTACGACCGGGCTGTACCGGGTGTCCCTGCTTGCTTAGATAAATATTTTGCAGTTTTAACAAAAGAACTTCAATAATATCACGACGTCTCCATTTACGCTGAACATCTACAGAATGAAAGCATCATTATATTACATATGATTTAGTTCCTTTGGGATTTCCAAAGGTCCCATTATGATGTAACTATTGATTGCCCATTTACTGTAAGTACAACTGATAGTTATTGTATGATTATGGAATAATTAAATACTTTCTGTAAATTATATCTTCAAATTTATTAGATAAATAATTGGAAGTTTATTTTGATACTTATTACACGTGGATTATATATATACATATATATATATATATATATATATATATATATATATATATATATATATATATATATATATACTAGTAAAAGTATCCGTCATTGATTGGGTTAAACAACAGCCTACATAAAATGGACTCTGATTTATGAAAGTATGATAGGTTATGTAAAGGAAGGGTTGTAAATTTGGGTTGAATGTGGAGGTATCAAAACTCAAGAAAAATATGATGAAATCAAAAATAAAATAGATAACCCCATAATTTATTATACCATACCTGTTCACACTGAAACACTTATCACAATATTCTGTGGATTGTTATTAAAAACCCTTGTTAAGCTTTGTAACAGATTTCCATTCTATGGAGGTCAGGTGCGAACGAACATCCCATAATTTTATTATATTATATTTCTCCAAACTGAAGCACAATTATCAAAGAATTCTTACCCAGATAGGTTTAAAAGTCTTTATTAAAGGGTGTGCTTATTTCCATTCTATGGATGCCAGGCGCGAACGCAGACCCCACAATTTTATTATACCATCCCTATTTAAGTAAAAAACATATTATCAAAGTGTTCTTATGTACATCTATATCAAAACCACTTGTTAACGTTTTTTTTTAATTTTTTATTTCCATACTTTTTGGACCAGGCGCGAACGCAGACCCCATAGTTTTAATGAACCACCGTTCTGCCAGATCAAACATACCCATTCTTGTGTCTCGAAACATCTTTTATCATTATATGTAGTCACCCATATAGGAGCTTATTCGTGACCAGACATACACACACACATTCAGCTTTATATATATATATATATATATATATATATATATATTAGTGTTTGGACGATTAATCGGAATCAGAATCGGGAATCAGAAGAATCGGAACTTTGGGTGTATCGGAATCAGAAGAATGTGTGCCTTATTTCCGATTCCAAAATCGATTCATTTAATAGTTTTTAAAATTGATTTTGTATTGCTTATTTAGAGTGAATTACAATTGTTTTAAAACTATTAGTAAAACAAATCTCTATCAATCATAATAACATCCAGAGGAGATCTATCGTTTATTTGCGTAAAATATAAAAATAAAAAACTTGATACTTTGCGAAAATTCACTAGGTAACCTCTGCAGAAACGCAGTTTATTTACAAGGTATCTAAAAAAATGTTTAAAATTAAAGAAGTATTTTGTAAAAAAATATATAAAGCATTACCGCTAATTTAATAAGAATAGAATATTAAAAGTGATGTTTTATAATCTTTACTTTAATCATTTTATGGGTTTATTCTTTTGCCAGTTGGATTTCCTTCTGTAGATTTTTGTCTGTTCAGTATTATAAAAAAACATGGCAAGGTACGGGCAAAATATTGTGAAAAAGCTTACCCTTGAATTGTGTTGAAAATGAATTTATGAATGTTCATACTTCCATGTAGAAAACGTTTAGAATAAAATTTTCTTGGGTTCTTCCTGTATAGTTTACTTATAGTTGAACTTACCGATTCCTTCGGCGCAAGATTCCGTCAGAAGTCTGATCAAATATTCACGTATATGTTCGCATCTACTTGTCAAATATATAGATGACGCTTCGCAGAAAGTCCAGTTAAAACATTTCAAAATAATGCGCACGTTTCATTTTCTTAGGACCGCCGTGCCTGTAAAAAATATACATCATTATCTCTCAATAAATTAATCAAAGTTTGTGATAAAATGCATAAAAGTAAGACATTTACAAGTTAGTCAAATCAAAACAGAAATTACATATAAAGTTTCCTCCTCCAAATGGTAATCTACATGTCGGTGATATATTTGTGAGCCCATTCAAAAAGAAATACTTTAGAATTTAGGATGGCGGATTAGTAGCGCATATAAATTTAAGGCAATTATTGAATAAATATCGATTGAAAATAGTTATGAAAAAGGGGATAGGGTCTTTCTATTGTATATGTCATATTGGAGATTACTTTGGACTGTAAACATTTACCACAATGCCACATTAACTCCGTGGACTATCGTTGTTTAAGAGTATTTTTTTTATAATACGGCTACCCCTCTCCCGAAATTATACTTAAAATTATCTTAAAATGTAAAGTGTTCTCCGAAACAAAATAAAACGATTTTTATAAGATATGAACATAAATAATGAAAGCGATTTCTATAAGTTATGAACATAAATGATAAAATCGATTTCTATAAGTTATGAACATAAATAATACAATCTATTTTTATAAGTTATGACCATAAATAATAAAATCGATTTTTATAAGTTATGAACATAATTAATAAAATCGATTTCTATAAGTTATGAATATAAATAATTAAATCTATTCTCATAAGTTATGACCATAAATAATAAAATCGAGTTCTATAATTTATGAACATAAATAATAAACTCGATGTTTATAATTTATGAACATAAATAATAAAGTCGGTTTCTATAAGTTATGAACATAAATCATAAAATACATTTTTATAAATTATGAACATAAATAGTTAAATCGATTTTTATGTTATGAACATAAATAATACCATCGATTTTTGTGTTATGAACATAAATGATAAAATCGATTTTATAAGTTATGAACATAAATAATAAAATTTATTTTTATAAGTTATGAATATACATAATAAAATCGATTTTTATAACTTATGAACATGTAATAATGAAATCTATTTTCATAAGTTATGAACATAAATAATAAAATCGATTTCTATAAGTCATGAACATAAATAATAAACGTGATGTTTATAATTATGGACATAAATAAAAAAACTCGATTTTTATAAGTTATGAACATTGATAATAAAATCGATTTCTATAAGTTATGAACATAAATAATAAAATCGATTTATAGTGTTTCTGACATTTCTTTAGATAGGTGTTCATTTGCTTTCCTGTAGTGTCTGTCATAGACCGTGGTGTCATCAGCATATATACTCATCTTACAAACAATTTTGTCAGGAAGGTCATTAATGAATATTAGGAACAACAAAGGTCCAAGGATAGACCCATGCGGGACTCCCGCATTTATATAATACTGTTTAGATGTACGGCCCTCAAGGACAACCTGGATTTTTCTCTTATCTATCTTTATGTAAAGTATTTTTCCAGTAATACCGTATGATCTGATCTTGCCATACCTTTTCAAAAGCCTTAGATATATCTAGAGCTACCGCTCTACCCTCCCTGCCTTGTCTAGTGAATGGTATATACGTTCAGAGATTACAGTTAGTATGTCTGCTATGAAACGGGCCTGCTAACATCCATATTGTTGGTCTGTCAAAAGTTTAGTATCTGTAAGATGATGGTCAAGAACCTGGTTAATTATGGACTCAAATATTTTGGCAATAAGTGGGCGGAGGCTAATGAGGCGATAATTTATTGATCGGTTCTTTCGCCATAATTCTTGAAAACTGGTACCACAGAAGCAGTTTTCCAGTAGGCAGGAAAGCAAGATTCATATAGACATTTGTTTTAAAGTTTGGAGAGAAGTGGAGCTACTTCGGCGGAGCATTATTTTAATAGAAAAGCCAGGATGAGATTAGGTCCACATGCTTTTGAAATGTCAGGATTTTTTATGATAGCATGCACCTGGGAAAAGGGCGAATTTCAGATCGTCTAGTGTGGCGTCTGTCCGCAAAGGAATGTCAGGGAGGGGTGGTTAGGTGGATCCAGTGTGGAGTTGGAGGCAGAGATTTTGTTTATTAGGGTACAGTCCTGGGTGGAGGGAGAGCGGAAGAGAAAATAAAATTAGCTAATGTTATGTTACATGTTAAGTCTAAAGCACATATAGGCTGTATCGTCCGATTCTTGTTTTGTTTCTCTAGTCAATGTGCTACGAATATAGACTCCAAACGGCAGAGTGTGAGATAATCGGGCACGTTAAAATAGTTAGAGTGGATAAAGGGGTGTGATTAGTCTCACTTAGTGCTAAGATATCAAGAGTGTTTTATAGGAGAAATGCTTCAACCTCATCTAAATTAGATCTAAGCCCACGGATGTTCGTAAATTCAAGTCTCAAGGAAGAAGGCAGGTTGGTTTTGTTTGAGTTTCGTTCTGGTTTAAGCGTAATTTTGATTGTACTGTCATTTTTAAGTGTTTCAGGTTAGGTAAGGGGTGCTGAACAATTGTTTATGCAGAATACCAGACACGCAACACAAGTAGACCATCAGTTGCCCTTCAGCTATAGGATTGTGGCTTCAGGAAAGTCCACCACGGATGAGTGCAGGGCCCCTTTCTATGCGCGACATGGCACTACAAACATCCCGATACTATTCAACTGTTGATGGGGTAGCTGCTCTAAGCGCTACCATAGAATTAGGGTCCCTGTACTACCAGTTCGTCACAGCAGCCAGGAACTGTAAATCTGGTACCCTCAACCCATTAGACGATGATCAAACCAATCTACTTGCACTGTCATTACGGCGTTAAAACACTTCTCAAGTGCCCAGTTTAAAGGGATGAGTTGTGTCGGGAGTGGGGAAAACGGCGTCCATTGCCCTAGTCAGGAAACAAGATCGGTCACTGAGAGTTTCTATTGAAGTCCTGTGATTCGACCTCTATGCCTGGCTAATAAGGAGAAAGAAACTAAGCGATAGACAGTGCCTATCTACTCCTTAAGCAGTTTAAATTTGCAGACCGGTAATTTGCTTGAGTCACCAACTCTAGGAAGGTTGTCATCCAAGACGGAAGAGACCTCCTCCCACTTACGTTTATTTTCAGAGATTTCCTTCACCTAGACGGATGACCTGGGAAGATCTACGGGTCCATCAGCACCGAGAGTGTTTGCCTCGCGCCTGGGTCCTAATTCAGGTATTTCTGCGACCCTGCTGGAATAATTAATGTTACTGGGTTAGTTTGTAAAGGTTATATATCTACTGTAAAATAATACTCCTCAAAGTGATTAAGGGGCATTGCTAGTTCATTGTTAGTAGAAGAGGGGGTGAGTCAGAGTTCATGCAGTGGAAGTAGCTATATTTATGCCTTTGGAATAGGATATCTTGTTACAGAATGCGTGATATTAAGAATTAACTAAGTATTTTGTTACTCAAGCTCTGGATATTTCAGATGACAGGAGGGTTAAGATGTATCTTCAGTGTAGATACAAGTGACGTACTTTTTGATATTAAGTACAATACAGTACAAGTATAATTGGAAGTAAATTATAACTATGGCGTATTCAGTATGTATAATAAAGTAAATAGATATATGCGCGGATTCCCAGTAGTGTCGAATATATGGAGGTTGTAGGTATTAAGTATAGTTCCTCTTCTAATGAATATATCTTCGGCTTTCGTTTAAAAATCAGTCAGTTTTATTTTGCATTACAAAGTATTGGTTCAGTTTTTGTATTTAATATTGCAGAGCTAAGCATGTGAAATATATTGCTATGTAATATAGATATCCGTAAATCTAAGTACATCCTATAGCTAGTATGTATCTACATAGATAAGAGTAGGCTAATGTATGCCATAGAGATAAAAATGTATAGATGTTAAGTGATAATGACTTCCAATCAGTCAGCATGCGAATGTTCAAGGTTGAACGCTAAGGATCCCCCAAGGTGTGTGTAATGTACGAGTGGTAGTGGCAGCTTGAGAAGTAGAGCTGATTGTTAGTTTTCAGGAGATGATTAAGCTGACAAAATACGGTAAAAACTAATTCTTAAAATTTGAGTGTGTCAAGTAAAGTTTTGTTAGAGAGAGAAAAACTATTTTTTTACATGCAAATCAGACAGAGGCAGTCGTCTTGGTGGAAAAGTGTACATTGGATATACGTAGCAAGCAAGCAGGTGTCTTTGTATCGTAATGAGAGAAACTTGGTACATAGCGCGTCGGATTTCATAGTTAAAGACAGTAAATTAGGTCAGGCTCTAATCATTGTGTATCTATTCAGAAATAGTCCCAGTGACATAGCTAAGGACACTAAATTTCAGTTACAGATATAATTGAAAATAACACAAATTATATTCAGTGGTTATGTATAGCTAGCAGGAACTCCACATTTAAAATACAAACGAACTCATAGTAATTGTAGATATTAAGTATATTACTTTAATAAAGTTCTATCTTCTAATGTAGGAAAAAAAATCCCGGTTTTTGGTAGATTCGGAAATACATTTTTCCAGGCTTTTCTTTTATCGCTAGTTTACTTGGAGTATAGCAGGAGTGGAGCTGTTTAAGTTATACGAGGAGGAGGATTAACGAATTTCATCTAGGACAAGAGAATCTTTGCAAAAACAAGAAAAATAAGACATAATTAATAAATATAATGAATAAAACTAAGAGAAAAAAGAGAAACACAATTTAGCGATGTAGTATGTATACATTTCAGAAATGAAGGTGAATTGTAAAAATCAGAATTATCATTCGTTTTAGAGACCGTTTCTGCGTCCGTCTTGCTTGGCCGAATGAGAATTTGACCATGTTTTTTAGAGGTGAGAGAGTATTATTTTTCCTGACATTTTGGGCACGTGTATATTTATAGAAGAATATTCGTTACCATCATACGTGAAAAAGTTATTTTTATTTACTTTTTTTGAGTGGATAAAGTCTAGATCATGATATATATATATGTATATATATGTATATATATATATATATATATATATATATATATATATATATATATATATAAATGAACACATCTGTGTGTATGTCTGTGGGTATGTCTGTGTATATTTTCCAACGCAATAAATCTGTCACTTTTCAAACTACAGACTAACCATTTGATATACAGGGTACTGAGATTTGGGGACATTTTTCTAATCCGTTTTTGGCCAGAAATGTGGGTGTTAAAAAGCTCGAAGTTCAACGATTTTACATTTAAGAACTCTACAAAACTCCTCCGCTAATTTTGGGTCTAACCACTTTAAATATTAGATATAGGTTTCTTGAACATGGATCTAACTTAATAACTGAATTTGAGCTCCAAACAATAAATGTAAAAGGGTCATAATAGGGGTCAAATTTAAAAACAATTGAACGCTTCTTTATTTTTCTTGCTCAACATACTCCTCAGCACCACCGAGCAACCTCGGGCTGAAATGCTAGTATATAAATAAAAGTGAACATGTCTGTGTATGTGTCTGCGTGTGTGTGTGTCTGTATTTTTCCAACGCAATAACTCTGTCAATTTTCAGTCTACAGATTAGAAATTTGAAATACAGGGTACTGAGATTTGGTAAAAGCTTTGTAATTCATGTTCGGCCAGAGACTCTGCTCTTAACGGGCCAAAGTTCAACGATTTGACCTTTGAGAACTCTTTCAAACTTTTCCGTCAATTTGTAGTGTAAACACTTGAAATTTCAGATATAGGTTCTTTGGACAGGGGTCTTACTTAATAACTGAATTTGACCCCAAAAACATAAATGTATACGGGTCATAATAGGCGTCAGATTAAAAAAAATACCGCTTTTTTTGTTGCTCAACGTACCTCATATACCCGGGCAACGCTGACCTGCAATGCTAGTATATATACAAAAGTGAAAGTGGCTGTTTGTCTGTGTGTCGGTGTGAATGTCTGTATACAATCCCCTACGCAATAACTCTGTCAATTTTAAGTCTAAAACTCGAAATTTTATATACAGAGTACTGAAGTTTGGGAAAATCTATGTAATCTTTTTTCGGCCAGACATTTGGCTGATAAGGAGTCAATATTAAACGATTTGCCCTTTGAGAAATCTACCATACCCCTCCAAAATTTCTGAATATAAACACTTGAAATTTTATATATATGTTCCCTGGACATGGATCCAACTTAATAACTTGTTTTAAGCCTAAAACAATAAATGTAAACGGGTCATCATAGGGGTCAAAAACGTTTTAAAGACCTCTGCGGTCTCTACCAAGTTACTCAGACAATTCCTGGCCTAAGCATTTGAAATTTTACATAAAGGGTATTCAAAGATAGGGCAAGCTTTTTAATCGGTGCAGGTCGAAAATTTTAGCTACCAATATATACATCTATGTATGTATGTATGTTAGCATGTCTGCCTAAACTTTCTCCAGAGGATACGGATTTTCACAAGATCAGTATCGTTTTTAACTCGACCTGTCAGACGAAAATTTCGAAAAATCGGTTCAGAACATTAATTTCTACACTTTAAAGTGAACATTTTTGTACAGGACAGTGTCCCTTTTTTCGCCCATACTGTCGAAAGTTATCTTCTTTTTTGATTGGCTAGCCTTAATTTAAACCTGTGTCACTTCCTGTTTGGTGGTGGTTGTAAGTGCAATTACGTCACTTTTTTGCATTCTTTTCCTCTTTTGCGCGGGTTTGAGCCTGCCTCCCTACTACCAGTTTTTTTGTTCAATATACACCTCCAAACACCCGGTACATATATTTATACACGTCGGAAATTTTTCTGTATGCACGTTTCTTCACCCAAAACCAGCAGGTTAATTTTATAAGAGGATTAGTTTCTTCCAGGCTGAGATTCTCCAAATGATTCAAGAATGCGTACCGCAAATCTAGATGCTAATAACGGCAGCTGGTTGTCGGTTATTTGGCGATGCACTGGACATTAGCATCAAAATTTAAAACTTTAATTTCAGTTATTATGTTATAAGACTTTCTATAAGGTTAATAGTTAGTTCTTTAATAAGGTAATGACACGGTCAAAATGAAAGTTTCTATTATGATACTTGGCTTTTGCGTTTTAAACTATATATTACGCTATTATTTACAAAAATGTTATAAAATATTCAGTATATTCTTGATAGTGCAATGGGGAATACAATGTATTATTGGCTAAGCCATTATGGGTAGGCGTATGCAACTCCTTTACGGTTCAACGTAGTAGGGCCCTGATTGATTATATTTAATAATAGGCGATTTAATCGATTTTGTTGAATAATTTTTTTCATAAATCGAGCCATTCAATTTCGATGAAAAACGTGTCTCTTGGCTAGTATAAGCATGTATCTACACACTCACACACACAAAAACACAGTACACAGATACACATACTATATTTTGTATATATATATATATATATATATATATATATATATATATATATACATATATATATATATAATTTATTACCGCTTTATCTGTTTAGTTACACATGATTCCGCTACCGAATCGTATCAACGATGCAGTAACTTCGTCAGACTTGAACAGAAGTAATAATCACTTCTGTTCAAGTCGGAGGATTTACTGGATCGTTGATACGATTCGATAGCGGAAACATGAGTAACTAAAGAGATAAAACAATAATAAATTAAAAATATACATACATTTGCTCTTCAATAATATTGATAACCTTCTTCAAGTTTTACTATTTACCAGTTCTGCTACACACACACACACACACACACACACACACACATATACTTATATATATATATATATATACTTATATATATATACTTATATATATATATATATATATATATATATATATATATATATATATATATATATATATTACCGAGATAAGACACTGATAGAATTCAGATGAAAATTCTGATACATATTACTTGAATACTTTCAAGGTGATCCTAGCCAAATTCTCATACATGATTATATATATATATATATATATATATATATATATATATATATATATATATATATATATATATATATATATAAGTATATATATAAGTATGTATATATATATATATATATATATATATATATATATATATATATATATATATATATATATATATAACCAGTAATCAATTACGGCGTACAGTTCATTCCAGATAGTCGCATAGGCGGTAAAATATGTTTTCCATCTAGCTTGTAATCGAAATAAAAGTTAGTATCTACATGCAAACAATTTTTCTTTGTTGGAATTTAAAAAAAATAAAAGGTAATTTAGATTTATGTTATTCTTATGGATTATTTTGTTCCCGAAGACGAGATTAGACCTGCGCACGCATGTCGCTGGATTTAGAAATTGCATTTTATCTTAAAATATGGTTATGCATTGTACGTCAGCGAACAACTAATGTATGCACTTTCACCAGCACCAAAATGAGTACATACACTTTCAGAAACCTAGAAATATTAAGAAATCAACTTTTATACGCAAAGAAAATAAACATGAATGCATTTACTTTCATATATACTGAAACAGATTTCGAAAACTTCCTATACTTATATACTGATACAAGTAAACGTGACTACATAAGATTAAGAACTATGTGACATAAAAAATATACGAATTAATATATTTTATAAGTATGAATAAATTTATGTCAACATACAAACATATGAACTAATATCCTTCATCATGATTTTGATATGAATGAATGCATATAAAGAAACATATATGAAGAAACAGACAATCCTCTCCCTCCCATAGTAACTCTTTATATTTTCTATGAGTGAGTATGCACAGCTTATTCATTAAAGTATTTTTTTTAATTTAAATCAGTTTTTATTCCAAGCAAGGCATGTTTTCACTTGGTCGTAAGGAGCTACTCTTCTGGATCATCTGTAACAGGTGATTGTATAGAGTTGAGTAGTAAAATATCTGTTTACATTACACTTTACATTCTGCATGCCTGTACAGTCAAGTAAGGCGTTCGAAATGCTCAAGGTAAGAGGTAGAACAGTAGAAGACTTGTTTACATCCAGAAGCCTACCCAGTCTAATAGATACGATTTGCTCCGTACGTTGGTCGGTTTGCGCAAAGTTAAATATCAATTATCCTTAAGAAAAAGATATTATAACTTGCAGGACGACTTGAATAATACAAGAAAAACTATAGAAAACTAGTGTTTAATTGATTATTTCTGTGTGCGAGATAATAATCTATCTATACGTTTCAATCTCTGAGTGTGGGTTTCGTATATAGATGCACATATTTCCTAAGTAAAATGAATTCATTAAACAAAATAAAATAGAATACGATCCGCTTAGATTATAATTGTGCTTTTGCCGTGACACATATAGAATACTAGCAGACCGCTCGGCATTGCCCAGTGGAAAAATACCCTTAACTATATTTTGATTAATGCAGATAACGTATTTATTATTATAATATATTTGACCCAGTAT
>NC_136488.1:56119591-56214591 GCF_053919585.1 Euprymna scolopes
TAAAGTTCGAAGTTTAAAACCTTTTTTTTATACCACGATGTTTGTTTTTTTCTGTTTTTTTTTTAAACCTTGGTCCTTGCACCTTTAATTGAAAAAATAATTAGGGATTCGATTACATTTTTCGAGTAGTTATAAGCTTGGAAAGACAGGGGGTAGAATAATTCATGCCTCCCATTTTGAAATGTCTATTAAGAAGTAAATAATATATTCACCAAAGTTTTATGTATCACAAATTGAAGAGAAAAGGTCAATAAATAATATATTTACATTTAAAACAAAACAAAGTAGTGTTTTTTAGTAATTTTCTTGTATAGTCCGAAGTTAAAACCTTTTTTTTAAACATGTCATTTGTTTTTTTTTTGTTTTTTTTAATGAAACCTTGGTCCTTGCTCCTTTAATTGGAAAAATATAGGGCGTCAGTTACATTTTTCGAGGAGTTATAAGCTTGGAAAAACGGGGTGGAATTATTCACTATTTTTCGCGAAATTTCTAACACACCTACCAATCTACCCATGTTAAGAACGGCTTTCGGAATAGACACCGCTAACCTTGCCAGAATACCCGAAAAGTTGACGTGTCGAATGTGAAGGAGGAGTTGGTGTAATGCAAAAATGTACCGAATTTAAAAGGGAACGAAATTCAAATTTTCGTTCCATTGTTACAACACCCGTAAAGCGTATTAATGCTATTTTTTTCAGCAAAAAAAATATATATTTAGGTTTGGCTAAAAATTCCTAAACTCATTTCACCCTAAATAATTTAGGTGACTGAAATAGAAATCTAATTGTATCTTTAATTTCCTGAATATTATGCGAGAATTCATTTTTCTTCGAGATATATCGAATTTATTAATACGGACTTTAGGGACTTTTTTCGTAATGTTACTGTAAAAATTATTTTTACTGTTACAAATTACGATGCTGTATTTATATAAAAAAAGCAAAAACAAATTTTTGCGTTTTTTATTTACTACTGAAAACCATAACTTTAGTAAAGGTATTTTTTGTTTAAATAAAATAAAACATTTCCACTAAGAGTTAAATAAATATAATAAATTCATTATATTCTGCGATCATTATTTGATAAATACTGCAATTTCCATTAAAATTGGTTAATTTCCTGATTTTTGGTGAATATTTAAGTAAAGGAAGGAGACAAAATGTGTATACACTTTGAGCGCCGGCATTCATTTTGTGTGTACCTACGATTTTTCGATGAATATTTGATAGCAAAGCGACCATGTGTGGTTAATTTAAATTAAATTTCAATCACATGGTTACATTATCAATAATCATGTGGTTAAACTCATTGAAAATTTACCGATATTGTAAACACATTCTGTTTACATTAAGCCTGTCGTGTTTTTTCGTGATGCAGAATTGGCAACTGAGATTTAAAAAAAAACCGCGAGATCTGGAGAAAGAAATCTCCAGAAAATCGCTAGATTTTTAACTTTTATCGTCTGAAATTTTCAAAAATCGCTAATAATCCCCAACTCCATATTTTAACTTCCTACCATAAAAAAATTATAAATATAGTATATTCAATATATAAAATGTTCCGTGTTTTCTCACTATATGTTTCTGGAATTATATTGAAACGGTTAGCTCCCCAGAAGGATTACATATTTTATCAGGTAGTTTTGCCTGTTTTTTTCAGAGAGGATATTTTTTGCAGGAAACAAATCATAAACTCAAACTTTTTATAATAAAAGTTAAATTGAAATACACTGCAAATTAAACATCACAATAATGGTGCAACATTGAAATTAGAAAAATAAAAAAAAACAAAAACACTTTGTTTTAGTATAATAAAAGTATTTAGGTTGGTAGATAATTAAATTCTACTGTATTGGTATAAGTTATGCTTTTTGTTTTTTTTTTGCAAAGCAGGGTTGCTTGCAGGGGCGTATTTTAAACTAAACTTCGGAGGTTGAAGTGCGCCCCCCACCTAAAATGTACTGGGAAAAATCGATTTTATAGCGAGATTTAAAATGGTTAGCTTAAAAAAGGCGAAAAACCAAGCAAATAATCAATAAATAATTGTTACCAAAGGCAATACATGCTACTTTTTTTACTTACTTGAATGAGTTTATTTTATGTTTTAAAGTATTTTCAAGCGCTTTTCTTTATTTTTTAATCTAAAATTGCGGGTGTGTGGGTGCCAAATATATCCAGATTTTCAGGAATTCCCCGCTAGATTGCAAACGAAATGTCCAGATCTAGCAGGAAAACCGTTAAATTGTAACACTGGTCACGTGACAGGAAGCGGTAATAAATAATTGTCCCTAAATAAAAAATGGCATATCGGTACAAAGAAAAACATCTATTTATCATAGAAAAATTAAGTATAATGTTATAATTAAAAAGAAATATATAAAAACACACATGGATATAGTAAACATATTATACCAAAACGTGGAAGCCATCCGTCCAGTGTTTTTTTAGACTTTTAATTGCGAACGAACCAAGAGTTAGATTTATATATATATATATATATATATATATATATATATATATATATATATATATTATATATATATATATATATATATATATATATATATATATATATATATATATATATAATGGATTACTTAACGGCAGATACTTTAAATATGCTGAATAAGAAAGGTCTGGGCATTTCTCCATTAATTTTAAGGATGTTGTCAATAATATAATATATTATATTTGAAATATTAATGTAGTTTTCGTTTTACGAGTAGAAGTTAAAAAACAAAACGCTCAATATATTTGCGAGTCAATTCCTAGTTTAATTATAGTTTTTTTTTTATACCGTGTAGATATTTGGACTTACCAACGCACATTGTTTCACGGGAACGTTTAAAAACGAAACACCCTTGTAATTCTCATATATTATTTTTATAATTAGTTTTTCTGTTGCTGAATAAGTATAGATAAATTATGCATTTGAATATATATAAATAAATGTTCGTTCATTATTTATATGTTTTTTTTTTAATATACCACTTTATATTTTCTCATAGATTATTAGTGTATTTCTGGAGATTCTATAAGATAATGCAAGGTTGCATAAAACTGAAAGCACCTTGCTATATCTTTTGGTATGCTTTTTCAATTGGACGACGATTGATCTTATTTTTTACTCGAGTGCATATTTCGAGAAGGAGTTTTATTGACTTGTTATCATCTGCCGGTTACCTATATATACACAGTCATATATATGACGACAACACAAGGGAATAAAAACTACTTAAACTTGTTGCTTTCGTCGACACCGGAAAATACCATAAATGTCTAGTTCGCCAGTGAAAATAAAACGATGGCACTGTACATATAAAAATTATCTGCTCAATCAGCTCACATTAATGCATATTTGTGTCCATATATATATATATATATATATATATATATATATGTATATATATATATATATATATATATATATATATGCGTGTGTGTATATATATTATTGTTAGTAGTAGTAGTAGTGATGAAACAATAATATATATATGCGTGTGTGTATATATATATATTATTATTATTAGTAGTAGTAGTAGTAGTAGTGATGAAACAATAATATATATATATATGTATATATATATGTGTGTGTATATATATTATTATTATTATTATTAGTAGTAGTAGTAGTAGTTGCGATGAAACAATTATACACACTCATTTTTGATATTTTATTAAATAGCAGAAAAAAAATTCAATGTATCTTTCAATCAGCGAACAAGTCTAAAGTCTAAAGTTGCGGCATCGCTTCACATGTTTTCATTCACGTATTTTACTGGTTTGGTTGCACGGGACGGAATGGAAGTACTTATATTTATCTACATAAGTATGCGCTAAAGTGCCTACATTATATATCGGTGATAACCTTCGCATACATTTTACGTTGATAGCGCTCGATCGCCGTCTTGAAAACTTCTTCTATTGTTCTGGTCGTTAACGCTTTAATCTTATAACACAATCTGCAAATAAGATTTGAATAAACCTACACCACACGATATATGCTTTTATACATCGCAGGGATTTTACTAGTTCGAACATGTTATAAACACGTTATTGTTAGTACGCATTCTTATATGAGGAGATTAAATTTAAACAACGTGTATTAGTTTTCGGCGTTTCTTTATAAAGAATGCCGTGCAATGCTTTCCTTTGTATAGCAGAACAAAACTAAACAGCTCCTCAGAAACATGTATGTAGATAAAAGTAAAACATTGTACAACAATAAATAGGCCATGTCTGAGTCATAGCACGAATTGAGTATGAGGTCCCAATGTAAGTTTTCAAAAACTGTGGACCTAGGCCAATTTGGAATAACGAATGAAGAAAAGAACGGCTGCCTGATAAAGGAAAGTAAAATGCTATCGGGTGTTCAAAGTCGCGCCATATTAGATTTCAAACAGCTCAACCACCATACCACATGGACTCCTTTTTCCTTTCTCTTTTATGTACTTACTCGCCTTAATTCTTTGATTCTTTGGTTTCCATTTTGTAAGGAGTTAGCGTAGAAGAGAAAATGTCGTGTTTATAAAGATCACACTTGAATTTGATTCTAAAAAATGATGCTTAGAAAAGGCTTTATATTTAAATAAGTTGTTGCAGAAATATGTATGCGCATATGTAGCAATTTATATATATATATATATATATATGTGTATATATAATTACGCTCTACTTCTCATTTAGCACATTTCGTCAAACACCTGATAATCAGAAAATGTTCATGTAACAAACTATAACAGTACAACAATTATATATATATATATATATATATATATATATATATATATATATATAATCCATATGTGTGTGTGAGGGTTTGTATGTTTGTGCGTATAAGTGTAAATTATATATACATACATATATGTATACATTCTAAATTGGAAATTATTACTGTAAACATGGCGGAGATTTTCTCTCTGAGAGTGTTTTCCACTTACAATATTCTATTTAACTGCAGGCGGATAATGATTGTTTTGTAAGTAGCCTACAAATGTAATAACCTAAGCTGATATAGTACTGTTAAAATTGTATCGGAATTCTCAATTTTCGGACAAGATTTGACAAGCTAATTTTGACTGTTTACAATTTGATGGGGAGAAAGTCCGTGGAAAGCGAATTAACGAAAAAGGTCTGAGCAAAATATCAATTACCAGAACAGTAATTGTCGCATCAATCATCGGTGCCGACCGATCGCTTTTGCAGGAAGGAAATAGAGAGACGATGCTAAAGGGCGAGTCGTCTAGATGTAAATTTCCATTTTTACGGCTGTTTGTTTTTAGCATTTTTTAAAGAAGACAAATTCAGAAGAAAAGGAATAGAGTGTTAAAAAGTTGATATAAAAACACACACAGACATGAAGGATCCGTTTTTCCCCTCGCGCAAAAATAAATACATCAATAATCATACAACACATTCATAAAATAAACGGCAATCAGAACGTGTTAAAGCGGAAATAATAATTTCGCTGAAATATAAGAAAAAATAAATAATAGCAAATTCAAATGACAAAATTGTTTTTAAAATTGTTTTTCTTTGGAATATATTATAGCAGTATGTGCAATGTACATAGTTATTATCACGCCGATGATGACGTTGTTACCGGCTAAACCTTTGTAATGTGTGATCTCTATTTCTATTGTGGTAATTGTATAAACTAAACTTAACTTTTAAGACAGTTTAATTTCCATATGCTGTCTTAGCCAAAATCATGGAGCGTTAATAAAAAAAAATCAACAATACGATTCGGACTTAGATATTTAATGGTTTGAAATAATGGACTACAAATGAGTAATTCTCTCCTAACAGAAATTTAAATTTTGTATGTCTCTTTTTGTGCCGTTCTAACAGCTTTTTTTTGTTGTTGCAGATTAAAGATTCAATTTTCTGCCACTCCAAATTCAGATGACCTTTTTCTGATGAAGATTTTTACATTCCGGCTTTTTTTCCTTAAGTTAGAGTACAGCGTTTCAATGTGGTTTACTTGTGAATATTGAGGGAGACACTCCATTACTGTAATCTCTTTTTCCCCTAACAAAACCCATTGAAACGTTTTATGTGTAGCATAATGCATTGTCTTGTTGGAAGATTACATGGACATTAGTAAATAATTTAATCAAAGAGGTATGGCAGAAATTAGGGAAGCGCATCCTATCTTTACATGTTTACAACATTCCAGTGCCTACAAAATTATGCGGTCTCAAACCATAACACTTTTTCTTTTTAATTTAACAGTTGGAATCACAGAATCAGGATGAAATGGGTCTGCTTTCCTCTGCCAAAAATTATCTCCTACAGTGGTACCAGGATCTGACGAAAAAAAGAAACTGTTACGAACTTTTGAACTAATTCTATGAATGTGTATTTACATAAAAATGTCAATTGTGCCTTCCAAAGTTCATGAATGAAAGCTGTTAACTTACTCCAAATTAAGTTACGTCGGAGACAACAATTTCGGAAAATCATCAGCTGTCTAATATTCCTTTTTTTCAAATTCCATTCGCTTTTTCCTGACCTAGTAAAAGTATGCTTTATCCTTGTTTTGCATCTTGTTAATTTCACTTATAATAAACACTTTTAACTGTTCCAACTGATAGTTTTTTTTAAATTCCAATCTTCCTTATGTTCAGCAGAAAGTTCAGAAGAACGTTTCATCCTACTTGCAAGGAATGTTTTTTCCAATATTTGATCTTCCTGACCGCGGTAGACATTTTCGGCCTTGTGATTTTAAATTATTGAAAGACGTTCTTTACTTTATACTCTTTAATCGTTGAGTGAAATCACTCCCTCGATCATCCTGACAATTTCTACCTGAGAAAATCCTTCAGAAGATAAAGCAAGAATCTTCACGATTTTTATTTCTGAAAGCTGCTACTTTAAAGGCATTTAATGTAATGTACGATTATCTCACTAAATGCAATCTTACTTAAAAATAAGAAACATCTTTTTGCATGACATGAATGATCATATATATTAAAAGTTGATTGCAGAAACTCCCTTCTGAACTCAAATAACGTAGTTTGCAAAATGTCACATGCACATTTTTTAAGTCTACCTTATTAGCCACTATCTTATGTAACATCAGCACGGCGTTATATACATACTTAGGTGTTACAGTAAAATCTTACGCTATTTTCGAGAAGCGATACGATTCATATATCACCATCTTTAGAGGAAGTAGTTCCTATTTTCTCTCTATCTATTCTGTGCTCTCACCCTACTTACTTTAAACCGGCACCATCTATAGATATTCCTAATCTGCTGGGTTTACACAGCTCGTAACTGGTTAATCGACACATACCCATAAAAAACCTGTACATTTTCTAATTTCTAAATAATAATTCCCCTCACCGAAATCCGGCATCGCTGATTGGCTACGACGGAGACATTCTCATATTCTAATATTCCCATTATACAACCAGTTTCACACATAAACTTGCAGATTTTTTTTACATATCCATTCGTTTCTAGTTTTTTTATGTTTCTTATTTATCTACACTACATTTGATTCGTGACTTTACCGATATTATTTAAAGTCATTGATGTTGTCATTATATTAATTCAGGCACGGAAATCCGAGACTAAACATATAGAAAACTGCTTAAAACTGCTTCTTCCTACACTTATTCCGTCATTACTCGCCCCCTCCCATTCAACCACATTCTCCTACGCTCTCCGTATTCGTTTATCAACGAACTGTTCGACATTTATAAACACGCTGCTATTCATTTAAATATCCATTCGTTTTGTTTTTTCGAAATTACTTACATTACCTCCGCATTTCAGGACTAAACTGATATTATATTAAATCAGTGCATTTGCCATTATATTTGTTCAACCACAGAAATTCGAGACTAAGCATATACAAAGCTACGTAAAACTGCTTCTTCCTTCACTTACTCTCGTCATTACTCGCTACCCATACATTATCATTCTCTCACATTCTCTCACTATTTGTTCATCACTTGCCCTCTACAACGCTTTGTCCGTTAGCTCATTCGTCTAGCAGTTTTCGCGATTCGCGTTTCCCTGTCTTTTTGGAGGCATTAGTTTACTAGCATCCTGCTTCACCTTTCCTTTTATTTGTATCACGTAAAATTTTCCTGGAAGTTGTGTGCGGTAGTCTACTCGCATCCCGCATGTTTTACTCCGCTAATCAATAAGTTTTTTTACCATTTTTCCATTCTGTCATTAAGGACATGCGTTATTTATCCTTATTTATATTTTTTAATTTTTTATCTATTTTTTATTTTTACAGTTGTTCATTTAAATTGGAACCATAGACCTAATCTTTCATCGTAGTTATTTCAGGAAGTTAAGGTCAACTACTCCCTCAACCTCAGTTGTCCAATAAAATGGTAAGACGACAATATCTATGGAGCTCTGTAATAGCTGATGATTCAATGACGGGATTCATCATTCCTGAAATGTCGAGGTTAACAACTAAACGAAGGTCAGATGAATAGTGGGCCGAAATATCGTGAAACAATAACTATAAATGTTTAGAATAACGGTCGGCAATTACATAAATAACTAAAATGTTTTCTTTGTTTATTATCTTATACCTATCAGTGTTCCCATAATTTTCCACTGTTGCATTAATGAAACACAACATTGGCCAGAAGAATTATTTCTTATGAAAGACATACCTATTGTCTTCCTTGTTGTTTGTATCATTCATCTTTTTATATAAAATAATCTGTTTACAATAGACAAAACAACAAACGCTCACTGCCAATTTCTGTTCAATAAACAAATTTCTTTAACATTTTCGTTAAAACACACTGCACTTTCAACTAAACATTTGATGATTAAATTATTAATAAAAGGTCTCTATGCACTTATGTTACTGTACTATTGTTTAATATAGTCTTCTTAAGTTAAATTCATTTTACACTAACCCTTTATTATATTGTAAGTGGAAAGTACCCTATAATTACAAAACATCCGACACTACTCAGGTTTATAATATTTTTCGATGCGCTAACATAAGTGCATAAGTACCAGAAAATATTTACCTTTTATTGAATAAAAATTATGTTGCTTATTTAAAAAATGGGTATATTTTTACGAAAGTACCAACCGTGGTAGAAACACTCCCCATATACACATGTTAAAAGCTTCGTTCGGAACAAACACTCCCAACTTCCCAATGTTTCGGCTTTCGGGGATGTTTACTCCTAAAACGTTCTTCACCTAGAGGAGGCAAAGGTGTTTATACTACGCTGTGTACTAAAGAAATTCGTATAAATTACCCAATATTTGACGAGAGTACAAAGCGTGCTGTAAACACCCTTAACATTCCTAAGTTAGGAACGGCTTACGGAATTAACACCCCAAGCTCCCCGTGTACAGAACGCCGTCCGGGTTAGATGTTTTTCTAAAAAACATTCTAAACATAGGGATGTTGGAGGGGGTTATACTACGCTGGGTACTGTCGTAAAAGATACCAATAATTCGAACAAAATAAATAAACAAACAAATTAATAAACTATACAAAGTGCAAGTTTTCTTAAACAAAAACATATATAAAAGAAAAAAAAATTAAAACTGTAAGTTGAACTATACAATCGAAATTTGTTGTTCGACTTAATACTTCAAAAAAAAACAATTAACAAAGTCCTTATTCCGTGGAGTTTCAAAGAATGCTAGTCGTGTTATTCTTCTCATCAGCGGACATAAAGAAAACAGCAAATTATATCTGTAGAAATGCTAGAATTTGCTATAAGTGAAACCGCAATTTATAAGTAGTTATAAATTGCCAAATAAAAGGTGAAAAAATGTTGGATATATATATATACATATATATATATATATATATATATATATATATATATATATATATATATATATATATATATATATATATATATATATATAAACTAACCGCGTATAATATTTCAGCTTGCATGAAAATCCTCGCAAATTTAACCGAATGACAAAATAGTTCTTCCGAGAGAATGATTTCAAAATAAGTCCAGCGTGACGATGCATATAATCCAATTGGAAAATCTTCAAAAGAAACTGAAATAATGAAACTTGTTTTTTTTTTCTGTGCAGTGCAGTAGTCCAAAGACAAGTCTGCTCCCAGCCAAATGCGACCTAATAGTAAAAAGAAAGAAAACCAGTATGAGATCCTCCATCATCGGCTTAATTAGAAAACGTGATTCTAAATAAAACTTTTAAAGTAAATTAAGCTCATGCTAAGCGGGGAAAAATCAGTCGATGAAAGCTAATCGGAAATTGTTTAGACAAAACGAAACAGATCTTTCTAAAATGTGTTACATTCGATGTCATTATTTATAAATTGTAGCAGTGAGGATTGTAACGTTTTAAGTGTTGCAGAATCATAGCTTATTAAAGCTGCCGACAAGTCATGATGGTGATAAGAATAACAAAATAATAACAATAATAATAATAATAATAATAATAATAATAATAATAGCAGTAAATTAGTAATTATGTAACAAATTTAGTAATAAATATAAAAAAAAATAGTAATACTGATGCAAAAACGGTAATAGAGATGGCGAATATAATAATATTCATAATAGCAGCAACAGTGACAGTTACACGGATGATTATGTCAACTATAGTCGGATATTGATAAAGTATATATATATATATATATATACATATATATATATATACACGCATACTTACAAATATACACAAACCATACATGCACGTGCTTACCCATAGTTATACATACATAAGTACAATTGAATCATACGGTATCACTAGTAGAATACTTAACATAATTAAATCCTTCTTAGATAAGAGAAAAATCCAGGTTTTTCTCGACGGTCGTACATCTAAACAATATGATATAAATGCGGGAGTGGCTCAGGGATCTATCCTTGGACCTCTATTGTTCCTAATATTTATTAATGACCTCTCCGACAAAACTGCCTCTGAAATGGGTATATATGCTGATGACACCACACTCTATAGCAGGCATGACAGGAAAACAAATGAACACATAACTAAAGAAATGGCAAAAACACTAGAAGATGACCTCCGATCTGTAGTGGAATGGGGACAAAAATGGATGGTCACGTTCAATGATGCTAAGACTAAACTGGTTTCCTTCAATAATTACAAGAACCCTTCTCTGACACCAATAGCACTGGGCAGTGACTCCCTATCTGAGAGTACATCTTTCAAACTGCCTGGCCTAACGTTCACAGGAAACATGAGTTGGAACAATTATATTGAAAACATTGCCAGGGCCGCTGCGAAGAAGTTAGGCTCTCTCTACCGTGCTAGAAAACCACTAACACCTGAAAGTATACTGTACCTGTATAATGCCACCATTCGCCCATGTATGGAATATTGTTGTCATATTGAGGCTGGTGCATCTGCTGCTAGTCTCTCGCTCCTGGACAAGGTTCAAAAGAGAGTCGCCAATCTGATAGGCACTGAACTGGCATCTAAGCTTCAGCCTCTGTCCATCAACGAAACCTTGTACCCCTCTGCCTATTCTACAAGTATTTTAATGGTGAATGCTCTGACGAACTGCAGACACTTGTGCCACCACGACGTAGAAACCCTAGACAAACCCGACAGGCAGCTAAATCCCGCCCTTATACAGTAGAGATCCCTAGATGTAAAATATCTTTCTACTCCAGTATTTTCTTCCCAAGAACCGCTAGACTCTGGAATTCTGACATGCAGAAGTTCAAGTGTAACGTGGACCGACATCTTGCTGGCAAAATCCACACATAGTGCCCCAGTAGTTGCTGCCCCTGATAGTTGCCCCCTGCACAGAAGTGGCAATGTGCCTTGTTTGGGGTGAAAATCTAATAATAAAAAAACACCCATAAACACACACGTGTATATATATATATATATATATATATATATATATATATATATATATATATATATATATATATATATATATAACGCACAAAACACCTCTACATTGATCTGAATATATATATATATATATATATATATATATATATATATATGAATACATAAATAAAATAAAAAATAAATAATATATAAACCTTCACATATATATATATATGAATAAATATGTATGGATGAACATACATAGACACATAAGGACAATTATATACACATATACAAATTATAACATATGCCAAAACCGCGATCAGCACTACCACTCCCACCACTACCACCACTACTACTGCTACTACTACTACTACTACTACTACTACTAATAATAATAATAATAATAAAATAATAATATGCATATAAATAAATACATAAATATATAAATAAGTACATAATATACACATACAGAGAAATATGTATAATTTGTGCGCACTATTTATCTTAATATGTCAAAAAATAAAATTATAACAGCCGATAGTGATTTTCATTATTTCTATAATTCTAGAGATAAAAGCAATACACAAGGTAAGACAAGAGGATAAAGTCCGGCAGAATCGGTTGAAAAATACATTAATAAAATGCACAGAAGTTATAATAAAAATAATGTATAGTAATAAGTAAAAAAAAAATTCTCACGTTTTTTTTATTTTAAATTTTCACAGAGGGACTACGCACTTTAAAAATTGCAATTTTCTATTTTGTCCTATGTTTGCATTGGAAAATTAGTTCACTCTTTGTATTGATTACGTTCTTGGATTGAGGCAATGTTATTATCCTAAGTGCCTCAGAAAGACAGAGAATGTAGTATTTAGATCCAGGGGTGTAAGATTGTGATTTACATATATCACTGCAATTAATTAGATTTAAGATTTTTAATTAAAATAGCCAAAGAAGTTCCCTGGTTACTATTCGTGTTTTTGTTGCAAAAGGATAATATGTGGTTAGTGATTAGCTGCTTTATTAAAGTAGAAGTGGATCCGATGTATGTGTATGTTTTGGCTGAATTGTGGATACTGTTGTTTGTATGTATTATTGGATTATTATTAAGGTTAGGACATGATGTGGGTGAATGGATGTGGATGTTATTACTGAGCTGATTTCAAAAGTAATTATCATGGGAGTTGTTCTGTGAAGGACTATCGGTATTTATATTGCTAATACTGCTATTAATCAAGCTTATTAGAGGAGGGGGCTTCAATTTATTTGATATTTGTTTGACTAAAATAAGTTTTTGCTAAGATTATTTGTGTTTATCTGGATGAATTTAGATCGTATCTCAGTTAAAGTACAAGAATAAATCACATTTTTATGGATAGAGTTATAATCGAGGGACATTCTTCTGTTTTTGGGATATTACATATGTTTTCTTACCCAAGGGAGCATGAATTGCTTGGCCATCTTTAATTCTTACGTTATTAGAGGCTATGATTATCTGTACTAAATTAAGCATTGTAGTTCATGATATCTTGATATAATTTTTGTTAAAAAAAGTACTATGCCTATACGGGTACCTAAAAGAATTTTACACAATATTGAAGAATTCCTTGGGAATATTAGTTTTTACATTTAATTGTAAAGTTCAAATACAGTTTTAATTTCCTTTCTTATTGCACAAAATCATTCCTCACTATAAGATGTTTCAAATTATTTTAAAAATATATTAATTGTCGCTGAAGTTAATGTTTTAAAGAATAATTAAACTCTGGAATTCAATTCCAGGCCACTCACTGCTTCCCACAACTGTACTGACATGCAGAAGTTCAAGTGTAACGTGAACCGACATCTTGCTGCCCAAATCCCAACATAGTACCCCAGTAGTTGTTCCTATTCATAATACCTCCCCACGGGGACGAGTTAGACACCAGGGTCGTTTTTTAATGTGGGGAAAAGGAACAAAAATAAAAATTTTCTCAGTCGCGAAGCATTGCTCCTCCACTGACAGAGAACAAGAAATTGAAGTGCAGCATCTGAAGAACATATACTACACTTTGATCTTGTCCCGCCTGATAGTAGCCCTCTACACGAAAGTAGCACGGTACTGGTACATAAATATCAATCTTGGTCGAAAAAATCCGAAACAGAAAGACACCCATTTATTTTATTTAGATACGTTCGTTTTGTTACTTACTTAAAAAAAACGTTTTGTAAATATATATTTTTTCTTTTAAATCTTCAAAAGTCTTGTAAATATATTAAAAAAAAATTGTTGGCGAATATTCGAGCATGTTTGCAATTTGACGTGTTTACAAACAACCGACGCCATGTGCTTGTGGCAATGTCAAGGTCGAATCACCAGTGTTAGTTGAAATGTGCGCCGGGCATCGCCAGGCGGCGTCGTATACTACAGGGTACCTATTCTTTACTTGATCCGAGATTTAGATAGGTGAGCCGCTGCATGCGTAATGATTGGAAATTTCTTGTGTTATCTCTCGAGTGTCATGGCAGACTGTCTAGCCCACCTTTTGCTGGTGCAAGGGCAAGCACCCTTTCTTTTTTCTCGATAGGTGGTTAGGGTTAGGGTTTTTTTCTCGTTAGGTGATTTCTAACAATATATATATATATATATATATATATATATATATATATATATATATATATATTCATTCCTGTTTTATTTCCTGCGCACACACGCCAGACACAAAAATTATATCTTTCTTTTGCGTATTCGATGTCAATCATTTTATTATTAAAACACTAGAAAATTGTCCGGATGTCTTAATTTTTATCTTACCATTAAATCCTTAGTCTAGTAAGTCACCGATATTGAATATAGTTTGTAATTGCCAAAATACCAAGGCCATTTCACATGAAACCTTAATAGAAAATGAAGGGTCGTTGATGATATAATTCTATATTCGAAAAAAAAGTTAAACGTTGTCTTACAGTCTTATTTTAAAGGTTCTCATTTGAATACTAAACAACCGTTATTTGACGAGGTAATTATTAAAATTAATTTTAACCACATTCTTTAAAGATCTTACATATGTTATACGCTTTATCAGGTTACATCGATATAGAAATAAAGTTCAATATGAACTGATCCAACAATAAAGACGCTGTACAATTTGGGATAATATTTAATCCATAATAATTAAGTTGTAACCAAAGTAACTTCCGGCTTAGACACGGTTGAGTATGCAAATTGATAGGTGAGGGATTTTATACAGTATGGACAAGCAGTATTTTTTATAGTATGGCGTCACATGCAAAAC
Organism: Euprymna scolopes; assembly: GCF_053919585.1. Lineage (NCBI taxonomy): Eukaryota > Metazoa > Mollusca > Cephalopoda > Sepiida > Sepiolidae > Euprymna > Euprymna scolopes. The sequence continues at coordinate 56,134,668 of NC_136488.1, forward strand.
ACCATATTTGACTTTATTTTCATTCCTACTTTCAAAAGTGTTTTTTGTTATGCTTCTACTTTGATTTTACTCTCACCTAGTACTACTGTAATATGTTTCTGTCTTACTCGTAGTTATGTTTAGAATTTACAGCAGAACATTTTATTTAATCTAACATAATATATTTCTCTGGTTCTGTCAGTAATTACCATGTAGGTTGGCTAGCTAATATATTATTGTACTCGAAAGAGATCCAGACATGTAAGCTCGCCAAGAATAATTTTAGTCGCGTGTAAGCGACTCTGTAAGTCACTCGGTCGGTCAGTCGGTGTGTCGATCGGTCTGTCCGTAACACTTTTGTGCTTGCCCTTTTTGGTTAAGATTAATAGATGATATTCTAAGCTTTTCTTGGCATTTTGGCCAAGATCAAAGTGTAATGCTGGCGTTTTCATTAGTTAGTATAGAGTCCACAGAGTGAATGAGGTATTGTGGTAAATATTGCCAGTCAAGAGTAAAGTCGCCAAAAACTCCAATTTTTACTTTAGTTACAAATACCCTGCAGCACTCCCCTCCCCAGATCTTATAGGGCCTTGTGCCTAAATCTGTTTTGTCTTTTGGAGAGTTTACTTTTCAAATTTTTTAAATTTTATATTGGAATTTTTTTAATCGTAATTTTTTCTTTAAACGAAATAAATTAAATATGAAGATCAAAATGTAGTATATGTTCCGGCAGATACTGCAAGTAAAGACCATATGTAGGGGTAACTCCACATATCAGACCTTGGTCAATGTAGGGGCAACCCTTTATATCAACAGTTACTATCCAGCTCCCATTTCCCCACCTCTCGGGAGCTGGTCCTCCTTTTCCCTCCCCCTCCCTTTCGCTCCACATTAAAAAAACGGCCTTGTGCCTAATTTGCTAAGTGGGGAAGCAAATAAATACATACTGCAAGCAAATACCATATGTGGGGGCGACCCCACAGATAAGAACTTGGTCAATGTAGGGGCAACCCTTCAAACCAATTGTCACTATCCAGCTCTCCTACTCCCCGGAGAATTGGTCCCCATTTCCCCTTCAATCCTCGCATTAAAATCGGCCTTGTGCCTAATTTTCTCGGTGGGGGAGCAAATAAATTCCACACAACCCCACATATAAGATCTTGGTCAATGTAGGGGCAACCCTTCATATCAATTGTCACTATGCAGCTCCCCTACTCCGCGGGGAGTTGGTCCCCATTTCCCTTTCACTCCTCACATTAAAAATCGGCGTTGTGCCTAATTTGCTCGGTGGGGGAGCAAATAAATACCCTGCAAGCAGAGACCATATGTGGGGGCAGCCCCACATATAAGATCTTGGTAAATGTAGGGGCCACCCTTCATACGAATTATCACTATCCAGCTCCCATTTCACACCCATCGAGAGCTGGTCCCCTTTTATCTCTCCCCTTCCTCCCTCTCCATATTAAAAACGGACTTATGCCTAATTTGCTCAGTGGGGAAGCAAATAAATACACTCACATATAAGACCTTGGTCAGTGTAGGGGCAACCCTTCATACCAATTGGAACTATCCAGTTCCCATACTCCCCGGGGAGTTGGTCCCCATTGTTCCTTAATTCCTCACATTAAAAATCGGCCTTGTGCCTAATTTGCTCGGTGGGGGAGCAAATAAATACCACACAACCCCACATATAAGACCTTGGTCAATTTAGGGGCAACCCTTCATACCAATTGTCACTATCCAGCTCCCATTTCCCACCCATTGGGAGCTGGTCCCCTTTTCTCTCCCCCCTTCCTCCATATAAAAAAACGGACTTATGCCTAATTTGCTCAGTGGGGAAGCAAATAAATACACTCACATATAAGACCTTGGTCAGTGTAGGAGCAACCCTTCATACCAATTGGAACTATCCAGTTCCCCTACTCCCCGGGGAGTTGGTCCCCATTGTTCCTTAATTCCTCACATTAAAAATCGGCCTTGTGCCTAATTTGCTCGGTGGGGGAGAAAATAAATACCCTTCTCTTGGCCTTTTGGCAAAGATCAAAGTGTAGTATCTGTTTTTATTATATACTGTACTTATGTTTGTAATTTTGTGATATAAAGTGGGAGATCACTTTTCTCTATTAATGTAATGTAAAATGATTACCCACTTTACAACCAGTCAGTATCAAAGCCATTCAAGGCATTCTCCAGATCATTCGAGTTGTTTTTGAAGGAGCCCAGTTATTTTTAAGCATTCAATTCATCCTTAAGTTCATGAAAGTCATTCTAAGTCATTTACTTTTTATTTATTTAAGTCATTTCAGCCCATTTTTCAGTAATTTTAGTTTATCTTTAAGAATTTCATGTCAATCCTACATTCACGCATTCATTCATTGCAAGAGAGTACGCGACTAATGACTATCGGCCTTCTTTTTGTAAGGATTACTCTTTTAAAGGTAATGGTAATTATGTTGGCTTAATCAAGAGATTATTTTAGCGCGTAAATATCGTAAACCTAAACCCAGAATATGTTTTAATAACAGTGTAGTTTAGCATGCATTAATGTGTATACCAATAAATTGACACGCCTAAAAACAGATTATAAAAAGACTGAATGCGTAACAACAGCGACAGATACGATGTGGTAAACGGCCGTGTGCATGCTGGCAATAATTTTATTGTCCTAAATTAATTAAAAGCTTATTTCGGGGAAAAATGAAGTTTTACTTACGAAGCGAGATTATGGATTTTATAAAATATAGTTCCCGGTGTTAAATTGAGAAATTAAGATACTCTTCAGCTGGGTTTTATTACAAGAGTCGTTGTTAAATGGAAATATAAATATACAATATCATCTAATTTTCTACAAAGATAAGTCCTCGTTATTAGTTAGAGTAATTAAAACAGGATCCCGTTTAATTGTATGAAAAGAGTACTCTTGATAAATGGCAAGATTAAACTACTATTCAATTGGATTTTATAAAAAAATAGTCGTCGTGGTTAAGTAGAAAAGTTAAAATACGATGTGTTTGTATAATCTGAAAAGACTCGTCGTCGTTAAATGGAGAACTAAAAATACAACTTCACTGGCGTTTATGAAAATCGTCGCCTTAGTTAAGTAGAGTGATAATAATGATGTTCGAGTAGATTTTATAAAAAGTGACGTTATTTAGAGATAAAAAAAAAACAATTCGATAGCACTTTATGAAACAACACGTAACTGTGAAATACAATTTGAGCCGGCGTTTTATTTGAATAGCGTAGTCGCATCTTGCCAAGTAGTGAGTTTCCGCTGTGCCTAGTCGAGTAGTGAGAGCAAGCCGTTCGTCGAAGAATGAGTGTTAGTTGTCTTAGCCGAGTAATGAGTGCTAGCAGTGTCTAAAGTGTTTTCGATTTCAATTATAGCTGAAGGAAATCAAGTTATATATATATATATATATATATATATATATGTGTGTGTGTGTGTGTGTGTGTGTGTCTTTGTGTGTGTGTGTGTGTGTGGTATTTTTGCAATCACAAAATTATAATATATACAAATCGATAGAACATTAACTGTATAATAATGTATATGAAGTCTACAAGAATTACAATATCATGTTTAAGCGCATTTTGATCCATACTTTTGCAGATTACACAAAATAGCTACAATAATATCAGAGTGTCTCATTTTACCCTGAATCTCTACAGAATGTCAATATCGATACATTACATATGAATCAGCCCCCGGTTGAATGTCTACATGACCCGCTAGTTTGTTGTTGTTGTTGTTATTATTATTATTATTATTATTAATATTATTATTATTATTATTATTATTATTACTATTATTATTATTTCAAATACGACTACTTATATAATTATTACATAGGCACACTTTCAGATCGATAAAATCAATATTAATGTGTATAAAGTGTGGAATCACTTTCATCAAGAAAATATGAATTCCCAAAATGTATTTTGAATTTCATCGCTTCATGTAATGTATATTATTTAAAAAGATTCCAGGACTTATTTTGAACGAATATTTGTGATATGAAATAGCTCATACGGATTAGAACTTTAATGCTTACTAAACACTGTTTATATATATATACTAGCGGGGGTACCCGGCGTTGCCCGAGTGTTTGTTTCTGGGAGGGGGGAGTTTTAAAAAATGTTATGGTAGGTAAGTAGGAAGGATCAAACCCGGAGTCATGAGTAAAAGTAGGAAAATAAAGTGTGAAAAAAAAACAAAAATACATCTGCAACGTTAACAGTTCGGCCACCAAGAAAAGTTCATTCCAGTTGTTTAGGAAAAATAAACGACTACGTTAGGTCGGCGCGAACGTGAAAATATAATGTGAATTGTCCAGCACGCTAACCACTACGCCACAGAGCACTGCAGCTTAGTTTAGTGTTTTGTAATAACTTCACATGAAAGAACTACGAAGCCAAACCGGTGTTCTCTTCTCAACTGTTCCTTGTGAACGATCCCCAAACGGTGTTAAGTGGTGGCAGGGGGAGGAGGAATTTATTAGAGAGAAAATATTTTACCACTTCCATTGATCTTAACCGATTTTGGCCGTGACTTCTCAGCAGAAAAAGTATAGAAATCTAAGATTATCGAGGAATGTGAGAAATAATAAGCCTATAACACACATCAGATATTGTTCTGCCGTTTGTGCATATTATATTTGCATGAAATATCTTGATTTTTAATCCTATTAAGGTCAAAATTCGACGGGAAAAAGAGTTCATTTTATTTATATAGAGAAGAAGAAGAAGAAGAAGATGGAGATATATATATATATATTTATATGGATATATATATATTTATATGTATATATATTTATATGTATATATATATATATATATATATATATATATATATATATATATATATATATATATATATATATTTAAATAAGGGGGTGGTCACCAACAATGTGTATTTTTAACATTGTTTTATTATTCCGTGTCTTGGTTATTCAGTAAAAATTATGTTTAGATCATTGTAATACTGTTTTTAAATCATTGAACTCCTTTTTAACGCGTTTCAGACGTTCTGTGAAGCATCCTCTTCCGAAATTATTTAAAATGTTAAGAATATATTCACGATGTGTTAAAGATTTAAAATAAAGTTTTCGTAGTTCATTTGAAATGTATCCGAGAGGTGGAAACGTGAAAATGAATCTACTTTTCATTCGTATGTTCAATTTTTATTACTGTTTTATTGGGCTGTGGGCACTGATGTCTTATGTTTCTCCCCCCTCTCTCTCTCTTTCTACCTGTGTTTTTATTTATTTTTCTTTGTTTTTTCTAATATTTTCCTTTTTTTACACTTAGAACTTGGTAAACTTGGTGCATAGGGTAGGATGTGTGTGTGTTTTCTTTTATTGGTTTAAAGAATGCGTATATTTTTTATAGTATTTTAAAGTTATTAGCTTCCCTAGGAAGGGAACTATGATTCATATATATCAGTATATCTTTAAATTTTCAAAAATATTTCACGTAAATGAAGTTATATCTTGCTACAATGTGCATAAAGAAAGAACATAAAATACAAATATCTACTATTAAATGAGCTTTAATATTCCCACCTATTAAAATATAAATTAAATAAATACCCAATACGATACAAATAAGAAAAAAAGTCTAACGTTAATTTTAAAACAGTAGACACCAATAAAAATAATAAGAATAAATGAATAAATAAATAATTGAACAACAGACGTCACATTTTTATTGACAGACTAGTTGACCCAAATTAGTTAAACTTTTTTAATAGTTGAAACATCTCTAATGACTTGAATTGGATCTTCACTATCACCATCTCAGTAAACGTGACAGATGTGCTCACCCTGCTTCTATTTCTGGCTCCCCTACTGTTTTCACACATGACTTCTATATTGTTTTATTATCACTCCTTCCTTGCCACTTTCGGCAACCTTAAACTATGCTTTCAACTCTTCCTTTTAACCTCTCCTTTCACCTTCATGTAACAGAAACTTTATCTTCGAAATCAATTTAAGCGCATTAGAAGCTTAATTTTAGTCCATTGCTAATCATGGTAACGTCACTCTCCTCCAAATTTTTAAAGGTCTGGAACCTTTTTGATTATTATACCTTAATTTGCCTTGCCCGGTGATGTCTAATATGATTGAAATGGTCTGCACATCGCAGCAAAATATGATAGTATTTACATAAATATTACAACATGTAATTTGTTCTCTTATGATTGGGACCATCAAAGACCCTTGTTGAAATTTAATAATTTTCAATTGTTGGTAATCTTCCTAACGGATATATATATATATATATATATATATATATATATATATATATATATATATATATATATATATATATATATATTCAAGCGACTAGAAGGCACCAGCAGTTACTGTTTTTAATCTTAGTAAAAATAAATATTTGGATACTTTTTTCAGGTAACTCCTCCTACAATCAAAGTTCTTATAGAAGAGACACAAAAGGTCCGTGATAATTCTGTTTTAAAATTGATGATATAAGAAATTAGGAAAGGTGAAACAAGAAATTTTACCAATACGTCGTGAGTAATAGCGTAAAACTAAAAAAAAACAGGCTATATTAAAAACCCGTATACAGCAAAATTATCTAATTTCCCTCTCTCTCTCTCTCTCTCTCTCTCTCTCTCTCTATATATATATATATATATATATATATATATATATATATATATATATATATATATATATATATAAGTATATATATATATATACATATATATACATATATATATATTGAGAAATTTTTGAAAACCTAAGTGTCGAATATAATGATAAAATTATTTTTGTTTATTGCTTTTCTGTGTGTAAGCCCTATATTTACAGTGATGCATTTTTTGCTAATCGAGGCAGAGATTGCTCGTGTATCCGAGTTTGAATCTGTGGCCTGGTATCAATCATGCCACCCTGCACTGAAGATTCCCTAAATGATGAGTCACTAGTTTCTGTAGGTATTTAATTATTATAGAAAAAAAAATTGTCATCCCCCTTTAAGAAGTTTGTTTCTTTTCTTTAAGCACTTTCTGTTGAATTTACTCGGTTAATTAAGATCTTATGCATAGATCATCGTATAACGATTAGGTCACGTAAAAACATTTAAAAATAAAATGTTTAAAAATAAAATGTTTAAATTAAACGATATTTCTCGTGGTTAACGGTAGCCGATTTGGTACGGATTTTGCTAATCTAGCCAAAGATGATTCAGCTTGCCGGGTTTGAATCTATTCCCAAAAGTACGACTCACTAATGTATGTACGTATTCCCAAAAGGACGAATCACTAATGTCTGTACGTATTTAACTATATATATATACGCAAACATAAAAGATACAAACCCATTCGATGAGTGAAAATAATTTCTATTAACCTTACAATTTTGCACAACGTTCAGTTACAGATATAAAATTGGAATATTTTGATGAAAGCTGCAAAGAAAGTTATATTTAAATTTAAATAAACACTTATTTCCTGACCTTTATTAATATATAATGTCCAGTATTAAGGCTTAAATTACAGTTTTACGAAGAGAAAATTGATGCATAATGACTACAGACAAAATGAAATAAAAATCTGTTATACTTGAATTTTAAAATTTGAGACTCTCCCTTTACTGGGCACTTGAATATTAAATAAACCGACATTAATATTATATTTTTTTTAATTTATGTTAAATTGTAAATAAATCATGTTTATTTTAACGTAAGATTCTGTAAGTTTTTATTGCCCTTGTGTAAGTGAAATTTAAGATAAGAGATATCTCGAATTTTCCATCCTCAAATATCCTACTATTTTGTTATTTAGCTCATACGTTTAATGTCTTACTTTCAAATATATAAATATTACATATGCTATAATAATGATATTGTCCGTGCAATACGATTATGATTACACAGCATAAATCTATTTTGGAATGAGTTACAGTCTTTTTAATAGAAGCTAATTATAAATTAACTTAACAGCTTTTCGTCTGACATTTCTCGTAGGAAAACAGCATACATAACGCAACAACATCAGGTATACTTTTTCCATGAAAGCTTTTACACACACTATTTAAGGTTAATTTAAATTTAATTACACTAAAATATATATTTCTGAAAAAATATTAAATACAAAATGCATCTCCCATTTTCCCGAGCAAGTAAACACAAGAGAATGGCAAACTGTATTTTCATGAGTACTGAGCTTATGCATTTATGGCATAAACTTTATAACATGTCTCTTTCAGATAATGACGGTGTGACAGTCTGAAAGAGCAACATAATAAAAGGATCTGCGTCTAAGAAGGATGTGTAATTAATTTTTCAGCAAAAGTGAGTTGAGATTGGAAGTTACTATGTAGAAAAATAAATTCTTGAACTCAAAATGCCACCTAATGTAATTGTACCTCTCCCGTATTAATAGATATTAAACATTTTGAGTTAAGAAGAAAAGGGTTTACTTTTAGAAGGACCCTAGATTTGAAAACAATTGTCCTGGATGCGTATACACAGCAAGCGTTAATCACTAGACTATTTCTGTGTGGAGTGCTTTTTAGTTTGTAAAACACAGATTCTGGAGCATATTGCAGCGCTCGTTTTAATATTATGCCCTCTACTTTTTGGTTGTTCAAAATTCTAAGTTGCAAAATAGGAGTCTTTAATTTCGGAACCATCTTCGTATATATATAATATATTCTTTTTCTCAAACTATTCGTATAAATCTTTTTTGACAAAATTTTACTAAACGTTTACCGAGAGTGATACTTCAAATAGCGCCGAGTTTTGTTGTTTTTGAATCCCAAGTAGAAAGAGAATGATTTCGGATTTCTAATGTTTTAATTATGTTTTGTTCTTATAGATATAACACAAGTTTCAGATATATTGCAAGTTACCTTAGACACAGTTGCATACTGACAGGAAGCCTACTAGTGATTTAGAAACGCTGTAATCCTTAATCTGCATGACGATCATTACTTAAGATATTTAGCGTGTCTAGATTGCATTGTTATAATTTATCAGTGCCGGAGCAGACAACTTAATTTTCCTCCAAGGGTGCATTACTCGCATCGTAGACCGATTACCCCTGAGGCTCAGAGCAATAGATTTTAAGTGTTTCTGCGAGTCCCTATGCATTTTAAGAATGAACTTGCTAATGATGATTACGAATTTAGAACAAACTTGCTAATGATGATTACGCCTGATTAGTGTTAAACTCTGAGGAATATCAGTTACATATACCTAAATAAAATAAAATGTATTATTAGTAACCCTTAAGTAATTACAAACTTATATTAAGAATGTATGTTCAAATTGATATTTTATATTTATTTTTGCTACAATCGAAATTTCAAGAAGCCGCTTGTTCGAACAATACTGAGTTTGATGCATACATTTTCTCACCTGTTTAAAGCAATTTATCAATTATGGTGCATCTTAGAATGTACTCATCAAGCAAAAATAATCGATTATTTAGTGTCTCTTACTCAGTGGTCGACGTATTTGGCGGAGAAAAGTACTGATAACTTAAATAATTCATAGTTCATGTCGCATAACGAGACCGAATTACTTTAGTTTTCAACGACGTAAATTGTTTTTAAAAAGAATCGACAAGAAATATGATAAAAATGTAGGTGTATATAAAAGTATACATATGCATTTTTATATATATGTATGGTATGCACCCACAACGCAATATATATATATATATATATATATATATATATATATATATATATATATATATATATATATATATATATAATTATTAAGTTAAACATGTATGTTTAAAAACGTATTTTAAACCAATGAACGGATTATTATACATTAAAAATTGTATAATTTAAATCATAAAATAGTTAACATACTGACAAAAATGCAAGGTAAAGAGACCAGAAATGGTAGAACCAGAGTTAAGAACTGGTATCAACCAAAAAAAAAGCTGAAACTTGGTAAGTATTTAAAAGTCTGGTTTAGAAATATACACACTTTGTTGCTTAAATGAGTGAAAACATTCATAGTTATAATAGCAGTTTCTTTACCAGACTATTGAAGCATGACGACGAAATATCAAACTATATGTTCGAAAGTGATGCAACCATCAAACAGAAACAAATAAAACAAAATGCCCTAGTGAGTGCAGAATTATATTCTGCCTGATTACAAATAATAACATCCTACCTGTCCCGATTTCAGTATCCATATATCAAAAAACCTCTGAAATATATATAATAAATCTAACAAGATAAAAAGAAAACAATTATTTCAAAAGTTTAGTTGTTGATCGATGAATTAAAAATAATTATCGATTCCTTAAGAAAATTGTTTTCTAAGTGAGACATTATATCTCAAACAATCTCTGAACAATTTGCTTTTTTGAATCCTAATATAATTTCAGAGATCATAGTTAGTTTATACTAGTTTATATACACATATGTGTGCGTGTGCGTAATTTAATAATACATATATGAATAATATTTATATAAATACATTTATAATAAAAATGTATGATTCTGATGATATATTTCTCATTATTGTCCAGATACAAATACATTTCATCCTTACTGTAGCTAAAGTGAGAAAATAACTTTTGAAACGGTTGCAGAGTCGTAACTCAAGACACAACTCATTTTTAACTACAATATAAGTGATCCATTCCGACCGTTATGTAACAAGCATAAAAGTAAACCTGTGTATGTTAACTAAAGTGAAAAAAGGCACGCATTTTCATATTAAAAAATCATTTATCTTTGATTAAGTGGGATATACTTTTCCCCCTCAAAAATACTGAATAAGAACTGGCATATACATGTATTTAATTGAATGGAGGTGGAAGGACCTGGATACTCAACGTTTCGCCCGATTTATGCGGGCTTCTTCAAGAGGGATGGTCATTGACGAGAGTCGGACGATTGGGGCTATATATAATGATGGGGAGAGCAACGTGTGTTCCTTGTGTAAATTAGATGTCATATATACATATATATCTATATTTTATGAGAGAAAAAATAAATTAGAGTAAACTAGTGTAGTGGATTACGTCTAAAAGTTAAAATATCGTAGACGTAATCCACTACACTAGTTTACTCTAATTTATTTTTTCTCTCATAAAATGTATATATATGTATATATGACATCTAATTTACATAAGGAAAACACGTTGCTCTCCCTCATCATTATATATAGCCCCAATCGTCCGACTCTCTCGTCAATGACCATCCCTATTGAAAAAGCCCGCATAAATCGGGCGAAACGTTGAGTATCCAGGTCCCTTCACCTCCATTTTATTTTATATCATCGAATTTAATCCAGCTCAACAATCATTTATTTAATTATATTTTACAAGGTGGAACGATACATTTGTCGCTGTAAAATAAACGATAATACAGGTTTATTTAAAGACATTTATTGAAAAATAAAGATCAGGTAATTATGTAGCTGCCTTCAACATCAACCATCACCTCGATACGGATCTAGAATTGAGATGATTCCGCTTCCACTAGCACCAGCGAATATTCGGATGGCGACGATCAGTTTGGCTTTGGTGTTGTAGGAGGTCATGATGGTAATGTCCTTGACGTATGACCAAATGAAGTAGTCAAGCGGATACGTATACGGGAAATAGTGGACAGTGTGAGAAGGACACAAAGACATGCACTCTTTCTGAACCCAGGCCGGCGTCTCTTTCAACTATTGGGGCGGCGCGTAGTCGTGCTGCCAAATCCAAGGTCTCTTTGTGGACACCTGATTACATCAAGGAATAATCACTCTCTTCAGCATATTCAGGTGCAATTGAATGTTGTCTTTCAAGCCGACTACAAAGATGAGGAGTTGAATGATGTAGCCTTCATTTGAAATCACACCGAAGATCGTAATCGTGGGCCGAAACTTCGTAAAGCTGTGCCTGCAAGCGTTCAACCGTCCGGATCTGCATTATGAAAGTGCTGGCAATGGTGCTGTTTTTGATAACTTGCGTCAGTATATTGCATGAGCAGCGCATCTCCGATCCCGTTCGTTTTACATCGCGTCACTTTAAAAAGAAGGCTCCTAGCTTTTTTTTAAAAATTTGTTCAGAACTTGCCAAATTGTGGATTGTTTTCAACAAAAAAGAAAACCGGTTCATCATCATGTCGTGTTGACTTGGTTGATCACTCTACCGTCCAACTCTTATGAATATATATGTTATATTTCTCAGCTTGCGTTTGAAGGATGTGTCCACGCTTGGCCCATTTAAATGTATACATTTACACACACACACCTATATATATATATATATATATATATATATATATATATATATATATATATGTATATATATACCTATATATATGTATGTATGTATATATATATATATATATATATATATATATATATATATATATATATATACAGAGAGAGATAGAGAGAGAGAGGGAGAGAGATACCAATAAGAAATAGAGAGTTGGGCGAGAAGGGTCATCAATCCGTTTACCTTAATAGAAGAAATCCACTATTCTCGAATCTTATTTCTATTTTCTGACAGATCCTACTTGATGATACCTATCATATAAAAGCTTCAATTACACTTGGAAAAACATTTAGTATGTAGAAACAATATATTTGAATAGACATTTTACTGAGCGGGTTGCACTTCGATAACACAATTTCTTATACTATATATATATATATATATATATATATATATATATATATATATGTATATATACATACACATATATATATAATTATGAGTTGGGAAACTAACAATTGTTATGTTTTATAGTTGTTTCATTAGTTGACATGTTTATTTTTCAAATCATTGAAAAAATTGTTAGAAACTTGTTCTTGATTAAAGACCGTCCTGTGTTTATAGTGTTTAAGTGCACAGTTTTATGTCACTATGGAAACTATAAATACAATTGTTCGCGAGGAACTGAAGATTCGGAAGATTTGCACAAAGTTTGTCCACATGGTACACAGAGAAATAAGACTATTTTACCAGGATGGGCGTCAAGGCAGAATACTACCCTCCATATGCTCAAGGACCTGCTCCTTGTGAGTTTTTGTCATTCTATAAGCTAGAGAAACCCTTAAGGATTGTCGTTTGGGTGCAATTGAGGAGAGAAATAATATTTTAAGGAGAGTTCAGGGCATGCTCAAATATGAGGACTTCTATGGAATCTTCAAGAAAATTTTGAAAAGAGCATTGCCTGACGAGAGGTAGATATGGGTATCTAAATCAGGTGTGACGAATGAGTTGCCTCATCTAAAAACTTCCTGTAAACAATATATATATATATATATATATATATATATATATATATATATATATATATATACGCTCCTGTTTTCGGATTTTCCTTACACTTGAGCACTCTGCTGGATTTCTTTTTCCAAATGAACTGTATGTTAATCCAAAAAGATCGCGTACGTATTGTTCGTAAGTTTTCCACCTCTAGAACTCGGAATCGTCCCACCAACTTACCCTTAATGATTCCCGCCCGAAACACGATGACTCCACCTCATCGTTGGCGATGAACTCTGTAAAGTGTTGGAGTTCAGTTCGAGTCTTAAACATTGGCCCATCTATTCTGACCGCCAAGAGTAGGTCGATTCTCATCTGTAAAAAGGACAGGTTTGAAATCCATTATGATGTAATTATGTGCCCGAATCTTTTTTAATCCGTATGTTGTGTGCTCAATGGAGGCTTCGGAATAGTTTTGATGTGTCTAGCCATCTTATTGAACACATTACATCAGACCTGTCTGAATCTTGGAGCGATTCTAGCTCTTGCAAAAAATGAAAACATTGGTGCTGTTTGAGTATTGGTTGAATTCCCTACGTATATTCCGAATATCACGATGTGAAATTTTTCTTCTGGTGCTCTTATCCTTTCTAGCGTTGGTGTTGGGGTTGTTAACGAATGAGGCCAAAGTTCTGGGATCCCTTTCCAGCTCCACAGCTACAGTTTTGATGAATAGTCTTTCTGCGAGTCCAGCAAAAAATAATTCAATTTCGATAATCGTTAATCGCCTTTTAGCAAGTTAAAAGACAAGCACTAATGCAATGGACACTATAAATTACTTGATAATAAATAAAGTGTCATAAGTTCGTGAATATTGCATGGATTTTATTACATTTTTAGAAAAAAACTAACCTTGAAAAAGTAATGTTATGACACAATTTTCTATTTTGTGTGACGTATAATGAGTGAAATATTTATATTTAACTAATACGCAATGACACGATGTACCGCTTATATATATATATATATATATATATATATATATATATATATATATATATATATATATAATTTTAAGATTAAATATGTTTTCAACTCTTTTTCAAAGTGTTTTAACATATTTTATTAACTCTTTGTTTATATATATATATATATATATATATATATATTTATATACAACTCGAGCAGCCCTTCCATCTACAACCATATAACTAGTAATAATTATAATAATAATAATAATAATAATAATAATAATAATAATAACAATAATAATAATAATAATAATAATAATTCTCCTAACAGCCATACTTACACTATCAACACTCATTATCCCCTCAAAAATAGTCCCCATACAATCATTGCCCCACCGTTTGTTGAACACGTTGTACAAAATTCAAACCATTTAACTAATACAAATCAACAAGTTAATATTAATACTAGATCTCAAGTTTTTTATAAAGTATATACATATATCGGCGCTACTTCAACATTAATTAAGAAAAGAATATCAAACCACATTTCTTCTTTTAACAACCATAATTCTAATAATAACCAAGGAACTTCTCTAACCACTTTACTTAAAAACTTAACTCTAACAATGCCCCCTTCTCAATCAAATGGACTATCATAAAAAAAGTTAAGTCTTATACTCCAGGCTCTAAGTCATGTCGCCTCTGCACAACCGAAGCTATAACTATAATTACTCCCCATCAAAGTAACAATATAATACATTCTAAAAATGAACTGATCTCTTTCTGTAAACATAAGTCCAAATTTTATTTTGGCAATTTTAAAATTACATAGTTATTACTTTTACCTTTTATATAGATATAACTTTTTTCTTTAACTTTATCGTTTTTCTATATACTTCTTAATACTTTATATTTAATACTCCTTTATTTTACTTCTTTACCTCTTCTTTGCATGATCTTTTTTATCCGCATTTACTGCATTATTCTGTAAACTTTCCTTTCTATCTAATATATCAATCTACCCACGCTTTAATATATTTTATGTATATCTACTTATATTTTACTATATGCATTTACTTACTTTTTTTCTTGCCATTCCTTAATTTGCAGATATCGGCCATCCTCTCCCCATAAATTATTTTTATTTTATATTTTATTTTTATTATCATTTATTTATTGTTTATTTATTATTTTCTTTCTATTTATTTATTGATTTTTTTTTATTTTCCCTTTTAGTATCTTCTAACAACTCTTGCTGACCTTTTTTTTTAAGTGATTACCTGTGCATTTCAGTTGACCTATATCATTTTGCCCTATATATTTTTTCGCGCCTTTAACATTTCCCGTCTGGGTCATATTGACATGTGTTTCTCTATTTTATATTTAACTCTATCACCATTTTTCTCGTCTTTTTCTTTCTTGATCTTTCTTATTTATATTTATATCTCGGCAGTAGAGTGAAAAGCATATCTTATTTTTCTTTTATTAATATTATTGGATTTTTTCCTTTTATTGTGAATTTTTCCACAGATTTCTGCCTTACGATTACTATGGTAATTTTACCGTCATCGCATTATTTATCTTCCACCAGACTCTCCATTCATGTGTAATCACCTTTTTATTCACCATATTCCCTCTGCTTCACTTTTGTTTTGTTTTCAAGTAAGATCTTTGAATTACTTATTGTTTCATCAAATACGTTTGCATGCAAAATCCGATCCGCATTTTGGTAATTCCTACCCTCTTGTGAGAAGGAAAGTATTTCTTCGAAACTCCGCAGATTAAGGACTATCCACTTATTTAGTGTTTCCTTTTCAGATTAAATGGGGTTTTACTTATGTCAAACTGCTTTTAACGTGATTATTAAGTGTTTGCTCGTATGTATATATATATATATATATATATATGTAAGTATGTAGATATATATAGTTATGTGCGTATATATGTATATATCTATGTACGTGTTTACACATACATATGTATATGGCGTATTTACGTGTTACCATTATTACATATACGTAAAATATAAATCAGATTGATAATAGCATACCTCGATATATATACATATATATATATATATATATATATGTGTGTGTGGGGGTGCATTGTGTATAAATGGACGTATTTGATTATATAGGCACGTTCATATATTATCGTGGTATTCGAAACAACAAATATGCCGTAACACCCATTGACATATATGGGTGCAGATAACGATGAATACTATTTCCAACTAACTTATCCTAAAGGTAATAATCAGAGACAATCAACAACACACTTTCCACCGAGAAGGTTTTTCTCTAGAACAAAGGGCTCGACACTAATTTCTTTACTACAGAATGCCGCTATACTGGAGGATCTTCTAAAAATACAACTTGCTTAAAAGCTATTCATCACTGCCGTTCGCTACAAAATAACGAAGGAACCTTTGTGAATGCAGAGGTAATCATATGACATTGCAATGCTTATTTCGTTTAGTCCCAAATTGTATGCAAGCGAGCTGATGGAAATGGCAATAGTTCACATCACAATACTCGCTTTAATAACTAAGGGAGATTAAATCAAGGACCTTAGAGGTAAATATATAGCATTAAATGTGTAGCATATGTCTATAACTTAAATTAACCCTCTATAGTTTTATAATAATGATCTCTACATGTTTAGCATAATGCAAAACATTCCTGTTATTATGTGGACAATAGTAATATTTTAATTTCTTGCTTCTCTTATTTTTCGGAACCGACCTATCCCCCCTCTCTCTTTCTCTCTCTCTCTTTCTTTCTCTCTCTCTCTCTCTATATATATATATACATAAAAACATTAAATATATATAGAGAGCATTAAATGAGTAGCATATCTTTATAGCAATAATTAACCCTCTATAGTTTTATAATAATGATCTTTACATGTTTAGCATAATGCAACTCATTCATGTTATTGTGTGGACAATAGTAATATTTTAATTTCTTCTTTCTCTTATTTTTCTAAACCGACCTATCCCCCCTCTCTCTCTTTCTTTCCCTCTGTGTGTGTGTGTGTCTCTCTCTCTATATATATATATTTCTGTCTTATCTGTTTATGTATATATATATATATGTCCGATCTGTTTATGTATATATATATATATATATATATATATATATATATATATATATATATATAGATATAGATATAGATCGATGCGGGGAGAAAAATAGACACGAAAATAGTCAAAAACTATTCGACCAAAATAAAGAAAGAACCTCGAGGTACCTTACATCCGACACTTGTCCAGATATTACGTCGGCAGCGATTAAAATAAAGCAATTTACACATAATTGATAATGGAAGCGAAGGGACGGACTCACCAAAAAATATATAAAACTACACGGGGTGAATTAAATGAATGAATAACCCGTGATATATCGTCCATATTTAAGAACCTAGGACGAAATAAAAAAAAAAAATTACTTGCCTGCAAATAAGTGCTATTTTAAATCCGAACACCACCTGAGGCTGCACCGCATGGAAACCCTGAGATACAACCGATACGAGTGTTTTTCGTGGAGATGTGGCAAGGGGGGGGCAAAAATTAGAGCTCAGATGAACACTTGCTATGAAAATATGGATAAAACAATGACAGGCTCGCAAAATCTCTTCTGGTAGAAAGAGTTTGCAAGAAAGAGAAAAGGGCACATCCTACTAGGCTATTTTGAACTATATAAAACACGATAAGGTACTTCCAGCAGTTGCTGCCCAGGTGTGGCAAGAGTACTCTTTCCTTAGACGTGCCTGACTCTTATATAGGTAGTGAATTGCATCAGCAGTGAGATATCTACTAGATCGATAAAAGGAGCCGACCATTTTTCCAGCGACATTGGCAAAGGATTTGATGTATGTGTTCCATTTCAGATCAGGAGTAAAGGTCAAGACCCAAAGATTGTCAAAACAGGACGTCTCCCAAAGACGAGAACAATTCATTTCAATTGATGACAGATGTGGTTCAGATGTTGAACATGTAAAGATAGAAGCTTGGTTTTAGATGCATTTAAAGTAAATAGTCACTTCTTTCCCCATTGCAGCACATGTTCAAAATCAGAGTAGAGAGAATCAGAGAGAACTTGGTCGTTGCCGGTCTTTGATGGGCTGCTATAGATAGTAGTGTCATCAGCATAAATGTCTACAAATTATGTAAGGGTGTGATTTGGAAGATCATTAATATAGATTAGGGCGAGAGTTGAGCTTAATGTGGATCCTTAACAGACTTCTCATTAACACTGTGAGCTTATAATTTCTGCCACACAACCACTACTCTACTCGATCTATCAGAGAGAAATGATTTAATAATTGAGAATACTTTCCCAACTATACCTTAGCTAGAGATATTGTAAAGTAAACCTTTATGCCACAACCTATCAAATGCATTTTGTATGTCAATAGCAATTGCCCTAAAAAAGCCTTCGTCGATAGATTCGCTAATGGTATGATATAAAACATTAAGCACAACTGCTCTAGATCTAGCAGAACGAAAACTATATAGCATGTCACTAAGAAAGTTATTTTTGCTGGTATGGTGTACTACTTCTCTATTTAACACAGATGCCATCCACCTACTTAAAAATTTATTGGCCTCTACTGAGAGAGAGATGACAAATCACTTCATTTCTTAAATAGAGAGAATACTGATGAAATATCCCAGGGTGATGGGACGCAATCCTCCTTAAGACAACGCTTAAACAGCTTTGTAAGTATAGGAGTTCTGATTGAAGTTTTTTGAGCACTAGTATTGAAATGCAGTAAAGGCCAGTTGGGTTAATGGAATCAATGTTTTATTAGTTTGGCAACATCACGTACACCTATTTGTATGTCACAGAGCGTGTTTTCGGTTACAGAAGGCAATATTAGTGGGTGGGCGGCCTTTGTCGCAAAGAGTAGAATAAGCTGCAAAGTTCTTGGCAAGAGTTTGGCTTTGTGTGGTGCTGACGGGATTACCTCATGGTATTTGATGATGGGTGGAATAGAGCACACACTTCTGTTCAGGATTATGTTTACTATTTGTAACAAAAGTGGTTGGGACCAAGTACCTTCTCCGTTACTATGGACTTGTCAGACTGAGCGTACAACTCTCTTGCGTTCTTTATTATTTTTTTAAAGTGATGCTAGCATTCCTGAAAGCGGATTAAATCTCAGTACATATTCTAGAGAAGAAGTGATTTCTTTACACCATGCCAACAGAACCACGGCTGATTGTAAGGTTTTAGGTGGAACTTTTTCGAATGTATGAAACGATATATACCTACAATTAACCATTCTGTCAAGTCTGACTCCATAGAGGACACATCCTTTTTAAACATGGAACTCATAGGTAGATCTGATATATATGTACGGAGTTATCCCAGTTAGCCATAGAGTATCGATATGCTGTACGATGGAGAGGTATGTTTGAAGACTTATTACATTTCATTTTTATCTTAACTGATAAACAGATTGGTCGGGAGATCAAAGTTTAGACCGAACGGAAGATGAAAATAGTTCAGTCTAAGCTGTGAGAAAAATATCTAGGAGACTAGCATACTGGCTGTAAGTGTCGGACACACGAATGCGTCTGTGAACAATGTGAGTGAGGTCATAAGCAATGGAGAAATTATAACAGAACCTCCCCTGATCATCGGTCTTATTTGCGTCGGTTAACCATTCAACATTGTGAACATTGAGGTCTCCACAGATGTGAATGTTAGCTGAATGTAAGCAGACAGCACATAGTCAATTTTCTCATATATGCTTTTAAACATACTAACTCTGTTGTATAAGGGGGTATAAAGAGCAAAGATAAACGAAGTAATGTAAGCAAGTGCAAGCCAAAAACACATATGGAGTAAGTTAGGATCTTCCTGATGTCCCTACCACAGGGAAATTCATATAGGCACATTATTCCATGCCCATGGCGATCTTTTACCAAATGACAATATAGCAGTCCTATTAATTTTCACCTGATGATAGAGCAGCCTCCTTAGTAGTTAATCTAGGGTTCGCGTCACTGACTATCAGGCGACAAATTTCAGCCCAGAGACAGAGTTTACCTCCAGCAGCCTTACTAGTGACATGACCACAAGGATAGACTAAGACGCAGAAATTTCCCACATCCCTGGCGATGTTCACGTAAAATCCTACCAACGCAAAGTACAGCTTGTCTTCTCCCTTTGTCAGAAAGAAATCACTCATTAAAAAATGTGGGTTGCAGGACAAATAAAGAGAAGCGAGACAATAGGACCGGTCGCTAACGAATCGACAAATCAGAACGCTACTTTATAACTATTGAATTATAGAAGGGCTTTCATTTAAAGATTAAAGAAGAAAACCACTATTTATTAGCTTGTATTTGTAATTAATTATATTATTACTGCAATATAAAAAAAAAGTAATGCGCTTCTCATATGCAATTTTTTCTATAGGTTTTGGGCGGAATTTCTTTGTACAAGTGTATCACACTGACCTAACACCATTACAGACATTTTGAGAATTGTTACTTATTTTATAGTCTGAGACTATTGCACTGGACATTCATGCGAAAATAACTCTTTGCTATGCCTAAACATAGTAAACGCTTGATTGAACCTACATAATATTCTCTCAACATTCATCACATACGAATTACAATGATGTATTCTAAAGTACTAAGCCTGAACGTTTATAGTCAAAATGCTTTACTCAATATCTGTTGAAAACACTTTATTTAAGCGTCTCTTTTTTAATTGTATATCGCAAAAAAGGTAAACGTTTTTATACGTTGTGTTACAATATTTTGGACGATAATGTTGTATGATCCCGCAGAGTGGGGAGATTCTATTTATAAACGATGCGGCTGGATACTGACGAATCGGAATAATTCCCGCTCTGATACCAACCAATCAGACACCAGAATTGCTCCATAAATATTAAACCTTTTTGTAGCAATTTAGCATATGCTGTTTTCATCTCAACACCGGAATAATCTTTTGCTCTATGGATTCCAACTCGACAAATATCTATTGCAAACCAGTCAACTCCCAGGACTTGTAGAACGATGAACCATCGGAAACTGCTCTGTCTACTGTAAACCTGTCACCTCTCAGGACTTGTGTAGAACAACGAACAATCGGAAACTGTTCTGAAACTAAACATGCCTTATACTTATATATATATGCGTCTATATTTCGATGGATCCGAACAAAATTTGGATGGATCCGATTAAAATTTCTAGGATATCTACGACATCAAATGCTACACAAAGTATTTTAAACACAACCTGAAAACAGAAACGACCCCGACTTCATTGAAAAGAACGCAACTGTCTTTACGGAATTAATACAGTCTATCACTGGTAATGAGAGAATCCCTGGACGATAGCTTCAAAGCATTGGGCATAGTGAGAGAGCATTAATTATCGAAAGGAAAACCCACAATAATTTCTTAATAAACTGAACTGACCCCTCTAAAACGAATGGAAGCCGAAACCATTACTGATTATATTATAAGAGCTTAAACGACTGGAAATTCGTTAAAAAATGTCGGGTGAAGTTATCAGCAAGAGCATGTTGATTTCCACTGTCCTTAAGGGATTACCTAGTGATTTCAAACCATTTACCACCGTCATAACCCAGAAAGAAAAACCCATGACTTTTAGCCAATTCAAGGAAGTACTCAGAAGTTACGAGGAAACTGAAAAAATGATCACAGAAAAAAAAATCCACAAATATCATGAAATCTAAAAATGCACACATAAAAACACCAAAATTAAATTATACCCATGCCGGGAATAAAAACCGCAACTTTGCCAAAAACAATTTTTCTCGTAAGAAAAGTACAAAAATTATTTGCTATAATTGTGGACGACCTAATCATTAGAGATTCCAATGCAGATACAGGACAAAAGATGGCGACTCCATTAAAAATGTGGAGAACTCCATTATCGAACATACATTCGTATTTTCATGTACGCTTAACGCTTCAACAAACAATAATAATTTTTTGTTCGATTGTGGTGCAACGGCACATATGATTACGAAGAAATCTGATTTTATCGATTTTGATCCCAACTTTAAGCCTCAAAATCATTTCGTAGAACAAGCTGACGGGAGTCGAGTTTATGATATGGTTTTAAAAAGAGGCGATGCTAAAATCTCGCTAAAGAACAATAAAGGTGAACTTTGTTTCTGTATTCTGGACAATGCACTTCTAATCCTAAAATTTAAACAAAATATATTTTCTGTACAAGCTGTCAGTAAACAAGGTGCAAATATAAACTTTAGTCCCAATAAAACAAAACTGGTGTACCTGAATAGAACTCTATTCGACATAGAAGAAAATGGAAGACTATATTATTTAAATAGCGTAGTTCCATCGAAAACCGCCTGCCATGATCTACAGACATGGCATAAAATTCTTAGACACTGCAATATTCATGATATCAAAAAGTTGACGACTGTAGTTGATAGAATGAAAATACAAACATCAAACAACTTCAACTGCGATGTCTGTACCCAGAGGAAAATGAAAAACTATCAAAGCAAGATACCAGACAAGAAGGCCAAAAAATCATATCAATGGTGCATTGTGACTTCAACGGTCCCGTCAAAAAAATAGACAAATAACATTATAGATATGTGTTGAATTTCGTAGACGACCATTCAGGTTTAATAATGGTTTACTTTTTACAGAACAAATGCAAGCAACTAAAAAATATTTAGCCGACATGGGACCCTACGGTGCAGTAAAGAGCATTCGCTATGTTATGCAACTAACAAAGACGTTGAACTTTTACTAATTAGCAATCTTATCATGCATGAAAAATCAGCTCTTTGATCGCCACACCAAAACGGCACTGCGGAACGAGCATGGCGGACAGTTTTTGAAATGGCAAGATGTCTACTCTTGTAATCAAAATTCCCCAAAAATCTCTGGACGTACCCACTTATAGCGGCTACATATATACACAACAGGTCCTTTAATAAAACACTTTCTAAAATCCCATATGAAGATTTCTGTGGTAAAAAAAAATAATTTATGCCTAATGCATATATTTGGTTCAACTTGCTTCACATGTATTGATAAAAAAGTAAATTCAATATTAAAACCGATAGAGGTATATTTCGTGGCTACAATAAAAACAGTCCAACCAATTTAGTATTTTTTCTAGAGAAAAATAAAATAAAAAGAATCTGATGTGTAAAATTCAGAGACTCGTTGAATTTTAAAGACGAAACCCAGTCATATGAACAGGATGAAATTATATTTCTTAAAGTTATTAACACAAATGAAGACAATAAAGACGACGGAGACAAGAGTATCCCTGATGATGATGATGACGACGACGATGATGATGATGATGATGATGATGATGATGATGATGATGATGATGATGATGATGATGATGATGATGATGGAGTCGAAAGATATTCCAAGAGAAATAGAAGATGACCCGATTTTCTGTGGTCGACAATATGAAATATCATCAAATCGACTATTGCTATTCCAAGGAAAATACGCCAAAAAGATTTAACGAAGCATTTAATTCAGAACATTGTGAAGAATGGAAAATAGCCATGAAAAATAGAAATATATGCATCGACCGAAAATAATAGCTATACGGTAGTACCTTTCTCAAAAGATAAACATGGTATTTCTTGACGATGGTCTTTACAATAAAGACATCAGGCGTTGAACATTACAAAGCTAGATTTGTTGCTAGAGGATTCTCTCAGATTTACAGTATAGAATATTTTTTACGTTTTCACCTACTAAAAATCTAATGACAATCAGAATTCTGTTGCAAATCGCATCGCAATATGACCTAAAAATCCATCAAGTCGACGTAAAAAATGTTTATTTGAATACTCCAATAGACTTTGAAATTTATATTACCCCTCCAGAGGGATTTATAATGAAAAATAAAAATAGCGTGTGGCGACTTAAGAAGTCATTGCACAGTCTAAAGCAGAGTGGCCAGTGTTGAAATACAGTATTTCATAATTATATGATTAAACAACAATTTAGACAATGCGAAGCAGACCTCTGTTTATATACACAAGACAAAGACAATTAACTACTGATTTTGGAGTTATTGGTCGATGATATATTAATCATATCTAATTGTGACAGAATGTTGACCGATGTAAAGAAGAAACGAAGTAAAAATTCAAAATAACCGCTCTTGGCAAAATATCCTGGTTTGGGGGAATAGAATTTACACAAAGCAAAGGATTTATGACGATGAATCAATCGAGATACATTGGCAAAAACTATAAAATTTGGAATCGGAAGGTGCAAGAAACGCTCTACACCGGTCGAAAATGATATTAATAAAAATATACAGACAGGATCTGAAATAATAGATGAAATATTATACCGAGAAAACATAGGCAGTCTTATACACTTTATGACTGCGACCAGACCCGACATATGCTGTACAGTAACGAAACTATCACAAACATGATCAACCCCGACAATGAAGGATTTAAACAGGGTTAAGCAAGCCCATCCTTATTTAAAAGGAATTAAAGAATAGAAGTTAGTATTTAGAAAAATAAAAAAATACCCTAAAATTAGAACGATTTTCTGATTCAGATTGGGGAACCGACGAAGATCGAAAAAGTATATGTGGATATTGTTTCAGGCTATCAGAAAATGACCCCATTATTTCATAGAAATCTAAAAAGCTGCAGATTGTATCTCTCTCACACACTAGACCACGGAAGCACTCTACCTTAAACATATCCTAAATACTATTTTAGAGCCAAAATTAACTAAAAGCGTCGCAGTAATTACTTGTGATAATCAAGCCAGTATAGTCTTGGCACAGAACACGATAATCAACCAAAGATCTAAGCATATAGATATAAAACACCATTTCATAAAAAACGAGATGAAAAAGGAGTCCATTATTTTGAATTACATATCATCAGAACAAAATATCGGTTATGTATTCACGAAACCCGCAACAAGAATAAAGTTAAAGCGTTTTTCTTCAAAACTTGGGGAATTCGACTGAATATTTTTCTTCTATATTCACGAGCCTGTATGTATAGTAATTTCTACATATTAAAAAATAGTCCTGGGCAAGACGTTAAACTGCATCCATTTTGTTTGTATTAACAATTTAACCTACTAATGCGTAACTAATACTTGTACTGAAATAAAAATAAATGAATGAGTATGGTTTTTAAAAAGTCACTTTTTAAAAAAAACTTTTCTTTGTAAATTTTCTTTTTGATAAATAATTTTTTGCATAATTTTTGGGCAAAAATTTTCTGTGCGAATTTTCTGTTCGGCAAATACATTTTGCATGCTTATTTTAAAATGCGCATAAATTACAATTAACTTTTATTTTTGTGCACATTAGTTTTCTTTCATATTTATCAAAAATGCCCTATTTTTCTTTGCCTTGTTTTAATTAACAAAACAAAGAAAAAGAAAACTTTTTTAAAACGGCTACATGTTGCATGTATGTTTTTATCTATATATTTATTTATATGTATATTTATTTATATTTATTTGACAAAACTGCATATTTATATTTATTTGACAAAACTGCATAATCAAAGTTTAGAAATGGTTTCTTTTTCACATACCCATCCCTGTTTTAAGGTAAAAATACGATCCATTTTTTTATTTCTCTTCTCTCTACACATATATCCGCCTGACATTTGAACGCAATTAAAAATGGCGTATTCTTACATGCTAAAATTTTAAGATCCAAATGATTTCTAATTTTGTTATGCATAATTGAATATAAAATTATATATTTATTTTTGAGCAGAATAAACACAAGGGACTTCCCCCATTATAAAAAAATAAGGGGGATGTTACAATATTTTGGATTATAATGGGGTATGATGTAGCAGAGTCGGGAGATTCTATTTGTAAACGACACTGCGGGAAACTGACGAATCAAATTAATTCTCGTTCTGCTACCAACCAATCAGAAACCAGAATTGCTCCATAAATATTAAACCTTTCTGTAGCAATTTCGCATATGCTTTTTCCATCTCAACACCGGAAGAATCTTTTGCTCTGTGGATTCCAACTCGAGAACTGTCTAGTGCAAACCAGTAAATTCCCAGAACTCGTGGAACAACGAACAATCGGAAACTACTCTGTCTACCGCAAACCAGTCACCTCTCAGGACTTGTGTAGAACAACGAATCATCAGAAAATGTTCTGAGACTAAACATGGCTTATATTTCTTGAAGTTGATGCAGCAATAATATATCATAATAATCACAAAATAATCTTACACTGTAAGGGTTTATTTTTTATATTTCCAATGGATATCTTCATAATGTGTTAAAAATACGAAATGTTTTGGTAGAAAGCTTCCTTGCATGATTGAGTAAACTATCACCCACACATGTTTTGTCATGTCCGTTCAGTATAAGTATTTAAGCAGTTAATTTGGATGAGAAGTTTACATGTATTCTCACACACAGCGTGTGGTATATCAGAGTGGTACATTTGAGCATAAATGTCGCTAAGCTTCGATTATCTAATGGATAGCATTAGATAAACCTGATTACGTAGCTCTTAGCAAATATTACTATAATGAAAAAAAATGTTCTGCATGATTAAAAAAATGGTCTGCATAACGTATTCCCTTTGTTTACCCAAGAAAATACAGTGTTTCTGATATACAATACAGCGGTGGACTTACCTTGGGACTAATAACGATTTCCCACCGCGCGACTATTTTTAATTGCTTAATTAAATTTTTTATTAGTATTTGGCGTTTTAAATGTAAAATGTCCTTTCATTCACATAGCGTTGACGATAGACTAGGGGTTAACGCTCTTTTCTAATTGAGTTTAAAGGTTGATTCTTAGCAGATCTTAATAGGTCGGTATTTGTGAAGCTTCATAGATGGTCATGGATATATAATAAATAATTGGAAAGCCTTCAAATACGTCCAAGTGTAATATTACGATCGCTTATTAATTCACAGTGTGTACAAAATTCGAAACTTTTGCGATTTTAAACATACCTCTATACACAATCTCTCTATATTTCTCTTCCTTTCTCTGTCATTATCTCTCCTCCCTCTGTCTGTCTGTCTGTCTCTCTCTCTCTATGTGTATATGTATATACATATATAAATATACATTTATGTCCTATATAATATTCTGAATGCAGAAATTCCCCTCTTGTAGGTTTCGTAGGTTTTCTATTATATGACATATACTAACTCGTTAGATTTAGGCTATTTGCCACTATCTTATATAATTTTCAAACACAATTTTAAGTCGGTAAATTAAAATGCTGCATCGCCTCTTAGTAGCAATACAAGTACAACCACAATATTTTAGCGAAAGGAGTCCCTTGTTTTTCTTACACCGTTAAAAGTTGACACTGGAAACAATATTAAATCTTCATACAATACTGTGATTGCACACCCATTTACTAGTTATTAGGTACATACGCATAACATATTTTTTCTATTTCCTTATTCATAATAAATTTAAATCCCCCTTTTCAAAATCTGTCCACTCTAGTTGGCTAAGACTGAACGTTCCATGTATTAAGAATCTAATTTCAATACGTTAAAGATGCAACAAAAACTATAGAATATGGCGTCGCTATCTACAAAATACCCTCGTGCAAAATAACAAATAGAATTTAACACATTACCATATTGCCGTCGCTTTCTATAAAAGACAATTCTGTTAAATAAACACACAAACTTAAACATATCAATCGATTGGTGTCGCTCTCTACAGAAAATAATCGGGCTAAAAACAATAATAAACATACAATCATATTATAAACAGAAAATTAAATATAAATAAATTTACACTTACCTAGGAAAAAAAATTTCACTCCATCCACAAAAAACGACAATACTTAAAAAAACACACACTTGTACATGTAACTTTTCTTTGATATTCGATTTGTGAGCAGCTTACACCATGCATTTTTTTGTTTTTTTCTTTTCGTTTTGCTTATTTTTTTTCTAATTGTTTTTATTGACTATTGCTGTGGACGATTAAATTACGTTTATATTTTCGCCGATTATTACTAATGCACTAAGATTTATTCTGTGGGGAGGGGGATTTATAAATAAGCTCCACATCCACAATTTGTTTTAAATAAACATTTAAAGGTTTTTCACTATGCTGATAAAGAAAATCAAAAGTTTGGCAGAGATAAGTAGATGTCGAGGCTGTGGGTATCTATTCCAAAATCCGTTCTTAGCATGCGGAGGGTGGAGTTGACAATTTAGGAAGCCGTTCTTAACATGGGAAGATTCGAAGTGTCTATTCAACAAGTTGTTCTAAACATGAGGAGGTTTGGGGTTTGACATCCAACAACAACACTACTTTATTGTTTTACGACGAAGGTGGGCTGCATTCACCGGCAATGTTCGATAACGGATCCTGGTCGTATATATATATATATATATATATATATATATATATATATATATATATATATATATATATATATATATATATATATTAGCACGTTGGCCGTATGCATCTGAGTTCATTCCTTATTGAATCAGATTTTTTTCCTTGTGCATAGGCTTTGTATCGGAATACCTCGAAAAGTATCAGAAAATCAGCAATCGGAAAACAGGGATTTACATCACTAGTGCATTTGAGAAGCTTTACCACCGCACACACAGAAAAACACGGCGTATAAAATCAACATTATGGTATCAGGTAAGAAAATAACGTGACATTAATGATTCAAGTTAGAGTATGAAATCACCATGCTACGAAACATAATAAATAAATTTAAATATAATTATATATTCAGTATAGTCTACATAGTTGGTTTGTTGGTTGTTTTTGTTTTACGGCATATCAACCCTTTTAAGGTTATTTAATGCCGAATCCAAAGATTTTGAAGAAAACATTTTGAATAGAATATATTTGTTGTTTTCAAGTCAGTTTCTATTTAACCCATAGTTGGGACCCTAACAGCTACTACTAGTCCGGGTTAGAGTGGGCCTGGGAGCAATGGCAATTGAAGGGTAGCTCTCTACTCCCAAAAGCCCGCAGGCTGGGGTCTAACCACTGGATATAGTTTAACGTTATATCCAGGACCATTCTACATAGTACAATGTATTGTGGACTAAGTCACTTAGAGGACGCATGTAAATTTTAATCCTGGTGCACTGCGGTAGCGCCTGTACTACAAGAAGAGGCACATCGATGTTGATTAAAACTAGACGATTACACTGATTCCGATAACAATAATAGTATTAGAAGGGTGAACCATTTTCGGATCCTTATTTTATCTTGAACAATGTCTGATCTCTCTGCCAGTAGTTTTTAAAATATATTTCTGAAATATTTTACTGTAAAATTATTTTAATTCGCATTCAATTCCACATTACGCTTATCTGTTTACAAGACAATTCACATCAGCTATCAGATAAACGCAGGTGTACGTCTACTAGTGTTTATGTGTTCGACATATTCATGTGACTCCGTTTGAAGAAGGAACGCGAACTATATCTCAATGCGAGTCAATGTTGAAAGTGTATAAACATTTTTTTTATGTCGATGCGTTCCTAGCGCTCTCTTATTGTTTCTTCGGGCATATCTCATATTGTTTTAAAATAGCACTTTCTGATTCAAAGGCTCGTCATATTGGAAATCGCCCTCAAATACGTTTTTTCTTATATCCTATCTATTGTCATCTTTCTTTCCTATGATCCTTTTCGTTCCTTGTATCTTTTACTGTGACTGCCGTTTTATATTCTTCATTTGCATCTAAGGCTTTACTTCTGTACGATATCCACTATTTTACCACATTTTCGTTTCCTTGCCCGCGAAAGATGTTTTCCAACATTTTCTTCTGAGTATATTGCATCTTCTAAGGGCATTCGCATCATTTCTGTTCACACTTTTTTTTTCTTTTTTAAACTTTCGCTTTCACCTTGTTAAACTCTTCCTACTGCTAAACACACTTTTAGCATTTCCATTTGTACAAACGGTTGTAATTCCTTTCACATCTAAAGATGTATTCTAATACACCAGTTGAATCTTCCTCCAAATATGCATTTAGTACTAGCTATAAAACTATTTTACCTTATATTTTAACTTTTTTTTATCTGACTCACTATGCGAGTTGAACACAGAGATGCCTGTTGAAAAATGCAATAATAACTATCAATGCATTTTAAATTGTCTACATTAAGGCAAACTTTATATTACGTTTCTAAATTTTTTAGATGAGGATTGGTTATATGTATTATTATTCATCGGACTACTGTTCTCATCTTGAGCGTGATTTTCACAACGTTTCGGTCGATATAATCTCTGACCTTTTTCAGGTGTATCTTGTCGAACTCGGGAATGTTTCTGTCAAACTCAGGAATTTGAATGAAATTTAGATCGGAACCCTTTATCTACTTCACGGGGGTAATGTGCTCTTGTTCCATCAGCTTTGACTGGATAGAGGTCCTAAGTAATTCGCAAATGTATATTTCGGTCGCCCACACTGAAGATTGAACCTTAAACCTTCACGAGAATATCACTTTTACAATTGATTTTTCTCAATACTCTAACCAATGCAACACGGGTCCTTGCGTACAATTCTAGTACACATTTTAGGAGCCTTAGACCTACTTTTTATTTCTAGCTGTAAATATCACCATTTATTATTAATTATTACTATATATTACTGTATATCTATCTCTATACTTATTACTTCTATATATTGATGTCTTTTTCTTTTTTCTTTTTTTACTTATTACTTGTATATAATATCTATTGTATATAAGCACTGTTTCCCATATCGTATTGAATTCTGTACTATGTTTCCTTACCATTTGGTTATTCCTTAGCATATGTGATGATTCTTTCAGTCGTCTTACTCTCCAGCGTTCCTCTCTGTCTATAATTTTTACTTTGTCCCATAGAGCATGATGGTTTCCCTTTTCTGTCCAGATATGATCAGCTTTGCCTTCCGTTTCAGTCTCTCCAATACTACGGCTTTTCGATGTGTTTCTTCTCGTACTTTCAACGGACGACACGTTTCACCCCTGTATAGTTTTCCACATTTACATGGGATGCCATATACAAAGTTCTTAGTCATTATTTTTTTCTGTAGGGAGCTTGAATCTAACAAGCTGTTTCAGGAGAGTTGCGTCACTCCTGAATAGTGTCCTGATGCCATATGGATTACATATTCGTTGAAGTTTTTCAGACAAGCCCTTCATATATGCTATAAAAACTGTGGTGAGTTTCTGAGTTGTGTCCTTTTGTTTTTGGTCCAGATTTCTTGGAGCTAATGTCACTCTCTCTGGATAGTTGTTTCGGGTGAGGGTTTCTCTTAAACTGCCCATCGCCTCTTGATATGCACTGATGTTACTACATATTGCTTTTGCTCGGTGTTGTAAGCAACGGACCATTCCCTTCGTTACATTATATGGATGGTGGGAGTTGTAGTTTAGATACTGTCCAGTGAAAGTTGGCTTTCGGTATACAGATAACATAAACCCCTGACCTGTGCGAGTTATCAGCACATCTAGGAACGATAATTTATTGTTATTTTCTTTTTCCATTGTGAACTGTATAGTTAGATGGATCGGGTTCACATGGTCTAGTAACATTTAAACATCTTCCTGATGGGGCTAGCGTATGAATGTGTCATCTATATATCGCAACCACATTGTTAGCTTTATTGGTGGTGATCCTTTGCCATTTCCTCAAAGTATCCCATGTACTCATTGGCCAGTACCGGGGATAATCGTGATCCCATCACCAGACCTTCTTCCTGCCGATATATATCAGATCCTATCATGAAGTATGTAAGTTCTACACAGAAGGTAAACACCTCCATTATATTGTCAATTGGGATACAAGTGCGATCTTTGAGAGAGGCATTCGATGTCAGCTTATCCAGTACCACTGTCAGAGTTTCATCAGTGGGTACTTTCGTGAACAGACTCAATACATCTAGATTCACCATCTGGTTGGAATTAATGGGAGCATTTCTTATTATTTTCACGAAGTGAGCTGAGTTCTTGGCGTATGATGGAGATTTGCCGATGATTGGGTTGATTATGTCTACCAGAAACCGGCGCAACGGATAGCATGCTGAACCTCGAGCACTGACAATGGGTCTTAATGGAATACAGTATTTGTGAATCTTATGTAGGCCGTATAGGTGTCGTAGCTTGCTGTAATGTTGTACTAGCTGTCTGTATTTCGCAGGAGATATAAGATCAGTGTTCTTACTGAGGATTGTGATAGCCTCCTTTCCTTTTTCAGGGTCGGGTTATTTTTCACTTTACAATAGCTACCAGATTCTATTAGATCTGCAACTTTTTTGGAATATTCTGCTCTATCCATTACCACTCTACCATTGCCGTTGTTAGCTGGTAGTATTATGATACCATTGCCACTGCGTAGGAACTTGATAGCCAATACTTCTTCCTTTGTAGAGATTCGGTTTTGGAGGCTTTGAATTCTCAAGTGTTTGTCTCACTTTCTACCTTAGTTTATCTCCTTGTGCTTTGGGTTTACACAAGGCTGCCTCCTCTATTGGAGCTATCATATCTAAGTATGAAATTCGCCTTATGGTTGTGGCGAAGTTGAGAAATTGTGAGGTGGTTAGTCATCCTTGCCAGTTTTTGGTAGAATATTTCGATTTGTTTCCATTTTTGTATTATTTCGGGTCCGTGCCGAATTGAATGACTAACCACCTTACATTCCTTTGCCGATGCCGTGATCTAAAGCTTGTTCCACCAGGATTAACATTGAACTACCAGTCAGCTCCAGGCGGGCACAAAAGATCGCAAAACGAGTAAGTCATGAACTCGTTCGAGACAGAATCTACAATAGCTGGTTGAAGAAACATTAATCACAGACCGGGATTTCAAACAACCTTACCCCATTCCTGGAGAGTATATCTCAGATTGATGACAAAACCCGCATTCAAAAATACATGGACATATCCTATAAGAAAGAATTTAAGGAGTTTAAGTCTCGCCAAACAAATAAATTGGGCAATCTAAAAGATAAGGACATAAGACTCCATGTCAACCATTCACCAAGCAAACAGTTTGTAGAGTGCTCGCCTTGCATGCAAGAGGTTCGGGTTTCAAATCCTGAGCGGGGATATGCCTAATTGATGAGCCCAAATGAGATCGAAACTCGAGTCTTAGACTTCCGGTTTGTTGGCTTTCTTGGCTCTTGTGGGGTTGACATTGGTTCGGCTGTGGAAAATCATTATATATATATATATGTATATATATATATATATATATATATATATATATATATATATATATATTCTCTCACACTTTTTGAACATTATATTGGTTAGCTTGTTTCGGTGGCATGGTCCTTTCGAGTATATAAAATTCCTACTTGTGAGATGTCAGCTTGGGTTAAATCTGATTTGATACTTCGTCCCTTGTTCGATATGATGTAGGTTCCCCCCACTGTTGGATCTGTGCCGCGGGTTGCTTGATCGGTCCAAGTTAATAGACTTTCTCGTGTGTGAGGCGTGTTTACTCAGTTGGTAGAGTGCTCGCCTAGCATGCAAGAGGTTCGAGTTTCAAATCCTGAGCGCGGATATGTCTAAATGATGAGTCACTATGAGGTCGAAACTCGAGTTTTGGACTTACGGTTTGTTGGCTTTCTTGGCTCTTGTTAGCTGCGACATTTATTCGGCTGTGGAAAATCATTATATATATATTCTCTCACACATTCTGAATATATGTATATATATATATATATATATATATATATATATATATATATATATATATATATATATATAAAGTAAAAATGGTCACACACTTTTGGAAGACAGTTATTTTTAAAGTAAAATTTATATGGGAATTTGAAAATTTTGAAGTGCCGAATATAATTATGAAATACTTTGATTTTTTTGTAAGTCTGATATTTCGCTAATACATAGCCTCATCAGGGTCGAAACTCCGGTTCGTGAATTTCTTTTTCTTTTTCCTCTTTTTTGGTGTTATGGCGAAGAGAAGAGAATTTACGTGCAAACTAAGGTAAGTGCACTTGGTCCTTCCTTGTTTAAAACGGTCGTTTAATCCCTTTCAGTTTCTAATTATTATTTCGACAGTACGTCTCTACGCTCGATGAACTGTCTTATTATAAAATAATTATTTTTAACAACATTAGTATTAAATTTATCTGCTAAAATTTGGTTAAAATTTTGATATTTATGTCCATTCAGATAAGTCTTTATAACATTTATTTATTTCTGACTTGCATTGGTACCGGGCGTTGCCCGGGTCGACGTAAATTTCCGTTTTGAGCACACTATTATACTAAGGATATTTATCAACGATATTCCCCACACACATATACTACAATCTTTAAAATAAAAGAACAGATAAAAACATGTAAATGTAATCGTCCAAAAAAGGAGTACGTAATATTTTCTCCACCAGGTGAGATTCTAACAATAGTAAAAATAATTTATTTATGGTGTCCGAAATGGCCACCCTTAAAAATATGCGACGGGAATGCGGTATTATATCGGAATACACTTACACATATCCTTTACCCTATCTCCTCCCTCTGTGCCGTCGATGGCAGTTCAACTGTCAACCAAAGTAAAAGGTTCCTAAGGATATATCCTTATTTCGAGAAAGTTCTTCCACCAGCGATGAAGAGCCAGAAAAAATGATAAAATAAAGATAAAAGATGTAAAAATTATGTGCCCCCCTTAAAACAAATTTACTGAATAAAAAGTGTTAAAAACAAAGCGTTTGCTTACACCTAAGAATTGACGGTTAAAAAATTAAATTTTTTATCTTTTCTTGGAGGAAGAACAGAAAATTTGAATATGTTGAAAGAAAATAAAATAAAAATCACACATATAAAATAAAATATATATAAATAGTTTCAA
This sequence comes from Euprymna scolopes, assembly GCF_053919585.1. Taxonomy (NCBI): domain Eukaryota; kingdom Metazoa; phylum Mollusca; class Cephalopoda; order Sepiida; family Sepiolidae; genus Euprymna; species Euprymna scolopes. The sequence continues at coordinate 56,169,675 of NC_136488.1, forward strand.
TCCTTTATAGGTAGGTTTTGTGATTTTGGATTAGTTGAATTTGTATTTTTTCTAGTTTGTTTGTTTTTAAAGCGTCTGCTACAACGCTCGATGTGAACCGATGTTTCCCGGTCTCGGCCGATCCACCCTTGACTGGCATTCCTGGGAATGCGGGTCCAAATATGCAAGAGTATCGAATATTTAAAAAGAAAGCAAGACATCTTTCTGACTACACAAAATTATATTTTCACGCTAGACCGTATTGCGATTGCCAAATTAATTTATTTGGGAAGAGTTTGTTTCTTTTTGTCTTTCGAACTTCGGAACATATAAAAAACTAATCAGGGTAAATAACTCTACTCGTTTCATATATAAAATCGATATCAAAAGTAATAATTCGGTTTCAAGACCGATAATTAGGACTGTTCTTGATATCCATATCAAGCTACCTTCAGCCATTACTCATCAGGGAGTAGTATTGGCTGAAGAGAACTTGATATGCATATCTAAAACGGTCCTAATTATCCGACTGGAACCGACGGTACCAATTACGTGTCTCATCTAACAAATTTCTGTACACAGAATATGTATATATATATATATATATATATATATATATATATATACATATATATATACACATATATATGTACAAATATATATATACATAAATATATATATATATGTATAAATATATATATATATATATATAAATATAATATATATAATCGTATTCCTGTATTTTTGTTTGTGTGTTTTTTTGTTCGCAATTTGCTTATTATGTAAAAAAAAGTTCCGTTATTTTAGCATTTCATTTATTTCCATATATAGTATGATTCTTAAAAAATATACGATTAAGAGGTCATCTTATTTGTTTATTATATTAAGGAACATCGATTGCACTAAATAGCTGTCTGTTTGTTTAATGCTCTAACAAAGCAGTTGTTTTAATTGTTATATTAAATTGTGATTTCCTCAACTGTAAATAACAAGTATATTGATAATATATTTAATTCAATTTATTTGGAATTATTACTTTCGATATCGATTTTATATATGAAACAAGTTGATTTATTAACCCTGATTAGTTTTTTATATGTTCCGAAGTTCGAAAGACAAAAAGAAACAAACTCTTCCTAAATAAATTAATTTGGTAATCGCAACGCGTTCTAGCGTGAAAATATAATTTCATGTAGACAGAAAGATGGTTTGCATTATTTTTAATATTCGATACGCTTGCATGCTTGGACCCGCATTCCCGGGAGTTCCCGTCATTCATGGATCGGCCGAGACCAGGAAACATCGGTTCACGCCGAGCGTTGTAACAGACGCTTTAAAAACAAACAAACCAGAAAAAATACAAATTCAAATAACCAAAATTAATAAAAACCTACCTATAAAGGATTGAAAATATTTATATATTTTTTTTTATTTTATATATGTGTGTTTGATCTTTTTTCAAAATATTCATCAACAAAAAGTGTCTGTTCTTCCTTCAAGAAAATATAAAGTTTTACTCTTTTTAACCCTCAATTTTTAGGTGTAAGCGCACGCTTTGTTTTAAAGATTTTTATTCAGTAAATTTTTTTTAAGGTGGGACACAGAATCTTTGCATATATATATATATATATATATATATATATATATATATATATATATATATATATATATATTTCGAAAATACGTAAAATATGTTTACTAAGAACATAAATTGTAAGATGAGAGTACAGGAAAAGATTTGGTTTCGTTTTTTCAGGTAAATTTAATATATTTATTTTATTATTTTTTTCCGGCTCTTCATCGCTGGTGGAAGAACTTTCTCGAAATAAGGATATTTCTTTAAGACTCTTTTACTTTGGTCGACAGTTGAACTGCCATCGACGGCACAGAGGGAGGAGATAGGGTAAAGGATATGTGTAAGTGTGTTCCGATATAATACCGCATTCCCTTCGAATATTTTTAAGGGTAGCTATTTCGGACGCCCATAAATAAATGATTTTTACTATTGTTAGAATCTAACTTGGTGGTGAGAATATAACGTACTCCTTTTTTGGACGATTACATTTACATGTTTTTATCTGTTCTTTTATTTTGGAAATTGTAGTATATGTGTGTGGGGGCTATCGATGATAAATATCCTTAGTAATAGTGTGCTCCAAACGGAATTGCATGTCCACCCGGGCAATGCCGGGTACCAATGCTAGTAAGAAATAAATAAAGGTTATTATGACTTAGCTGGATGTGCATAAATATCAAAATTTGAACCAAATTTTAGCAGATAAATTTAAGACTAATGTTGTTAAAAATAATTACCTTATAATTAGACAGTTCATCGTGTGTAGAGAGGTGTTGTCGAAATAATAATTAGAAACCGAAAGGGATTAAACGACCGTTTTAGCCAAGGAAGGAACAAGTGCACTTACCTTAGTTTACGAAAGAATTACTCCCTCCGCAACATCAGTCGGTTAATAAATTTTATCAATCGCAAACTAGGTAGTACAATTAACACCCTCCTTGAAGAGTTAATAAAACCGTTGAGGTTCAATAATAATGAATCAATAAGAAGAACACGGAAGAAGTATAAAAGGGCGGCCAGCAACTTTAGATCCAAAGAAAACAGGAGAGTTCACAGGTGACTGTCCTCCCCCTTATATGCAGAAGTATCATATGATCAAAGATCACTTGATCTAAGGGAAAACATTTCAAATGTTCAAACAACAACAATAACAACAGCAACTTTTCTTTTTGTTAGTAATAAGGTAAGTACACAAATTCCTTTCCTCAAACAATCGCTAAACCTTTCAATTTTTCCACAGTACTTCATATACTTAGTACACTGCAATCATTTTTTGATATATTTCAAGAAGTATTTAATGCGTTCATTAAATAAAAAAAAAGATTTCCGTTTGTTTTGGTTGACTGCACCAAATTTTCGACATTTTTTATAGCCCTATTCCAAAATAAATAATTTCAATCATCTGATACCATAAATAGCGTAATATCCTATTAATGTGTTTTAAACTACTTTGCAATATTTTGCTCGCTCCCCAACCACTAAGACAACGCTTATTATACTACACATCTTTTTTACTTTTCGATTGTTCTATTCTTTCTCCTCTTACTTACTTACTTACTGACGTATATTATTAATTTTTTTATGTGATCTATTTTGTGTTTATTTCATATTGTTTAATTTAGAGTTCGGACGAGTAGAGTCTTATAAGTTGTTCAGGCGAGGTTTTACAGTTGGTTGACGTATAGACAGATAAAAAGTTATCGTCTTACTTGAGACACGCATGATGTATGGAAATTCGTCTAGATTCCATTAGAATATTTTTTGTTTCTTTATTAGCATGATGACAGGAAAATTATCCGTTGTTAATTTTTATAAAATCGAACAAAAATAATAATGATTATTAGAATTTGATTCTGCGGTATCACTCCATATTAGGGAGTATATTTTACATCGTGTCGTTTATGAAACAATTGTTTGTCCCTATATCTAATCCTTAAAAGCGCCTTGTTACTGAACATGGGGGCTACTAATGAATTAGTTTCAACATCTATATAGGACATCCCACGTAAAAAAAGCTATGTAACAAGAAGGTTGATCGCATTGCATTTACCTAAACTGAAACTCTTAAATATAAAAATGTTAGTGCATTAAAAAATTACGCTAACACCAGGCCAAAACTCAAACAAAACCAATCTGCCTTCTCCCTTGATACTTGCATTTACGAACATCTGTGGGCTTAGAACTAATTTAAATGATGTTGAAGCATTACTCCTAACAAACACCCCGGATATCTTAGCACTAAGTGAGACTAACCTACACTCCTCCATCCGCTCTAACTACTTTAACATACCTGGACATCTCCCACTCTGCCGTAAGGACTCTGCCAGACATATTCACGGGCTTGGAGTCTACATTCGAAACATCTTCCCTTTGACTAGAGAATCGGACTATTAAGACTTTATGTGCTTTAGACTTAACATGCAACATACCATTAGCTGTTTTTTTCTCTAACGCCCTTCCTCGACCCAGGACTCTATCCTAATAAACAAAGGCTCTGACAGCATAGATATAGCACTTTCCCTCGACACTAGCCAACGTGCATGCATTTGGTGACTTCAATGTCCACCACATCAACTGGCTTGGATTTCTACATACACAGAAGCAGCTGGTACCACAACACATAACTTCTCTATATCTCATTCCCTATCACAGATCGTTACGTATCCAACCCGTTTCCCAGACCAGCAAGAACAACACGCATCAATTCTAGATCTGTTTCTGACCAAAGTTCCCGATGACTATGTTACGAATGTTAACTACCCTCTTGGGAACGCCGATCATGCGATGGTAATGGTTGAAATCGCCCTAAACTCAAGAGCCAAAACTGAAGAGCCACTGCTGAAACCAACGAGATCATATAAAAAGGCTGAGTAGGAAGCCATGAGGGACGCCCCATGGCAAAATATATTTTCACTTCCTTCTGAATATTGCGAAAATGAGACAACTGAATGGTTCGAAACGGCAATTGAAGCATTTTTTATGGCAAGCCAACTCTCCCCAATGGTTTACTTCTACTTGTGCAGCTGCCATAACGCAAAGGCAGCATGCGTACCGAAAATTTAACCGGCATAGTAGAGATCAAAACCCAGAAGAATATAGAAGCCAGAAATAACTGTAAGAAGGAAATAGCGACAGCTAAGAGAGAATTTACATAAACCACCAAAAAACGTATCGAAGCACAGAAATTAGGAACCCGTGACTTCTGTAAAATCTAGAACAGTGTAGTAAATAATGGGCAATCAACAATTTCTCCACTATCCAACAATCCTGAGGTTTTTGCTAAGCAACTGAGAAGGCGTACATGCTTGTCAGACGGTGTGCCTCCAACTTCACACTGAACCCTGCTAACTAACCCCTCCCTGACTTTCCTTTGCGGACAGACGCTACACTAGACGATCTGAATATCACCCCTGCTCAGGTACACGCTATCATAAGAAAGCTTAATAGTGCAAAAACATGTGGACCTGATCTTATCCCGGGTGTGCTCTTAAAAATATGTGCCGCCGAAGCAGCTCCAGGTCTCTCCAAACTCTACAACAAATGCCTTAATGAAGTACCAGTTTTCAATAATTCTGGCGAAAGAACAGATCCAGTAAATTATCGCCCTATTAGCCTCCTCTCACTTTTCGCCAAAATATTTCAGACCATAATTAACCATACTCTAGTCCATCACCTTACAGATGCTAAACTTCTGACTGACAAAAAATATGAATGTAGGCAAGACTGTTCTACAGTAGATATCCTAGCTGTAATCTCAGAACGTATATACAATTCACTGGCCAAAGCGAGGGAGGGTAGAGCGGTTGCTCTAGATAAATCTAAGTCTTTGTCCAGGGTATGGCATGAGGGTTTCTCAAGAAAATAAGATCACACGGTATCACTGAAAAATACATACCATAATTAAATCCTCTTTAGATAAGGGAAAAGATAGGTTGTCCTTGATGGTCGTACATCTAAACAATATGAAATAAATGCGGAAGTGCCTCAGGGGTCTATGCTTGGACCTCTGTTATTCCTAATATTCATAAATATGACCTCCCTGAGAAAATTGTCCGTGAGATGGATATATATGCTGACGACACTTCGGTCTATAACACACACGGCAGCAAAACAAAGGAACACATATCTAAAAAATGGCAGACTAACAAGAGGATGACCTCCGATCCGTAGTAGAATGGGGACAAAAATTGAGGGTCACATTCAATGCTGCTAAGACTAAAATTGTTTCCTTCAATAATTAGAAGAAACCTTCCCTACCATCAATAGCAATGGGCAATGCCTCTTTATCTGAAAGTGCATTTTTAAACTCCTCGTTCACAGGAAACATTTTTATTTTATTAATTATTTTTTTTTATTACATTTTCACCCCAAACAAGGCACATTGCCACTTTGGTGTGGTGGGCTACTATCAGGGGAAACAACTACTGGGGTAATATGTAGGGATTTGGGCAGCAAGATGTTGGTTCACGTCACACTTGAACTTCTGCATGTCAGTACAGTTGGGGAAGCAGTGACCTGGAATGGAATTCCAAAGTCTAGCGGTTCTGGGGAAGAAATTACCGGAGTAGAAAGACCTTTTACATCTAGGGATCTCTACAGTGTGGGGGTGGTATTTTGTAGCTTGTCGGGTCTGTCGAGGGTGTTCACGTCATGGGGCACAAGTGCTTGCAGTTCATCAGAGCATTCACCATTAAAATACTTGTAGAACAGGCAGAGGAATGCAACGTTTCGTCGATGGGACAGAGGCTGAAGCTTAGATGCCAATTTAGGGCCTATCAGATTTGCGACTCTCTTTTGAACCCTGTCAAGGAGCGAGAGATTAGTAGCCGATGCACCAGCCCAAATATGACAGCAATACTCCATACATGGGCGAATGGTTGCCTTATAGAGGTACAGGACACTTTCGGGTGTTAGAAGTTTTCTAGCACGGTAGAGAGCGCCCACCTTCCTTGCAGCGGCCCTGGCAATGCCCTCGATGTAATTGTTCCAACTTATGTTTCCTGTGATCGTTAGGCCAAGGAGCTTGAAAGACGTACTCTCAGATAAAGATTCGTTGGCCATTGCTATAGGTGGTAGAGAAGGTTTCTTGTAACTATTGAATGAAACCAGTTTAGTCTTGGCGGCATTGAACGTGACCATCCATTTTTGTCCCCGTTCTACTACTGATTTGAGGTCATCCTCTAGTGTATCTGCCATAACTTTGGATATATGTTCATTTGTGTTCCTGTCGGGGCTGCTATAGAGTGTGGTGTCATCAGCATATATATCCATCTCAGAGGCAATTTTGCCTGGGAGGTCATTTATGAATATCAGGAACAGTAGAAGTCCAAGGATAGATCCCTGGGGCACTCCCGCATTTATATCATATTGTTTAGATGTACGACCGTCGAGGATAGCCTGGATTTTTCTCTTATCTAAGAAGGATTTAATTATGTTAAGTATTCTACCAGTGATACGGTATGATCTGATTTTCCTGAGGAGACCCTTATGCCATACCCTGTCAAAAGCCTTAGATATATCTAGAGCTACCGCTCTGCCCTCTCCCGCTTTGTCCAGTGAATGGTATATGCGTTCAGAGATTACAGTGAGGATGTCTGCTGTGGAACCGGCTTGTCTAAATCCATATTGTTGGTCGGTCAGAAGTTTAGCATCTGTAAGGTACTGGATTAAAGCATGGTTAATAAAGGTCTCAAATATTTTGGCAAAAAGTGGGAGGAGGCTAATAGGGCGATAATTTAATGGGTCAGTTCTTTCCCCAGAATTCTTGAATATTGGTACCACAGAAGCAGTTTTCCAACAGCCCGGAAAGCAAGATTCATTAAGGCATTTGTCGTAGAGTTTGGAGAGAACTGAAGCTACTTCGGCTGAGCACTTTTTTAATAGCACAGCTGGGATGAGATCGGGTCCACATGCATTTGAACTGTCAAGGTTTTTTATGATAGCATGCAACTGAGCAGGGGTGATTTTCAGATCGTCTAGCGTGGCGTCTGTCCGCATAGGAAATTGAGGTAGGGGGTTGTTGGAAGTGTCCAGTGTGGAGTTTGAGGCACACCGACTGGCAAACATGTTAGCCTTTTCAGTTGCTTAGCAAACAACCTCGTGATTGTTGGAATAATTATATTGAGAGTATTGCCAGGACCGCTGCGAAGAAGGTAGGTTCTCTCTACCGTGCTAGACAGCTACTAAGGCCCAAAAGTGCCCTGTACCTCTATAAGGCCACCAGTCGCCCATGTATGGAGTACTTTTGTCATATTTGGGCTGGTGTATTTGCCACTAGTCTCTCGCTCCTAGACAAGGTTCAAAAGAGAGTCGCCAATGTGATAGGTCCTGAACTGTCATCTAAACTTTAGCCTCTGTCACATCGAGGAAATGTTGCATACTTCTGTCTGTTCTACAAGTATTTAACTGTAAATGATCTGACGAACCCGAATCTCTTGTATCCCCTCGGCGTAAATACCTCCGATTTATCCGACAAGCAGCTAAATCCCACTCCTTAGAGGTATATATATCCGTAGATGTAAGAGAACCCTCTACTTCAGTAGTCTTCCCTAGAACAGCTAGACTTTGGAATTCCCTTATGGGTGCCTGCTTCCCCAACTGTACTGGCATGCAGAAGTTCAAGTGTAACGTTAACCGACATCTTGCTACCCAACTCCCTACACATTACCCCTGATGCTTACGTCCCTGATAGTACTCCCCCACAACAAAGAAGCAAGGTGCCTTGTTTGGGGTGAAAATGTAATTTTAAAAAGGGTATAATATTACGTTCAGGTCAATAAACAACTGCCAAGTTTTATCTCCCCGCTGCGATAGCTTGACAAGACTTGAGCATACTTCGTTTTTTTTTCACCAAATCGCCCTCTAAAACCTCGACTGTCAACATTCACAAACTATACGCCCTTCTCGTTCAGAGCTATAACCACCCCTAAATATATTCTATAAAAGAGAAATGTAACATAAATTCTCGTTTAAAAAACGCCATTTTTTTCTAATGAAATTCCTATTGTATGATCATGTATGATCATATACAATCAATAACATTTGTACAATATATATATATATATATATACATATATATATATATATATACTATGCATATAATTTTAAATAAAAGAACATAAGCCTCCCCAAGATATTCCCTGAACTGCCTTCAAGAACCCATGTCACAGTGGTTAGAGTACTTGGATACATTTACTGTGAACGTGATATTCAAATGCACGTTGAAGATTAAATGCTCAATGTGGACAACTGATAAATTTAATTGCGAATTAGTAACGCGCTTTATTCAATCATGTCTGACAGAACGAGAGCATGATACCATTGTGAAGTATATAAATAATGTTTCCAAACACAGTTTCATTCTTATTAGTATATTAAATTATTCGTGCTTTTTCTTTATACTTCTTTATGCAGTGATATATTGTATAATATGAGATAAGCTACGGAAGTGGGTGGATGTTTAATGGAAGAAAAAACACAACATTATCGAGCAAGTCTGATTCCACTTAATTATAGATTTTACACCTTTCCCTCAGGATTTTGGAGTATTTTTCTTATTTTCTTAATGTTTCTTGTAATGTTTCTCGACCATTTTTTTTTTTTACAATTTAAATGTTCACTTTTTCTGGTGTTTATAGTTGTACTTTTTATTCCATTATTTCCTCGACTTCCTTATTGATTAATTCTTGTACATGCCCCACTTTCTTTACTTTTTTTTCTGTCACAGTTTTTTCAGTTGGTCCTTTTTCATTCCGTTCTATATTTCACGTTTTTAATATATTTTTCACTTGTGTTAATAATTTATTCATTGCCGTTTCTTATTCACTTACCCTGCTTATCTTACATGCAGTTGCTTACTGCTGTGCCAAAAGTGTCACAACCTAATGTCTGCAGGTATATCGAGCCGATTTACGAGACATTCGATCGACTTATTCTTAAAAGCGAATCCACTGTATTAACGTTTGCGATTTTATCTTCATTACTCTGCCATAACCCGGTTAAGTTTACAATCGCCAGTGATCTACTGAGCGGACCGTCGCTGTACCTGCTATACAATCTAATTGCTTGTGACGTTTTCGACATGTTTTGTTTGTATTTATTGTCTTCCTTAACAGAAACATCTTAATTACCATGCTATTTTAATACCTAGGGATTTTGTTCAGTTGAATAATCTGTTTATTACAGTTTTTAACGGACAAACAATTAAAGGAAAAACGACAAAATCGTATGTTTAATTTTCGTTTAACAAATCCGTGCAGTATTTTTAATATAATAGTTAATTCAAAAGCATGATAGACCAAGGAAATGTCATATTTCTTAACTTTGAGATGGGAATTTTTTTTATATTTGACATGATCTTTAGATGTCTACAATTCATTTAGTGTAGTTGTGCTCTTCTGAATAAGAAAATGGAATCTGCTTCTCGCTATCAGCTCAGATTCTCGTGCTAATTGCCATAATTATGGAAAATATAATTTTTCCAAGACAATGCATAAAATGCAAGATACTTGACTGATACATTCATAATTAATAAAATATTATAGTAGCATTGGCAAATAACAGGAACGCTTGTTGAATGGTACACTCATAAGATGCAAAATAGGAGTATAATCTCCTGTGGATATAAATATCCTATCTAACCCTAAACGAAGCACTTACAAGCATATGTATAGGTACAATCAACAATAATAAAAAAGAAAGCTTTCTCTCATTAACTACCAAAAAGGAAGCCCTCAGAACGCCTTCGATGACAGTCATTTTCGTTAACGGTAGAGAAAGATTTATTTTAAAGTTTTGAAATTGCTTTACCGTTATAATTTTTTTTATTAAACAAAATTAAATTAGGTGTATCATATTGGAGCAACATAAATTTGGCTAAGACAGATGGAATCCAGAGTACATGCGGACATGACTTGTAGAGTGATGTATAACTGTGTGATTGTGTTCGTGTAATTTATTTTATTACTGTAAGACTAAGGCAGCATATTTGTTTAGTTGACGTTTGAGAAGATCGACAGAGTTACTATACTATAATTGCTATATTAACGCTAGTCTACTTCACACTGCGTCTCTTTTCTCCTTCTTCATATATTTACATGATACACATATCTAGTATATAAAACAGACATACACAAGGAAAAAGTCAATGCCAAAGATGATTATTCAACAAAGTAATTGGAATTGAAAGAGAAAATAAGAGTTTAACACTCCTACAAAAGTTCGCATGCAGAAGAGTTAAACTAGATACATAAAAATGTATTACTTATATTAAGTGCAATTCTTAGTCTGTAATTTTTAATATATTTAGAGTCTATTTTTAATCACATTTCCAAAGTTCCATTCTTATCTGAAGTGATTTTTTCTGGCGAATCTGCTCACAATGTTATACAATAAAATAAAATAATGAAATTTTGTAAGGGGGAATTGCATAAAAAAAGTTTTTTAATCTCTTTATAATATCAAGCATGCCTTAATGTGTCTTTAAAATAGAAATTACTAAAAAAGACATACTTTATTTTATTGTATTATTTTATTCCTTTCTGTGCTATCTACCCGCTGGAAACTACTGTCCCAGATTTATCTCGCATGCCATCTTGTTTGGAATATATGAATAGTTAGCAATATATGCATAGATACAATATCAAATTGAAAATATACATTTGTTTTTCTAGCAATCATCACCTTTAGAATGGGGGTTTGTATTGTTTAAATTATTAATACGGAAATAGAATATTATACCGTTTCAAATTATAAAATATGTAATAAAATCAAAGCCCACATTTTGCTCTTACGGCAGGTCGTTTATCTCTCATATTTACACCTCTCAAATTAACGCTAATCTTTGTACCCCAATTCATTCCATGTTAACATACATCACTCGAAGAATCCCAAGTTAACTGCATCTATTAATATCTGTCTATCCCCGTTGTATGTAATCTTTCTATGTAAATCTAGTCCCATCATTTATTTTGTTTCTTTGCTTTATATTCTCTTACATAGTCAACTATCAACATCTTATTTGTTCATGTGTATACTTATTGTTAGAGCAGATAGGTTTTCTTACAGTACTTGAAAGAGACCATTTCTTGTAAAACGTTAAAGGGGAATCCGTCACCAATCATCCGCGTATTTATGTAGAATATAGAAAGACCTTCAAGTAAGATACGCAATATCTTCATCCATGCGGGAGCGCAGAAAAACCTGGTGTAAAAACCAGGCGAATAGTTACCCCTCTCTGTGTGATTGACCTGTAGACCTTGTCAGATCATCCATCTTAGACGAAGGAAAACTGATAATAAAAGTGGGGGATAGATGTATCCTCAGTCGTGGACAACAATATTTCTAGAGGTGCTGACTCTAACAAATCCCCGGTTTGCAAACCTAAGTTGCTTAAGGAGTAGACAGGCTCTTCCAATTGCTTTTCACCCTCCTTTTTTGTCTATTAGCCAGGCGTAGAGGTACAATATCAGGGACTCACCTGAGCCCCCCCCTGTGCTTGGCATTGTTTCCTGACTACGATATTGAATGCCGTTCCTCTACTCCCTATTTAAAATTTCACTATTTCTTTCAGAAACTGAGCAAATTGAGTTTGCTTGCATGCCACTTGTGCTCATTCGACTCGTTTGGGCGGTTTCTGTCTGAAATCATGCTATAGCAAACGCAAACTATTAAACTATCCTCATTATAATTGTAATTTTTCAGTTTATAAATTTCTATAAATCATTTTTTACTTCTGTCTTCATATAATTGTTTTACTCATTTCATTTTTTAATATTTGTGCTAGAATGGTAATTCACAAGTATAACAAAATGTATTTAAATAAATAGAGTGTGATAATTAATGATATCTCTTCGGAATGTTTTAAAAATTTAACAACGAATAAACGTAAAATCCGGCTCCATATGCAATTACATTAAATCAGCGACAGTGTAAAATGTCGAAGTAGCAAATGCCCAATGATTTAATGTAATAATTATCTAGACACATGAAAGAACTCATCTTAAACGAATAACACTGAATTTTACTTCATATCATTATTTAGTCGTTTTAAATAAACGTTTCTATATGTAGATGCTTCATATTCTGGATGCTTGGAAAATCGGCAATAGGTTCTGTAATATGACAGAGTGCGTTCGAAATGAATGTGAACTATAGTTTACTGTGGACGAAATTACTGAGGCGATGCAGCTAAAGCTTCCTTTCGGTGCACTGCGATGTGCTCTCACAGTAGAGCATGCAGTCAATCGATTGTTAGACAACTTAACAATTTCAACGACTTAGATATCAATAAACTTATGGGAGTGTGAAGCATTCGATTATGATCATTCAATCCTGGCCGAAATCGTGCATAGCTGCTAGTATATATATATATATATATATATATATATATATATATATATATATATATATATATATATATATATATAAGCAAAAATTCTGTCTGCATGTTGGAGTGTGTGATTTCGTAACTTATAGATTTCGAAACGGCTGAGAGGATTCTGACGAAATTTCACGCAAATGCACTCATGCAATTCACAGTGTTCTAAGATAAGTTTTGTATCTAAGTATCTTCAGTGATGGTCGGTAATTAATATTCGAAAAAATAAGATGTAAGGCGGATTGGACAATTATGACCAAAGCTCATACCGTATACAGCCTTATATCACCAGCGCACTTAAGAAGTTTTATTATCAGACCAACAACAGAGCCCGACATGTAAAATTAATAGTAGGTTCCTTGATATGATAGTTTGGCGTTTAAAATGAATTTCTCTGTTTAGAGCAGAATTGCACAATGATACTTTACTTTCATATGTGAAACTTTAATTCCAGCCGTTTTATAAAGAAATGCTCGTATAAAAATAACAGTAGGTTTGCTAAAGTGCAATATAGACTATAATTTATTTTGAATTAGAAAGGCATGTAACTTTTCCTCCCAGTGCACCCTAGTAAGTCCACAGAGAACACACTTGTAAATTATTATAAATTCTGACTGATGATTGCTAACAAAATGAAAGCATGATATCGAGCATTTTTTAAATATATCTATATATCTATAAAAGTGAACGTGTCTGTCTGTCTGTCTGTCTGTGTACATTTCCCTACGCAATAACTCTGTCAATTTTTAGTCTATAGACTCGAAATTTGAAATACCGGGTACTGAGATTTAGGAAAATCGATGTGACGGGTGTCAGCCAGAAATTTGGCTGTTAAGGGGTCAAATTTCAACGATTTGACCTTTAAGAACTCTACCCAACTCCTCCGACAATTTTGGGTCTAGACACTTGAAATTTTAGATATAGGTTCCTTGAACCTGGATCTAACTTAATAAAGTGATTTGAGCCCGAAACTCTAAATTTTAACGGGTCATAATAGGGGTCAAATTAAAAAAAAAATTACTCTTTTTTTTTTTTGCTCAGCATACACCTCCAAACACCCGGGCAACGCCGGGCTGAAATGCTATTATTTCTATATATGTATCTACATATATATATATATATATATATATATTATGTTAGAGAAAAAAATTATGTTTTTTTGATGTTCAGCCTTTTTTTTCTGAACTATTTTACAGCGTTCTTTTCATTTCGTTCTTTAAAAATACATATTTTCCAAATTTCCAAATGTCTCTTATAAGTAGCCAAACTATATTTACTGATTCATAAAGGTGAATCATTTTGTAATATAGCGGATACACACAGATTTGTGATCCTAATTCGATATTATTCTTTCTCCCTGCTCTGGTTCAGACGTCAACGCACTTAGACACCTATATGTGGTATTGTAAAGATTCCTATTTAACACTTTCTAATTTTTCTTTGCAATGCACGAAAGAAAATTGTTTTTGTATATGTATATATATATATATATATATATATATATATATATATATATATATATATATATATATATATACGCTCGTATAATATATATATAGAGAGAGAGACAGAGAGAGTACGAGAGAGAGGAAAAGGGAGAAAAATCGAGGAGATAATGTAGGATACCAACGTAATGGAATGTTAGTGGGTGCCTATTAAGATCTATAATTTCTGATCTTGTGTTTTCGGTCCATAGGCGACGCAGGTCGATTTAATTATTGCTAATGATTATGTCTTACAAAATTGTCGGCACTTGTTGTTATTATATTATGTCTGCTATTGATTCACTATTGGTTCCGATATACGGATAATTGATATTCCTTAATAACACGCCAAATTTAATCATTGATTTATCTAATTATGTATATTAATTATTAGCATGATTAATTGGGTTCCTATCGAAACGAAATAATTATAGTCATATATGTTGATTTTCTATCTCTTGCACACTTTATGTATGCTGGATGCTTTCCCATCTTTACGCATGCGTTCATTGCTTAGCCGTAATCATTTCGATTCGTTTGGTTTAGAAAAATATATTAACTTAATATAATTTATTTCCTTTTATCATTGCTTTGTTTCTGTTCAAAAATAATCTGCCTAATAGCAGTTTATAGTGAATGTAAATAAATAGCATATTTACGTAAATATCTACAATAGTTCACCGATACGCACGATATCTAATGAAAATAAAAACACTCATCTTTTTGTCTATACACTCAGTTTATATTAATTAACATTCAGTAACTTACTACTATTATTATATTAAACTACGTTAAGCCGCCTGGTTTGTGTTTTTTTAAATTTGATAAAACGTCTTTCAGTATATCAAGACATGTTGTAATGTAAATAATGCAATAATAATAGTTCCATTTACTCAGAAGTAAACAATATAAAATACCACTATATTGTGTTTGATAAAGCTTGGTTACACGGCCAATCATCATCATTACGTTTCACTTCATCTCAAGATGCACTGTTTGGCAGTGTCTCAGGTATCGCTCACATCCCAATCAGAGCTTGCTTCGCTTAGGGGACAGTCTATGACGATGTGTCCGATAGTCTGCACGTCAGCGCCGAATAGATACAAAGCCTTCTATACATAGCCTTATTCGTACAGGTTGTCCTGTATTTTGCACCCTTCGCCCGGGCTTTCGCGGAGTTCAGGAGTTTTTGGGAGGTCTTCCTTCGCTGCAACAATATTATTCTTGTTGTTGACTTTTATTGATTCATTCCACTAAAGCAGGCAGAAGGGCGCTTGTTTTGTTCGGCCAGTAAACCATGCAATTAAAATAGATTACTTTTTAAAGTAAGGTCTTGTCGGCTACATATATTGAAGGTAACGATCCAAACATGTTCGGACACAACTTATATCCTAAGATTAAACATCCAATTTTGTCTTACAGCAAAACAATTAAAAACTATTTCGCAATTTTAGAATATTATAAATATTTTGCAAAACAGGTTCACAATTTAGACAAAGAACCGCATTTGTGCCCATAGTGATATTTACGATTTCATAAATAAGTAACTCGGTTTAAATGAATACGCTCATGACTCATGCCAGTGAAAATGCGTCTCTATGTAAAAACACTTATTCTACCTTGGATTACTTATAGTGGGTGGCATGGTAAACTATATTGTAATCACCCTAATATGACTACTAAAATACGTACAATCAATTACATATTGAATCATGGTATTTTTCAGTAAATAGAATTTTATTAAATGCATTCGTTTATTAATTTAAACATTTTATTTATTATTTATACCGTAGCAAAAATAATTAATCACCAGTCTATGCGAAATCAGAAGAATTATAAGGTTATGAATAGAAAATAAATATAAATATATATATTAAAGTGTTTAACAGACGTGTATGTTTTATGAATAATTACGAATACTGAGTTCACTAATAGAATAGCAATATTATATGATTATATATTTTTATGCATGCCCGTTCTCACGTGCTTTTCTGAAGAAGAGGACGGCTTGCTTCCGGACCTTTTTTGCTAGCGCCAATAGTGTGGGTTCGCTGGATTGTGGATTCCGCACTAAACACATAAGACCATACTGTGCGTGGAGGTTGACTGTTGTGGCACATATGTCAAACATTAACACTTGTGTCCCAAGAAGTGCATAGCTCGGACGGAAACTATGCACAGAGCAAAAACGCAAAACTCGCGCGATCTCGATTTTCAGTACGAATACGGACGGAAAATGTGGCCCATTTATTATTTCCGAGTTGAAAGATATGTTTCGTCGAGAAGTGTCAGAAATAGTTACCACATTTAAAACTGGCGTGTGACGATCATAACGTTCGTAGCTGCATCGTTTATTGATCAGTTAATAGCGAGTTTTCCTATCAGTGTGAATCAGAATCCGCTTAGTGATGACTTGTTCATCCACTGAAAGAGAAGTTGAAGGTTAGGCTGTTAAGTCTTATCCTACCAATCGACTCCTGTGAAAGGCCGGCTGTGGTCACGTGTATCCTGTCAAGAACAAGAGAAACCGCGGGTTCGGAGCAGCATTTCCCGTGCTCGCTCTTGCGTGGGGCAATGCAACACTGTCATAACGCATTATTAGGAAGGGGATCTTTCTGATCCGCTGGGAACTTCCATAATTGTCATTGTCCCATCTTGTGGTACCGGTGACAGTGATAGTGGCATTGGTGGTGACAGCGGCGCAGTCTTCAGGCCGTCGGAACGTCGTTCTTGTAGTGGCCACTTACGCGCCAACCTGAGATAAAATAATTATAAAAGCCATAATGTAAAAGTTGTGATACGTAAAGTTATGGTTTATTTTTATATTGATATGTCGGATATCTCGGTGCATTTTCGACTCCATCGATGGGATATCTCGTTTTCAACTAAAATATTTTATTTCTTTTAAATATTAAAAAAAAATCTTCGTGTGCATTATCAACTCCATGTTCATTTTTTCCTTCTTTTAATAGCTTCAAGAAGAGATTTTTTGCCTCATATTCTTCTACACAATGTTACCTTAACATCTGGCTTTTGTCAAATTTTAAAATGCTTTTCTCCAAGAGCCATCATTTATTTTTTTGTAATACTTTTTTATTCAGCATCTCAATATCGTATTTTGCAAAATATAATAACTTTTCTTACTTAAGATATATCATTTGAATTACACCATTTTAATCTAAGATAAATTAACTGAAGAAAATTATTTAAGTATATAAACCGTGAAACATGTACAGGAGGCACCAATAACCCAACTGCGTTACCATTGGTGATTAAATGTTAAAGCTGTTACTTTTTTTAGGATCCCGAATAATCCAACGGTGAATTGAACACTAAGCAGTTTTATGTGGCTGCCTTCTGACGTAGACATGTTTTTCTCATTACAGGAACCATCAAGAACACAATTAATATTTGTTGACTTATATCGGGCTATTGCTCACAATAAGAAAGAAAAAATACCTCGTAGATTAACTATATATATATATATATATATATATATATATATATTAATATTAAAAAATGTGTCCGACTTGCTATACTTATTTTAAGTTGACAAGTTTCACTAAAAGAATATTGAAGATTTCTGTGTAGGAAACCTTATGATAATATTCATAAGAGCAGAAAAATAGTCGCAACATAATAGAAAGAGTACCCATTACCTATTTTGATCTTTTAAAGCAAAAGATTTTATGGACGAATAGTAATAAATATGTGAATAGTGTAACATTTAACATTCCAAATAACTATGGTGTAAATAAATTATTTTATCGACACGAAATGAAAGACGGTAAAACTACTAGTATAAGCATACATCTGTGGTGTAATTAGTATATGCGCACTGGTTTCTTCCTCATAAATATATGAGTTTCTGTTTAAGATATAGATACTGACTGATAGAGAGGTTTAGAGGAAACGTCAAAAGATAGTCCGAAAACACCGCAAGTAAACCCAGTACAAGCCGGGCAATTTACTAGATCATTATTCGAATACAGTAGAAAAGACCACCCGGCTACTTTAAAAAAAATGCATATCTTTTGCGGTCCATATCTATGTGCAACCTGTTATCTCGCAGCAAATCTATAGATAGGGGTATAATTATATTTTTGTATTTGAATTTTTTTTTTCGCAAATGAATTGTGTCTTGAGTCACAGATGAATAACAGCATAGTATGCTGTAAGCAGATGAAACAACTAGTCAATGGCCATCATTTCAAAATCATAGAAACAACAAAAATAGCGGTTTACATACGTACTCATAATACTTTAAATACCTAAAAACAATGTTTACTCCCTCAAACCACATTTAAGAAAACGCCTTCCCTAGTAAAATCACATCTTTCCACGCATTACACGTTTTCTCTTTGTATTTAATTAAACCAGATTTGCAGACGCCGTTTATGAACCAAAATATTGTTATCCAAATTATGTTCTGAGTTTAACAAAAAGACACCCTCTTGTGACATCCGAAAATGTAAGTAAAGTATTTGAATTACGGTCGCTTTTTAACTTTCATTACCTCATGCCCACTATAATATGGAGTAGTTCGTAACTAATGTAGATTATATAATTATATATATATATATATATATATATATGTGTGTGTGCATGTGTATATATATATGTATATATACAAACATATATATATATATAAAGTTTGTTATCATACAAATATTATAGATTACATGTGTGCATACATGTTTCAGTGAAATCGCAATTCCAAGATAACACTTCAGAAGACTAAAAAAGAAACGATATAAAGGTGGTGTCTATGTTCTGGAAGAAAGTGAGTTTTATACGTGTGAATCTGAGCAGTGAGTGTTTTGGATAGTATTGTGGTGAATGAAGTGAGTAGGGGTAATGGAGAAAAGGGGAAAGAACGATTGGGCGTGGTAAAGCTGTCGCAGTAGGGGAGGTGTTACTATTGTATTAATAGGATTGCTAGTTATTAATATTAGTTCCCGCTTTGATCTGAAGTTGTATTATACTCTTATCGTCGCTACTTCCCTATCTTACGTTTCCATGGTTGTTTTTTTTTTCATTTCTGGTTGCAAATTTATTTTGCATGTGACAACTTTCGTTTATTTTTTGTATTTTTAATTTTATATTTTCATTTATTTATTTATTGTTCTATTCATGGATTTTCATTCTGATCATTTGGTTTTTGATTTTAAAGAATTCCCTTCTTTCTTTATTTGTGTATTTATAAGATATATGTCTATATGGTCAGATTAACAGTTAGTTGGACATTAATATAGGGATATTTATATGATTTAAAAAAGGCGGTACACAGGTAGATATATTCTCCCTTCTATCACTTCGTTTGAGGATATATTTTGACAAAGGTTATTATATCAATGTATAAAACTCATTTCAAGGGCCTTCAATCTTTTGTTTTCGTTGCGAATCCTGTTTCCAATACTAGACTATATATTTATTTGATTTCTTCAGATTAATCAGACGCAAATAGGTACATAATCAATATATCTATAAAAGTGAACGTGTCTGTCTGTCTTTCTGTGTGTGTATGTGTGTTTGTGTGTCTGTGTACATTTCCCTACGCAAGAACTATGTCAATTTTAAGTCTACAGACTCGAAATTTGATATACAGGGTAGTGAGATTTGTAAAAACATTTGTAACTCAGTTTCGGCCAGAAATTTTGCTGCTTATGTTTCAAAGTTAAACTATTTGACCTTTGAGAACTCTTCCAATTTCCTCCGTCAATTTTTAGTATAAGCAATTGAAATTTTAAATATAGGTTCCTTGGACATGGATCTTACTTAATAACTTTATTTGAGCCCAAG
Source organism: Euprymna scolopes (assembly GCF_053919585.1). Taxonomy (NCBI): domain Eukaryota; kingdom Metazoa; phylum Mollusca; class Cephalopoda; order Sepiida; family Sepiolidae; genus Euprymna; species Euprymna scolopes. Next base: position 56,189,893 of record NC_136488.1, read on the forward strand.
CCAATAAATGTTAAGAGGTCATAATAGGGGTACATGTTAAAAGAAATTTGACATCTGTGATCTCTACAAAATTACTCAGAACATTTTTGGGCTAAACATTTAAAGTTTTACATGAAGTGTATGCAGAGATAGTGCAAGCTTTCTAATCGGTTTGGGTCTCAAATTTGAGCTATCAATATATCAATGTATGCATGTTTGCATGTCTGCATAAAACTTTCGAGAGAGGGAACGGATTTTCACAAGATCAGTATCGTTTTGAAGCTCGATCCTTCAGACGAAAAATACCGAAAAATTGGCCAAAAACATTAATTTCTTCACCCTAAACTGGCCACCTTTCTACAGGAGGGGTCGCTTTTTTCGCCGATATTTTCGAAACTCATCCCCTCTTTTTGATTGTCTAGCCTTAATTAAAACGTACGTCGCTCCCCGTTTGACGGTGGTCGAAACAGCAAAGACGTCACGTTTTCCCCGTTCTTTCCTCCTTCACAGTACGGGTTCGAGCCTGTCTTCCTACTAACCCTTTTTTTGCTCAACATACACCGCAGAACACCCGGGCAACGCAGACCTAAAATGCTACTAGGATATAATTATATATATTCGTTTAGTATCTTCGGTTTCTTAGAGTTATCTAGTTAGAGTACTTCATTATGTTTTAGGGTCAACTATGTTGTTGTTTTTTTTAATATCGTGATACTTTACAAGAATTCTTCTTATACACATGTTACGTTATAGGGCGGCGTTCATATATAATTGTGTGATTGCTTGTCGTGTTACTAAATGTTTGCCGTGTTACTAAATGACTATATCGGAACCTTATCGTTCTGCAGTCTATTTACCTTCTGTGATCGTCTAAAAGTGTTGCGTGCCTTTGTGTCAGACATAACATAAACACCTGTGTTTAAATGCAGATTTTCAACTTTTCGACTGCGTTGTTTGTCTTATGGTCCAGCTGGAATTCATCTGTTTCTGGAAGAATATAGAACCTGTTTGAACTAATGCATTTCACTCCAAGATGATAATGGGTGTAGTACTATTTTTCTTTACTTCCCAAGTTTCGATCGCAGAAAAGTGGAAAGTGAGTATCTTTGTCGGGGTTGTTAATTTAAGGTCTTTATCCTGAGAAATGTCAGCTTCCACACCGATCAGGGGGAACAACTTGTACTGCTCGACGTCCGATTTCCAACGTTGCTCTATGTCAAGCCGATAGGACCTCGTGACAGCATCCACGTTCTTCCGGTCAGCTACTTTTAGAGCTTCCGTTGCAACTTCCTATTTTAACCTCATTATGGTTTTACAACTTTTATCGAAACATAGCTTCACATCGCACTATCTGCTGTCCTCGCCAGTTAGATAGAATGCTAGATCGAAAAAAGATACAGTTTCTATAAATATAGATCAAAATAAGCATAAATGACAGATAATTTCCAATGTTCCACAAATATATAACATTATTCTTCCCCTTTTTATCAAAATTTATTGCAAAGACATAAATTGTCTACTACTCGCATTACACTAAGGAGGCAAAGAAATCTATTATACCATAATCCAATGAATAATATATAAAAATAAAATTACATCCACAGTTAATTCCAAGTGACGCTAATCCCTGCGCCCTTTAAATCAACATAGTCCCTGTGACCCCTATGACCTCAAAATAACCCAAAATAACTTTCAGGAGCATCCTTTACTCCTGCCGGCACTATACGTGGTTGATAAATCCTCGATAATAAGTAGACCAACAAAAATTGCGGTCCATATTGCTCACCAACAGAGGAAAGCATCGTCCTTGCTTTACAGACCAGCTTTTCTTGTCAGAGGTTGTAGCCAAATAAACAAAATCACACCTCAGACTTTACGCCCTTTTTATCATTAAACTCTCTTTACTCAACTAACGTTTTGGGAAACAATAGAAAATCTCTTCTACTCTATCTAGTGGTCAACACTATAATTTCCAAGTTACTCTTCTATATAACCCAATTCTCACTCAAGTTGGTTCCATTTATTTTACACCATCGTCATACCTGAGTGGTCGAAATACAATGACCGAGTGCCATCATTTTTTCCATACATAACGTTGTGATATCCAGATATGAGCTTTGACAAATGTCCGCAGACCAGAATGTTCCTCGGATCATGCAGAGATCATGATAATCTTCCGTTACAACGGTTACGCGCTCCCATAAGCACATGACCCCCTAGCAGATAACGGATTGTTCTTTATACCCTTACGATAGCATTTTCTTATGACTCCCGCCGAATTGACAGAACCGGACAAAAATACCACGAAAAAATAAACAACACACAAAAAAACAATCCGCGACCATCTCCAAAATTAGAATAAATATCCACGAAATCTTTGACCCTTCCCAAACTCAAGAAACAAGCTGCCCCCTTCCTAATAATTTAGTAGTCTTTTTTCTATTCCGTTATACTGCATTAATTTTCTATTTTTTTTCTATTCTTTAATTGAGATAATCTTATTTAAGCATTTTATAATTATTTAAATAAACCCACATTGCATAAATCACTCGGCTTTCTCTGCCAAGACTACACAATACATAACTACAAAACAACGAAAATTATTTTACCAAAATGGCACAACAAATACGTTAAATAAAATAAAAACACTTTCCTTCACAATATTTCACTTAACTAAGAAGAAAAACTCCAAACACAAAAGCACAAATATGTGAATCGCAAAACGTCCAAGTCAGCACAATTTTGGAGGCGGCTTAAATGACTATTTAGTATCCAACAAAAGTTATATCAGAATCGTTCCATTTAAATACACACTCACACTAACCCCCCCACACACATACTATATATATATATATATATATAAATACATGCATATACACATATATGAAATACATACATTACAATTACAAACACCTCTACACATGTCCCCCTTGTTATTCTCGATAAAGCCAACAAATTCAAATTTAATTGTCTTATTTTCAAGCATAAATGCTAAAAAGTTAAACTAGGATCAACAGAACACAATTCTTTACTTTTCTTGCTTTGTTTAAACAAGAAGAATATCCGAGTTTTCGCTTTTGAAAACAACAGCAGTTTGATTGACAGGTTTACTAAACACATTAAAATAGGCACCGCCAAAACTGGGGGGGGGGCAGGTCAGTACTTTTTGACGGACCGTCTTTTTAAAAATCTACCAAAAATCAGGTAATTATCCGATCAATACGAAATTTTCAGGGATTATTAGGAGAAGAATGAGCTTTATAACAGTGTACTTATTTTTCATAAACGATATTTATATATATATTTTTTTTTGCTTACAAAACCCCCCCTTGTTTTGAAGTGGGAACAAATATGCTTAAAATAATCATCTGAAACTGAACAAAACATATTGTGTTGTTGTAAGGGACAGAATTATGGATTAAAAAAAAAAATTGTTTGCATACCTTATTTTGACGTCTGAATATCAGAACTTCGATTGTGTTTAATTATCCCGCTTTTGAGTTTTGAAGTGTGAAATTCGGTGAATATGTTAGGTAAAATAATTAATTTAAGTTAAGCAAAACAAAAAAAAAAAAATTAATATTTATACGAAAAAAGCCATTTTAAAATTTTTGATAAATAAATTAACTATTTTTTTTAGCGAGCCGAATAATGCATGACCATTATTAAACAGGGCATGCTTTGAATAATCGATGCAAAAAAAAAAAATTCGATAAATATTGTGCCCTTTGTGTTAAAAATAGCATCATTTTTTTCGATCTCGTTTGAAAACGTTTGCCGCCTTTCGACTACGGTGGACCAAACGCGCTGAAATAATGTTTTTTTATTCTGCTTTAAATTGCCCCCCCCCCATTTTGGGGAGCCTGGCCCCCACACACATACACATTAAAAACCAAACTCATACAAATGGTCACCCATCTGGTACTGGCCAGCCTCAGCTTAATAATACATTGAAATTTTCGTCACTGATAAATAAGTTTTTTTGGCCTGTTTGATCTTCCATAGTTTTCTTATCATCAAAAGAAAACGTAAACAGAGTCGATCTGAACTCTACGTCGACGCGAAATATTTGGTTACCTATATGAATAAGTGGAATTATTTGAAATTCAGGTACTTATATTATAATATTTTTGCATATTCTCTTAGAAAATCATCCTAAATCTTAGTTAGACAATAAATAAATAAATTAATTATTTCAAAAACCCTTTTTTTTTTTAAATATTTAAGTACGTTTTTTGTGCAAGACAAAAAATGTCAATTGTTAACTTTTTGGGAAAATTTAACATTTAAAATTGAATTAAAAATAGTAGAAAAAGTTTTACATTATTCTGTTTTCTATATGATAAAATTCAGGGTTTTATCTTTCTGGAAAAACAAAAGTTACTCAGAAATAATGGATTTTAATAAATGTAATTTCGTTTTAAAAAACAACAACAACTTGATTTTGCGGCCATTTTTGGCGGTGCCTACATTAAAACATTTGGAATATTTCAATTGCACTGTGTAACTAAAATTCCTTTCTCCCTTTTTCTCTCATTTTTAAATTTGTCTGTGTTAACAATATTTTCTCAGTATTTTCTTTTTTTTTGGTGTGTCAAACAACTTTTCAATAAAAATTAGTTTTCGATGTTTTCTTTTCTCCTATTTCATATTTAAAAATCAGCAATTGAACTTGTTTTTATACGAGCATTTTCCATAGCCGATTAGTGCATACCGCCCGTTACTTAAAAAATATCTTAGTGCAAGTGTATGTTATTAACTGTTGCTTTTTTTTTCGAATTACACTTTAACATACATTTCGTTCCCATTTTTGTGTTTATTTGTATGCGTATTGTTTCTTTTTTACTTATAAATGCGCGGAGAGACAGCGTGTTTAACAGTCCGCTCTGATAAACGTTCAAATTCCAACGTTGATCTTTGTCCAGACAATAAGAACACGTGAAAAACTCCACGTCCTTCCAGTCAACTTTTTAAAATTTCTGGTGTAACTCCCTATTTTACAAGTTAATTGGTTTGGGCAACTTTAATTGAAAAATAGCTAAAAATCTCATCTCTCGTTTACCTTGCAAGTTGGGTAGATTTCTAGATCGAGATTGATACACGTAGCTATACAGATAGATCGACATGAAGATAAATAATTAATTATTTCCCGTTTTTCAAAACTATATAAAAGGTATACATTTACATTTTTATTACTAGCGTACCAAGCACATGGAATATTTAATCAATCGTTTTCAGATGTTTTATTATTAAGTTCACATAATGCACTCACCATCATCCAATTGGTGGAACATTGTTTTTCTATTCGTTTAGTTTACTACTACACTTCAATTCGTTTAGTTTACTACTACGCTTCTATTCGTTTAGTTTACTAATGCACTTCAATTCGTTTAGTTTACTACTGCACCTCAATTCGTTTAGTTTACTACTACACTTCAATTCGTTTAGTTTACTGCTGCACTTCAATTCGTTTAGTTTACTACTACACTTCTATTCGTTTAGTTTACTACTGCACTTCAATTCGTTTAGTTTACTACTGCGCTTCCATTAGTTTAGTTTACTACTACACTTCAATTCGTTTAGTTTACTGCTGCACTTCAATTCGTTTAGTTTACTACTACACTTCTATTCGTTTAGTTTACTACTACACTTCCATTAGTTTAGTTTACTACTACACTTCTATTAGTTCAGTTTACTACTACACTTCGATCTGTTTAGTTTACTACTACAATTCTATTCGTTTAGTTTACTACTACGCTTCTATTAGTTTAGTTTACTACTACACTTCTATTCGTTTAGTTTACTACTACACTTCTATTCGTTTAGTTTACTACTACACTGCAATTCGTTTAGTTTACTACTACGCTTCTATTCGTTTAGTTTACTACTACGCTTCTATTAGTTTATTTTACTACTACACTTCTATTAGTTTAGTTTACTACTGCACTTCTATTCATTTAGTTTACTCCTACACTTCTATTCATTTAGTTTACTACTACGCTTCTATTCGTTTAGTTTACTACTACACTTCTATTCATTTAGTTTACTACTACGCTTCTATTCGTTTAGTTTGCTACTGAACTTCTATTCATTTAGTTTACTACTACGCTTCTATTCGTTTAGTTTGCTACTAAACTTCTATTCGTTTAGTTTATTACTACACTTCTATTCGTTTAGTTTATTACTACACTTCTATTCGTTTAGTTTATTACTACACTTCTATTAGTTCAGTTTACTACTACACTTGAGATGGTCTTAACACTTTAGGAGATGATGGCGTTTCCCCATATTTAGCTAAGTTATTTGCATTAGTCTCTTAATCAACCTTTAACGGTGAGTTTTGTGATTTATTAGAAGTGTTAATATATAATAGAATTATAGTTATTTATTTGTAGTGTATTAGGTCTACTCTACATCCTTTGAACTCAAACTTTAGTGCATTTATTTATTAATTGAATTATTGAAAGTTAGGAGTTGTGAATTGTGGCTTATGATTGGGAGATCGCTTTTTGCTTTTTACAACTTACTTAAAGCGTAGCGCCACAAAAGTGCTTGCAGCTTATAGCCGATTGTAATTTTCCGTTTAACACATTATTCCGGATCTTAAACATAACAATCTCATATTTCCTTGATAGATAAAGGTTACAGGGTGTAATTAATTAACTACATGTTTCGTGTTCCTTAGTATTTTCAATTTGACTAAAGGTGTTTTGTTCGCCTCGATTTACCTCCAGTTATGTATTGAAAGTGAGATGTCCGTAGCATATGCTTTATTCTTCCCTGACAGTCTATAACCATAAAATCTGTTTTTAAAAGTGATTATGTCTTGTCTATGTGGAATTTTTCTATGTCTGGCCTTTCTACGTTGCATATTCTAGTCTGGTGTACCACTGAAAATGTGAGGCAATCATTGCGTAATGGGCATGACGTCGGTCCTTGGCTGCTGCAGGTTTTCTGTCATCGCTATTATTAGTATTCGTCGTTGGATTATTTGTAAAATGGGGGAATATATTCTAAAAATTTTGTTTTGTTACCGTCAGGTTGAAGGAGAGATTGACCAAATAATTTTTACCTCTATTATTAGATCTAGTCGTATTTATATTGCTTCTATTGTATTTAAATTCGGCATTTTAGTACACGCTGTTTTTAGTGAATTGTTATAAGTATTCTTATATCTATTACCTATTTCCGCATAGGAGGAGGCATTATTTATTCTATGTTCGATTGATTTAGGTATGTACTTAATAATAGAGGTTGGGCGGTTTGAGCGTGGGTGGATATATATGGGGTTTGCATTTTCTATAATATATTGTTTGTACGTATTGGTTGCTTAAATGATGTGACGTCCAGAAAGTTAGCCTGTTTAATACTGTTCGTAATTTCTACCTAAACGTTATGTTTTTCTCTTCGAATCCGGAATTGTTATGCTTGCGGCGTAATTTACTATCATCGGTCCTCTGTATAAGCCTATATACTCGATTTTATATCGCTATCTTTGGTGATATTATGCTGTATAAATATTCCCACTAAATTTGTGGCTTCTACAGAGTCCAGTGAGATGAGAGCTTCATCAAAAAAGCCATTTCGGATATTTTTGTCTGGTGCTCACCGTTGTTAATAATTATCGTCGTTAGGCTCATCATTTCTATATCGATGTCTTTTTCATGTAGAGCTCCTTCGAGATTGATTAATAGTAATCCATGATGTCGACTTGCACGGGTGCACCTTTTCTCTTATCATTAATATTGGTGAACCATTTGATCAAGTTGATGGTGGTTATCCATTGGTTTAATTTGTATTTTCCTTAAATTTTGAGGTTGATTTTTTCCAGAATTTACTTACTTATTTTCTGTTTCCGGTTCTGTGGCGTTGATTAATCTCGTTAAGGGTTTGGCAGGATCTCGGTTAGGATCTTCGAGTAGGAGATATTCTTCATTTACACGGAGTTTTCTCATTCCGCTGCTATTTGTAGTCACTACGCAATTTCCCTGTGCTAATCGATGATGGTTTCTACTAGATGTATGTTGTTAGCTTTTTGGAAGATTTTTATTTTTTTATTTAATCATTAGGTCTCTGTATTGATGCTGGTTATATGTAAAAGTAGAATCGGCTATAAGCCGCAAACATTTAAAGGAGCTACGATTTAAGTAAGTTTTTAAAAGCAAAAAATCATCTTTCCATAGAAGCAATACCATAATTCATAAGTCGTCACTGCAAATGTTCCAAGTAATTAATAAATGAACTAACGGTAGAGGTAAAAGGATTCGACTTACTATTGGTACACCACAAAGTGATAACTATTTTTCCCATGAACCGACACACGTCTAATTAATAATGACATTCACCGAAAAACGTCGAAGAAGCTAACATAAAGAAATAAGGGAAGAAACCATCCTCTCGTAAACTCTAAACAACACCGAAAGCGTCACCATGTAAGAGTGAACTAAACGAAAGAACCCACAATATGGCACCAACTGGATAAAGGTGAGTACACCTTGTGTAGTTAATAAGTAAACGCCCGAACACGCTTAACTAACATATCCTATGAGGTTGGCACGCGTATAATCGGAATGTAAATATATACCCACTAGAAGAATTCTTGTAAAACAGTGCGACATAAGGAAACCAACCAAATGATTGACTTCTAACGATAACTAAGTACTCTAACTATAGGGAGGGAATACTCCAAAATTTAAATAAATATATACTGTTATATACCTGTAAACATGTGTATGGTCTGTAGAGCCTATTCCTAAAAGGAAGCATATAGACCTATTCGAGATATACATATTTTATTATAAGAAACAGGATAAAAAATCAAAATAGAAAATAGCAACCATTAAAATAAAGTTTATATCTACAAATAAAAACATTTGTGACAATAAGTACCTCAAACACCGCAGTAGAGGGTCAAATATAACTACCTCTTTTAATATCATATATGTAAACCTATTTATCTATTTCACTAACTATTACTTTTTTCCATATGGAAATGTATCTTATAAATAAACAGATAAATAAACAAATTAACGGATAACAAATGAACGGATAAAAACGCAACTAATACAATAAAATATATATGAATAAAACGTAAAATTTAATATAAATAGATAAATAGGTAAATAAATAAATTAATAAACTTGTCAATAGGAAAATGAAGACGCCACCAGAAATGAAGCAAAAAAACTATAAATATCCAGGCTAGAGAAGTAGCAACGACAAAAGTGTAGTACAACATCAGATCAAAGCGAAAATTAAGAACAATAAATAACCGCCAAGTTAATACAATACTAACACCTCCCCACTGTGCCAGCTTAACCACCCAAAATCCTTTCTGGTTTAGCCCTACTCTCTGCATTCACCATAATTCCATATAAAACCCTTACTGCTCAGATTCTCATAGTATCCACTACACTTTCTTCCGGTACGTAAACCCCACTTTCATAAAAACTTGTAATTTCACTCCTGTTTCAAATCGACTTTTTCAGGTTTACTGAAGTGTTACAGTTGAATTAAGATTTCACTGAAAACGTATGCACGTATCTATTCAATAATGTTTCCCTTTAAGTGTATACCTCAAACTGAAATATAAAAAATCAATGAGCGATATATTTCAAAAGAAGGTAATAAAGCGTCATACAAATCAGTTGTCATTTTTTATGTTAATATTTGACATGAATAAAATAAATCACGGCATATTGAGGGTATTTAAAGTTGTATGCACCATATACTTAGTTTGAATATGTATGTAATTCTAATCAGATCGTTAAGATTTCGATAAACAAATACGTTAATCTATTTTATTCTTTTATCTATTTTTTTAATTTGAGGACATTTCACCTTATTCCTTAGTTGTGCACAGCTATAATCTTGTAATTAGTAAATAACCAAACTTCTTGGTTTCAGCCAGAAAATAGGGAAATAGAATAAGTCTTGTCTATATTTCCGTTAAATCCCGTGGTAAAAATCAGATTAATTGTAAATTTAACTGTAATTGAACGTGCAATGGAAATGTGATGTCCATATTTAAAAATAAAGTGAACATGGCAAATGCAGTTTTTTTAATAATCTACCAATTAATTGGAATAATAGGAGCACCACCTAAGCTAAAACTAATTACAATTTTGATTTGAAAATTCGTTTTGCCTGTTAAAAATTGAATATTTTTGCATGAGGTTTTTTCTTTGGATTTTAGTTTTCCCATTGAACAATGCGATTGCGTTTAAATGCGATGCAATTTTCCTCAACGTAATCGAAATTTATTCATGGATGTCCAAATTGCATGACAGATTTGGATGGCGCGTGATACATTTTCGTTCTTCAGATAACAGGAAACGATACAAACCAAAACCTCCGGCTGGATTATCTTTTTGTGTCTGTGTTCATCGCCTCTAACTGCTTCCAATATACTAGCTAGAACAGTGAATGGTCTTTTAAATGACAGACATCTTCTAAGCGGTGTTTATCACAGGTTTTATAAATTAGCGCATATCTAACATATTTTCATGCGCTTATAAATAATAAAGTTCATAATGATCCGCTTATAAGACGAAGTAAATATTTTTTCATATCAATATCCAAAACATACACGACTCTAATTTATATACTCACATGATCTGTTTATTAATTTAAAACATGTCATATAAAAATTAAGAAATATATCAAAATACCTTATTTTTAAGATGTAACATAAATGTTATGATTTGTAATGTTCTCTTAATTAGTCTAAAATTAAAATCTTCATGTGAATAAGAAACATATACCTATAGCTAATTCCTATACACGCACCCTATATATGTGATGTTCTGACAATAATCATTAGTTATATCCCAATCTAGACACAACTACGGGCAGGTACATTACTTGTCTGCAATTAAACGTCAGTTGAATATTACTTTTTTTTTGTGAATAACGACAGAATATATTATAAAGAGCAACAATTATATTTTTATTATACTTAAGTGTAACTAGAAATAATTTATTGCAGTTAAAACGGTTTATATATTTTATATTTTTTTATTATAGACTGTTATCATCGTGGCTTTTATTCCTACAATATTTCAGTCTATATAAATTCAGATATACTTCAAAGGTAAGGTGTCAAAATCGCAAAAAAATTTCCAACTCGGTAATTTTCCAAGTGAACTCAGAAATTTACACGACATTTCGACCGGAATCCTTCTTTAGTTAATCCAAATAGCATGTATTCTGTGTCTCACCAGTCGCAGGTGCAATAACCAACTGTAAAATTATTTTAATTATTGTTTAATTTTAGAAGCCTTAGACGCAAATAGTAGCATGTCAAATTTTAGATTTCCTACAATGGCCTTACATTAATGACTAAATGATGAAAAACCTCCACTCTAGCGTATATATAAATACATATATATATATATATATATATATATATATATATATATATATATATATATATATATATATATAAAACTTTTTAACCAACTTTTTGGATTTTTTTTTTCAGTTTACCGTTATTGGATATTTTACCCTACACCAGAATATCCATTCACGTAAAATCACCCTTTTTTCAACATATTTCCTCTCCTTCACTATTTGTTAACAAATATGGTCTATGACTTACTTGTAGTTTACTAAAATGCTTTTGAAAGCAAAATCCGATCCCGAATTTTGCTAAATCCTACCATCTGATGAGAAGGAACGTATTTCATCAAAACTCCGAGGATTTTTTTGTGCTTCCTTTTTAAATTTAAATATGTTGTTAACACTTTTTCAAAGTGTTTTATAAACTACTTATTCCTGGAGTTTTATATATATACTAGACCACCCGTGACCCGTTGGGTCAGTACGTTATATTAGCTATGGAATTCATGTATGAGCGTGACACTTGTGGCATAAAGAAAATAGTTTTTTTTTACATAACAGAAGCATTTCTATGAAAGTATATTAAAATGAAAAAAGAATATAGATAGATTTCTATGAGTCGTTCTGTTTATTATAATTGTTATTTTTTTTTAAATTACAGTTACTGAATTATAAGTGGTTGGTCATACTTATAGGTAAATATGCACTGAACAGGTATCATAATCCTTATTATAGTTAAATTCAAATTTTGATATATCATCTTTTAAATGAAATTGTTAGTTGAAAGTACAGAATAATAAAAAAAACACTCTCCACATGTTAATAATGGCTTTTTAAATAGAAAATGAAAATAAAATGTAACTTTTTCATTTAATTTAAGCAAACATTCAGTACCCATTGTGTAAAGGAAAACACTATTTAATGTAATAGAAATGTGTGCATTTACCGATTCAGCTTTCCGTTTGGAAATGTAAGCAGACGACTTTAAAAAACATGGGAAGAAGAAAAAGAAATTTTTTTGTAATAACGCCCTCTAGTAAAAAGGTCTGCATTAGTTAAGGGGGATAACTCTATCCAGTTTTACATCGCTGCCTTTTTCTCTCTCTCACACATACACGTAACTATTTCTCGCGTACGTAACGAAAACAGAGGGAGTAGGAGTGTTGAAATCTATTAGAGGGAAAGTGAGAGGTGTTTTCTTTCCATAAATTGTATAGGGTAATATTTCATATTATCAATAGATTCATAGATAAATAGATTTTATAATATATATTATAATTATCTATGAATCTATGTATTATTTGTATATATAAATAACTATTTGATCAAATTAAATTAAATTGTTTGTATTAAAAGCGATATAAAAATTCCGGAATTGGAATAACGGATTGAAGACGTTGCTATTTACGCATGCGCAGCCGGATGTTGAAAACCGGAAATCTGATTGCAAACATACAAGATCCATAGACTTTTAGTATTATATATATATATATATATATATATATATATATATAGATAGATAGATAGATCGATAGATAGATAGATAGATAGAGAGTGAGTAAGTGAGTATTCATATAGATATAGAATTGTATGTTACAGTAAGACTAGGGAAAGGCTTCTTTGCCATAAGTTCGTGCTTACAATCGTGCTTCATATACAATATAGTGTAAATTACTATTAGACCATAACACCAGCTTATTTTACCTTTCGACACGATGAGTATTACTTTTCAATTATTTTCTGTAATCTAATATTTTATCCTTTGTTTTATATGCATTATTAAGGACATGATCTCGAAAGTGTTTGCTCTTCTCCCTAAGATATCATATGTGAAAAAATTTAACTTCGTGTATCTACCCCCGTTTTTTCCAGCAAGTTTTATTGTTATTTGATATCTGAAATAATTTAATTTACTGTGAAATACATATACATGTTTTTATACCCTAATATCGTATAAGATTGCAGTTAAAAGTTTCCTTGCAAATATTAATTCGCCTGGCATTGTGAAATATAAAACACTTATTACGTGATCATTATTTCTCGAACAGTTGGATGCTATCGTAATAAGATAGAGTACAAAAGTTTGGCGGAATAATTAAAATTCATAAAATATTTGATGCGTTCCATTTCCAAATAATATAGAATCAATGACTCTATATCGGTCGAACCAATTTTTAAAAAACTATACGTTATAGCGTGGAAAGAGTTATTTGTTTTAATATGACAGACTATTTAGAAAATTACATAATAGAAAACATTTAGCCAATAAAGTGGACGTATATATTTATTTGTAAATAAGCATATATTCATCTTACGAAAAATGTGTTAGTGTATTGTTATGTCTTTTATGTTCGTATGTAAGTGTATATATATATATATATATATATATATATATATATATATATATATATATATATATATATATATATATAGTAGCGTTTAAAACTAAGGAAACGATTTAAAACCTAATATTTGTTAGAAATAATAACTGTGAAGAGCTAAAATTTTGACGACTGGTAGTCGTGATTATCCATAAAATCTTAGTAAAATTTGAATCATTTTATAAGGATAGAAAAACAATTATAACTATTAGTTATTTATTTTCAAAATATGAATGTCCAAGCGTAAAGGAAAAAAATCTCGATAAACAATGTAAACTGTATGCTATATTCAATTTCTTTAAATCTCTCTAAAGAATAAGTCTTACCTAGTCATTTATAAACGTAACATCTGCTGACACCAGGCCGAAACACCAACAATTTTATTACTCTGTAAGAAAGCCATTGTGAAGTTACACAAAAATAAGCACACCATTTGAGAGATTTCAGAGAAAGTTAAACGTTCTAAGCGTGTTGTAAGCAGGGTTATTAAACCATACAAGGATACTTGCAAAATAGTGCTTTTACAACCGGCAGACCCCGCAAAACTTCGGCAAGAGAAGATTGAATAATGAAGCGGATGTCATTTAAGGGCCTTTTCAAGTCTTGCACAGAAATTAAAAGGGTATGCATAGTGTATCATGTGCTAATGTGTCTGGAAAGACTGTTTCTACACGACTAAGAAATACGACTGTTTAGTCGAACCCAGGGAAGAAATCACTTGTTAGTTCGAAGAATAAGAAGAGATTAGAGTTTGCAAACTAAAACATATAATTTGGACATATGAAAATTAGGCAAAAGTGTTTTTTTAGTGATGAAAGCAAGTTTAATTTATTTGGAAATGATGGGAAAACAATGTAAAGAGACATATTGGTGAAATATTAAGTGCAAAGTGTACTAAGAAAACCGTCAGGTTTGGGGGTGGAAGCGTCATGGGATTTGGAATGTTGTCCAGCCAAACTACAACACTTCTTGTCCGGTTACAAACGGAATCTATGAAAACATTTTTCAAGATCATGTTGTGTCAATCATGCAGAATTCATGTTTCGATAGGGCTAACTTTATACAAGATAATGTCGCATGTCACAAGACAAATGTGGTAATGAGTTTCCTTAGCGAGCAAGATTTCGAAATTATAGATTGGCCACAGCAAAGTCGTGGCTTAAATCCAAGAGAAAATCTTTGAAAGAATTTAGGAGTGAAAATTATGAAAAGAAATCCCACGAACACGGAGGATTTGTGGGTGAAGCTTTAAGAGGAATGGTCTAAAATTAGTATCGAGGATTGTCAAGAACTGATTTGTTCTTCTAGTCGATGATGTATACCTGTCATTGAGAGTAAGGTCTCATTTACTAAATAGGTATAGTACATGTATTTTTATTGTTTCTAGCTGTTTACATTGCTTTTCTCAATTCTGTCTTTTACTTTTGCACGTTCATATCTTGAAAATAAATAGATACTTGGTATAGTTTTTTCTATCCATTGCAAATGATTCAAATTGGTGTATGTTATTGTGGATGATAACGACTACCAGGTGTAAAAATTGCAGCTTTTCACAGCTGTTTTTTTTTTCTAGCAAATGTAAGGTTTTAAAATTCTGTCCCTTAGTTTTGATCGTTACGGTATATACTCGGACATTATACACTTTTCTTATGGATCTCTTATTTGGTTACATGGCATATTTGTTTGTTATATTAATATTCATATATAAAATAAGTGGAGTTGATATATAAAAATAGAATATTGCTAAATATATACATCGTTTTATATTTTAAGATTATGTTGAAAATTCCAAGGAATTTACACATCTGTGAGAACAGAATTATGTAAGAGATTTAGTAACATATTAACCTTAAAATAGTGCTATTCCTTGTAGCATAAAAGAATGTTTTTTTACGCTGAAATATTTACTAACAAACAATGAATAAACGAATTATTTGCTCTCTTTTAAAGTTTAGAATTGTACAGAGTGTCACCCATTGCTTATTTAATGCGATAAAAATAGATGTGTCTGAGAAGATATCGTCTAGTATCTATTTGATACCTAAATACTTTTTGGGGAAAAAACATTAGTGAATTACACCATTTCGTTTTGTTTTCACCACAACTAGAATTCGCTACATTTTTCTGAAAAATAAACAAATAATTTCCGCCTAAATTAAAGTAATAGAAAGTAAG
The DNA here is from genome assembly GCF_053919585.1 of Euprymna scolopes. NCBI lineage: Eukaryota > Metazoa > Mollusca > Cephalopoda > Sepiida > Sepiolidae > Euprymna > Euprymna scolopes. The sequence continues at coordinate 56,205,768 of NC_136488.1, forward strand.
ATTTCTACCTATTGTTAATAGTTCACAATAGACAACGTTACAAATAGCAAATCAAACGATAAGAAAAAAGAACGTATTGCAGTTTTTTACTATATGTGAACGAAAAATATTAAGAAGAGATTTGATTCCAAATGCGTCTAATATGTTTAAAACCCCTCTTTAGTTCTTATACATGAGGTGCATTTTACAGGGTATAACTGTTATTTGATACTGGAGATGTTCATGATCGTACCACATTGCCAAAAAAGAGGAGAACTAACATGATAAATATTTAGAATCAAGTCTTCACTTGCTGTTATCCCAGATGATTTAAAACGATAGCATAAAGTTTAATCTATCCTCCACGAAAGACAGAGTTTTGTATATATATATATATATATGTATGTATGTATATATATATATATATATATATATATATATATATATATATATATATATATATAGTGTGTGTGTGTGTCCGTATCTGGTATTCATAATGATGGACTATATACACGAACGGCTGACTGCCGTCTCGAGTATTGACAGACTAACAATAAAATAAGACCATTTTATGAGCAACGTACATGCCATTTGTGATTGGCGGGACTCAAAGGATATATAATCACTAAGCAATTACAAATTATATAATCAAACTGAAATTTTGAATTGATAAATATAGCATTGTGCTGATAGTTAAAAATGTGAAAAAGATGTCAGAATAGACGCCGCAGACTGAGTACTACTTGGAAAAGGAAATATATTCAACAGAATAAGATTGAATTACATTGTGCTATACGGTACACATAAAGATCTATCAGCGATAAATCGAGGCATATTTCTTTGGGAAGTAATGAACATCGATCAGATTAGATTTTAGTTCTAATAAAAGAAATCTATGTAAAAGACTGTGTATTATTTCACTGCTACAATAAAATATAATTACCTGTCTGAGAATACACGGCAGTTCATTTATGCAGAATAAAGCATGCCGTATTCTAATTTCAGTCCAATATATTTACTGATAAAAGTATTTATAAGAATAGGACAATACTCAAAGTTGTGTCTAAAATTACGTATTATATGTAGCCTTCCTATATGACAATTTATTATATTTATTCTAATGGCGCCAACGACACTCAAGCCGACTTCCGAGCAAAGTACATATGAAATGGTATAAGCAACAGAAAGTCGTCTGTGGTAATGAAAAGGATTTTGCTGCATTTAACGACTGTTTACAATGAACCTAATACTGGATAATCCAGAATTATCACAATTATAAAATTCATTTTTATAGTTAATAGTGTTTGAAGAAAAACTTTATAATATATACACATATATTACGTAATATTGCTGGGTTCATGAATATTTATTGTAAAGTGGCTTATATTATTTATAGTGTTTACGTATTCATTTAAGAAAATAACGTAAACTTTATATTCTGGTGTACGATCTGAAATGATCTATAAACACATATATATATATATATATACATATATATACATATATATATGCGTATGTATGCATATATATATGATGATTGCAACGTCTTTTCAGACGAGTGCCAATCCCTCAGACATTTAAAATCCATGAGCCCAAATACCTGAGGGAATATCTATACAAATATCATGTTACAGAGTCTTAGCTTTGTACGACAGCTAAGTCTCTCTCTCGGTTCAAAATGTTGAGATCCAGCAACAAGCAAGAGCAAGATAGCCAGCAACAAATTAAAATGCAGGCCAGCTTAATGCGGGTAATGGACTTCCGCTTTATGGTTTTTTAAATCAGTGATTTGCTTCTCCTAGAAAGGTTGCCTTCACCACGGATTACGGGAGCCTCACTCCACCCCAATACACATATACACACACACACACACACACAAATATATACGGTGCTAGTTGGCCGTTGACCCAGAAAAGGGTTCATTCGCCCTTTGGAAGGTCTTGTTTTTAATCCTTCAGGGAGACTACCCGCCCTCCTCACCAAACAAGTCTGGTGGGGGAACCAGTTTAGTCGCCGGTGACCCGACCATGAGGCAGGTAGTACTGGGCTACATCGTACCAGTAGCACATGACATATATATATATATATATATATATATATATACATAAACAAAAATTCTATATTCAAAAGTCAAACATTAATCATAACATTGTTTTCTATCAGCAAGTAAATTTTTCAATTTTTGATATGCTTTTTTCGTAGCGCAGACACAATTTTATTATTATTATGCCAATTGTTAAATGTTTTTCACACCAACTCATTGAAAAATAGTAGACTTATTAAATGTAAAAAAACGTTTTAAAAATCCGAAAAAATCAGAAGAGTATTCGCATTATAGTGCATGTTATTCACGACATGTTTACGTTGTCTGAATTGTACGCAATCTTGAAAATACGTTTATTGTCATCGAAATTGATAAATTCTTTCAGATTTTAATCCAAATAATTGCTTATTTTCTCTAGTCTGGAAACAACTGATGTGTACTTGGACGGAAATTTCACACCCCTTCTCACATGGTCTTAGCCATAATACATTATAGTTTACAATTTACCCTAAAGCACCTACTGTTGATTTTATGGAATTAGTTTTACATAATAGCTTTATTTAATAAATTATTTTAATTAAATGACCCAAGTTAAGATTTAAATTTAAAAAATCAAGTAATCTACTTCAGTTGAGTTCCAAACAGAAGCATTCACTTAAAAAAATACCCCTTGTAAATGTTATTTAGTGTATTATTTGATTAAATATGACAAACAAAATTAAATTTATTTTATTTTAATTTTTTTAAGAAGACACCTCAAATAATTGGCGTACATTATTATGAAATTAACATATGATAATTTGAAATATATCGTAATCTTAAGGTTTACAGATATATATTGTATACTAGTGGGGGGTGCTTGTCCGTCGTAACGCACGCGTAAATATGATATTTTAATTTGTCCCGAGTACGTATATATTATGATAGAGTTGCGATTTCCCAAATAAAATAAAAGTATTTGGATGCTTTCAGCTAGAATCGAAATCGAAATCAAAAATGTAGTATGCAAACTGTTGACGTTACCACTGTAAAAAGTAACAAGCATATGGATCGATTAAAATAAATTAAGATAAACGTACAAAAGGTATAACAATTTGTTCCACTTTTGACCCTTTTTGATCCCTAAAAACTAATTTAACAGGTTAAAGACCCATAAAAAATCTAATCATTTAGGGCACTTAGTGCCGCTCCGAGACTTGTAGTTTCGGGAGATATATAGTTTGAAAATATGGAGACAGACAGACAGGCAGGCATAGTTAGATTTATAAATAAGATTCTCATCGAGAGTTGCGAACACTGTGTGTTTTATTTTTAAGTATACATTTTAGTTCTTGAAAAATAATCATTTTTAAAAAAATATTTTCAAATAAGTAGTTAACTGTTGAATGAATATCACCTACATAACAGACGCTCAGTTAGCTGGTCTAGCAGATTTTTAGACTGACCATTGTTGTCTGAGGCTAAAATATTTAACACATGCACTCATGTATATCAATTATATATTTGTCTTTTAAAAGTATTCCATTAAGAGAAGTTATGATTTATATATACATATGGTTGCATCAAGTATTTTTCAAACATGTGTCTAGTTGGCAACTTAATAAAAATATATCCGCCATTTTACCAGTTTTCTTTAAAAATGCACATGCTATTATTCATCACGCAGTCCAATTTCTTTTCCTACAAGCAAGAGTGGAATCATCATCCTTATGACCCACAGCAGTAGATTAGAGAGGATCTACAGTAAATCAAAGAAACCACTGCAATTCAAATATTCTTGGAGAAACTTCCAAATAGATACGTAAATAAGATTGAATGAATAAATGGTTCTATTTAAATATGTATGTGGTGACTTCAATGTTCACAACGTCGAATGGTTGACCCACTCTAACAAGACCGATGATGAGGGGAGGTTCTGTCATGATTTCTCCATTGCCTATGATCTCAATCAGATTGTTCAGGAACCGACCCGTGTGCCCGACAATGACGGCCAGTATGCGAGCCTACTAGACCTTTTTCTCACAACTTGCCCTGAACTATGTTCAGTTTCTGTTCTGTCGCCTCTTGGCTCTTCCGACCACTATGTTGTATCAATTAAGATAAAAATGAAATGTAATAAGTCCCCAGCCGTATCTCTCCATCGTACAGTATATCGATACACTAAGACTGACTGGGATAGCTTCCGTACATTTATATCTGATCTACCTCTGCATTCCATGTTTAAAAAGGATGTGTCCTCTATAGTATAAGACCTGACGAAATGGTTAATTGTAGGTATTGACCGTTTCATACCCTCGAAAAAAATTCAGCAAAAACCTAACAGCCATCCATGGTTCTCTCCAGAATGTGCTTCTGCCATTGCGCACAGAAATCACTTTTTCCACTGTTTCCAACGTAATAGATGTATGAAAACTAAAGCCGCTTTCAGAACTGCCAGCAACCATTGTAAGAAAGTAATAAAGAATGCAAGAGAGTTGTATGCTCAATCTGTTAAGTCCAAAGTAGCTGAGCAGCGGCTTGGTTCCCACCAGTTTTGGCAAATAGCAAACAGAATCCTGAACAGAAGCGTTTGCTCCATCCCAACTATTATCAATGGACCTGAGGTAATCTCGTCAGCATCAGACAAAGCCAAACTCTTTGTCAATAACTTTGCAGCTAATTCTACCCTTTGCGATCAAGGCCGCCAACCCACAATATTTCCTCCTGTATCAGAAAACACGCTATGTGATATACGTATATCTGTACGTGATGTTGCCAAGCTAATCAAAAACCTTTATTCCAGTAAAGCAACTGGCCCTGACGGTATTCAAATTATAGTACTCAAAAAACTTAAACCTGAACTAGCGCCCATACTTACATAACAGTTTAAACGTTGTCTTAAGGAGAATAGCTTCCCATCTCCCTGAAAAATTTCATCAGTATGCCCTGTATGTAAGAATTCAGGTGATCGCTCATCCCCCTCTCAGTACAGGCCAATAAGTCTCCTGTGCGTCATGAGTAAGTTGCTGGAATCTGTGTTAAATACAGAAGTAATCAACCATCTCAACAAAAATCACCGTCTTAGTGACACTCAATATGGTTTCCGTTCTGCTAGATCTACAACAGATGTGCTTACAGTTATATCTCACAGGATTAGCAAATCTCTCGACGGAGGCAACCTTTCTAGGGCAATTGCTCTTGACATATCTAAAGCCTTTGATAGGGTATGGCATAAAGGTTTACTTCACAAGATCTCTAGCTATGGTATTGCTGGAAATGTCTTCTCAATTATTAAATAATTTTTTTCTGATAGTTTCATAAGAGTAGTAGTTGAGGGGCAAAAATCAGAAGCTCACAGTATTAATGCCGGTGTCCCTCAGGGGTCCATCCTGGGCCCAACTCTTTTCCTGGTCTACATTAATGATCTTCCAAATCACATCCTTACATCATTTGTAGGCATCTATGCTGACGACACTACTATTTATGGTAGCACATCTAAGACTGTAAACGACCAAGTTATCTTCAATTCTCTCTCCTCTGATCTTGAGCACGTCGTACAATGGGGTAAGGAGTGGCTGGTTACTTTTAATGCATCTAAAACCAAGCTTCTCTCTTTACATCATCAACATTCTGATCCACATCTGGCATCAATTGAAATGAATGGCTCTCGTCTTCAGGAGGCCTCAAGTTTTGACAAGCTTCTTGGCTTGACCATTACTCCTGATCTTAAATGGAACACGTACATCAAATCTGTTGCCAGGGACGCTGGAAAAATGGTGGGATCTTTCTATCGATCCGGTAGATATCTCACTGCTGATGCTATTCTCTCTATATATAAGAGCCAGGTACGTCCAAGGATGGAATACTGTTGCCACATCTGGGAAGGAGCTGCTAGAAAGGACTTGTCCTGCCTTGATAGAGTTCAAAATAGACTTCGTAGCCTCGTAGGAGATGTCCTTTTCTCTTCCCTGCAACCTCTATCTCACAGAAGAGATTTTGCGAGTTTGTCTCTGATGTATCGTAATTTTCATGGAAAGTGTTCGACTGAGCTTCAATCTATGGTCCCCCTAGCCAAACTTTCACAAGAAACACTCGTCTAGCTGTAAACACTATCAATAATTCCCCCCACTCTTTATCTGTGCCTAAACCTAAACGTAGATTCCATGAACAAAGCTTTTTTACTTAGAACTGCACGCCTGTGGAATTGTCTTCCGTTTTTCTGCTTTCCGGCTGACTACAATATGGTTGTCTTCAAGTCTAACGTAAATAAGTTCTTGATGAGCCGTTCCATATAAGTTATCAAATTTACCAAATTTTCATTACTAATGATTACTATATTGTCCAATTTCTACTGTACACTCTTTAACGCTTATCCTTGAGTGGCCTCTTGGCCTTGATAATGTGGTGATGCCTATGTAAAAAAAATAAATAAAAAATAATCCTTTGGTAACTTCGTTATGATTTAGATCCGGCCAGCGAGCTTACATTTCATAGAATATGAGATAAATGCTCTTTTTTTATTTTCACGTTATATGTTGTTTATTGCTGAGTCTGTGTCGTAGAAGCACAGTACCGGATGATCTACTCTCTTAATCCCATTAAGGGGTTTTTCAGTTGCATTGGATATAATTGTATTATTATGAGGGTCAAAAATGCCTCTGCAAAACAGACACATTTACAATGTTGATTCCTGTTTGGAATGATTCATGTTAGCAAATCTAGTCATGCTCATCAGGTAAAACGTAGATTTAAAATAGTGGCATTTTATAATACACTATTACCTTTATAATACCAATTCGTGTTCCATTGATTTGCTTTATAAAAAGAAATAAAATAGAATTGGAACGTGTAAAGTGAATTATCCATTTACTCAAAATAGAGTCGGCAAATCTTTATGAAAACCACGGGGTTTAAACTTTTGTAGTGGAGAAAATATCGAGACCTAACAAGATATAACACGCTGCTTAACCACCCTGAAAATACCAAATATCTTTTATTGTTTTTGCACTATATATTTTTTCTTCTTAACGTCTATACTCATTAACATTTTATCGAACGGTCCATAATAACTCACAGGGAGATTCCCAGAATTACTGAGGGTGCACCAAATTTTTAAATTCCGCACTGTTCCCCAAAACTTTGCGAAAAACTGTCAAAAACATAGATTTAAACTCAAATTAAAATACCTTAGTGATTGATAACAGTATTATTCAAACAACATGGTATTCTAAGGATGTATTTCAACAACATCGAGCTTTCGTCGAAATATTTGAACGATCAGATATTGTTTCGAAAACACTAAAAGCGAATCATGTAGAGAGTCGGAACCGTAAAACCGACAAAATATTTTAAAGATTAGTAACAACTCTAAAACTTCAGCTGAACTCTAGAAACTTCTGATGTATTTAGAAACTTGTAGACTTCTACTACCTTGGTTTCTAGAAAGCTCAACTACAATCTAAATACACCAAATAAAAAATGTTATTATTTCTCGGGTAAAAGATATTAATGAAAAAAATCGTATATTGTTTTGTTATTAAATTTAAATGTGACCTCTTGGTGTTCGTTCTTTCCCTGAACTTAATTTTAAGTGATTAATGTTGACAAAAAAGAATTGAACTTTATTAAAGTAGGAGTCGTGTAATTATTTTTGTTTTCCTCAAATTATATGCGTTTTTTTTTCAACCGAAAAATTAGCAAAAAGCTACGTGTAAAACAAATAGTATTTTATCAGGTTAGAGTAGAATGAAAACGATGAAAAACCAAAATTCAACTTGTACACAAATGTGGCAATATAAAATTAATTCGCAATAAAAAACGATAATAGAAAATTAAACGATAACAAATAACGAAGAAAGACAATTGCAACGATGGAAAATAAGCTAGGAAAGACAAAAAAAACGCAGAAAATCGAATAAAGATTCAGAGTTCATAAAATAGAAAGAATATATAAAAAAGCTGTTATTACAAAAAAAAAATGCTACCGGAACAACAATAAAAGCATACGTAACATTGCACATTTTAACAAAGATCACGTCAGAAATTTTTATATAGCGTTCTAACAAAACGCAGTCTTGAATTCTAAACACAATTTACGCTTCAGATAAAGGCAAGCCCATTTTTCCATACTTGAGGAGTTATGAAAACTCGTATAAAATTAATTTTCTCGATTGGGCGAACTCCGAAAACGTTCCGTTAATTGTTTCGAAAACTATAGTCTATGGGCCACAACATATTTGTGGATCATATTTCACAGCGAAAAATATGTGACTTATCATTTTTTTAAACTGTAAAATTCTTAAGGAAACTGGCCAGATCAAAACTTTCGCTATTTCCTTGACCACATGCGATTAGACATACATTTTTCCCCGAGACATTTTGAATTGTAGTAGTAGCTTCGTTACGTACTAATAGTTTAATTATAACAATTCTGTGCAATACTACTGGAATCTGTGTGGTTATGAATATGGATTATCTCGTTTTTGATAATCCAACGTATAAAAGCTGTACATTTCCGCTGATCATGTAGACGATTATCAAGATTCTTCGTTGAATTAAAGATTAATAGACGGAATGTCTTGTCCTGACTTCATTACATTTTATTCGATTGCAAATGAGACAATTGTCGCGACCGGAGCGATTAACAACAGATCCAGAAAGCGATTCAGCGGACAAGCTCTGGAAATATTGGCGGAATATATTTACAACTTTCATCGGGATTCTCCATACATAAATCCCCAAAATGAGATAGTTTCTAGACACCTTCCTGCGACTCGCCGATAAGAATCAGGTGAAACATTGGGCTATTTCCTTGAAAGCATT
>NC_136488.1:56219591-56309591 GCF_053919585.1 Euprymna scolopes
ACTTCAAACTTCACCGAGAATAAAGGGAAAGTTTACATTTATAAAGCCAAATAAAGGCACAACGTTAGGAAGACCATCTAAAGAAGGCGAAAAGCACGAGATCCTGACGTAGTTCAAGGCATGCCGACCGCCTATTTTTTCGCAGATAATGCTCATTTTTAAGAACAAATTCCCTTACGGAGCCAAGAAATTACAAATTATAAACGATTATTTTTATACAATACACATTCTAGTGTGTCATGCCTCCAAAGTCACGGTGAAAACATTGACGACGCCTCTAGTCGAAGCATTCAAAACCCGTCCCGACCTCAATTCTGACTCCATTAGCAAGGGACGTAACATGTGTGCCATGCGTATAGAGAAATATTAAAATGACATAATCCACTGTTAACATTGATCATGTGAGGATAACATTTCGAAGAAAAAAAGTGTATTTTTTATTATTCTAACCTTGAAATTGATGTTTAAATAATAAATATAAATTAAATATGTCTATTAATATGTGTATAAATAAAATGTTTTAACTGGCATTTAATGGACAGTTTAAGAGAACATTGAACATATACTAGGACAAATTTGACTGAATACTTTTACAAAAATATTGTCGCAATCAGATTCTCAAATATATAAATACCTGTCAGTAAAAGACCCATTAAGATAATATTGTTAAAAATTATATATATATATATATATATATATATATATATATGTGTGTGTGTGGGTGTGTGTGTGTGCGCGCGTGTGTGTGTGTGTGTGAGTGTGAATAGATAATACATGAAAATCATTAAAAGTAAGAAAACACAAACATTTTTATATTATCTATTCTCCAAATGTTTTTATCAGTACATAGGTAAAGCATATAAATACAATATAAAATGTCAGTATTCAACAATATATGTTGGAAATACAGGAAAACATCTAAAGTATACTAGTAGGACACACATTTATTAGAATATTTAGTAGGGCAAGCACTTAGTAAAATAAGGACGAATAAAATTATAGTTAAAATGTAGAGTAATACCAGAAAAAAACTGAAATTGAATAGACTTTCTAAGTAAAGAACATGAACTTTATCTGCAAATTACAGATAATAGTATAATTGGTAATGAGTCGATTGGAAAGAATCCAATGTAAATTGTTTAGTTGACACAAATTTCCAAGGACACTGTAGGTTGGAAAATGATATCTTATACAAATAAGCAGGCATATCCGAGTACCGGTGTGTGCTAGCATGTTATATATGATATATGCACAGAAAAAAATGTGTATATTAGAGCCAACCAATAATATTACTCCATTAAACCTAAGTAATGATTCATATATATATATACATACGAGCAAACAGTTAATAAAACATGTTAAAAACTCTTTGAAAAAGAGTTAAAAAACATATTTAATCTCAAAAGGAAACACTTGATAAGTGGATAGTCGTTAATCCGCGGAGTTTCGAAGAAATGCGTTCTTTCTCATCAGAGGGCAGGAATTAGGAAAAGGCGAGATCGGATTTTGCATATAAAAGTATTTGATGAAACAACAAGTAAGTCAAAGATCTTACTTGATAAAAAAAGTGAAGCAGAGGGAATAAAAGGTTATTACACGTGAATGGATAGCCTGGTGAAAGATAAATAATCCAATGACGCTAAAATCCAAAAATATTACGTTAAGAAAGTTAATTGAATTTCCATTTGCACAAGTAAAATCCAAGGAAATCCCATAATTGGAAGATGGTCCAACATAATCCAAACGCCGAAATCAATGGAATATTTCACAAATATGTACAAGGGAAAAGGGAACAAATTCCAATAATATTAATAAAAGAAAAAGAAAATATGTTTTCAAACTGCTGCCAATACATAAATATAAATAAGAAAGATCATAGAAGAGGAAGAGAAAATTTAAATAGTGATAGAATTAAATATATAATAGAAAAACAAATCTCAAAATGGCTCAGACACGAAATGTTAAAAGGCGCGAAAAAATATATAGGGCAAAATAATATAGGTCAATTGAAATGTACAGGCTATTACTTAAGAAAATGTTAGCAAGAGTTGTTAAAATACACTAAATGGGCAATAAATAACTAAATAAAAAATAAATTAATTAATAAATAAAAAATAAATAAACAATAAATAATAAAAAAAGTATATAAAATAAAAAATAAAAAATCATTTAAGGGGAGAGGATGGACGGTATCTGCAAATTCAGGAAAAAGCAAGAAAGTAAGTAAGTAAATGCATATAGTAAAATTTAAGTAAATATATATACAAGATATGAAAATGTGGGTAGATTGATATATTAGATAGATAGGAATATTTAAAGACAACAACTTAAGATAAAAAACCACCCAAGCAAAGAAGAAATAAAGAATTAAAATAAAGGAGTATTATATTATAAAGTATCGAGAAAGTATGTAGAACAAAAAGATAAATTTAAAGAAAAAATATATTAATATGATGGTAAATATATCCAAATATTTTCGAGAGTATCTCTCTTTCTTAAGAGTACAAATGTACATCAACTATTTATACTGTCGACTTTGGTTTAACTCAAACGCAGGTTATGTTCATAGTTCGTTATGGACGATGTTTTATCATTAAAACTTAAAAAAAATATGTTTATTATAAAAGGGGAATTATTATGTATTTCTGTTTACATTTTCTGACCTAACTTAAAGGGAAATGAATATATCTTGTTTATTTTTAACCTACGGGAATTAGCACTGTGGCAGTCTAAAGTAAGTAATTAGTGTGCTTTTGTGTTTATTATAAATGTAGTGTATTATCTGTACGTATTTACTATTTAATTACTTATTTTTTGTTGACATTTTTCGATCAGTATTGATTCTTTTTAGCTGACATTTTTAAAATTGCTAGTTATTTCAACAATTTTATTTTTTTTATTGTGGTTGTTAAGTGTTGGGAAGTTAAGACGAACAAAGATGGCGGTGAAGAGTCAGTGCTGTTCTAATCCTGAGTATTAAGCAATTATCAGTAATAATGATTATGACGAAGATTCAGTGCAGTTCCGATCTTGAGTGTTAAGTAATTTCTACCCGCAAAGATGGCGGCGAAGAATCAAATGCAGGTTCGTGACGGAGACGAAGGCGAACGAATTGAATTCAAAATTCGACAATTTTTATAGTCACTTAGAATGCTTCTCATTGGTTGGTAATTATAACATGTGGCCGTAAAAAACTTTTGTCGAAATAATTAGTGTCATACGCGCATTAGGAGTCAAAATTTTTTAACTCATCTCCTTTTTATCATAATTGAAAAATCCTTACGGATTCAATTTGGTTTTACTTGAGAAAAGGAAAAATAAATAAATAAAATAGAATAAAGACAAATAAATGAACAAATAAAATAACATTATTATTATTTTTTTAGGAATTGGTCGTTATTCTAATTGGTCAAAAAGAACTATTACTATATTGTTATAAGGTGTGTAAAAAGAAGCCATCTTTTTGTAAATCACTTCAAGTTTTTTTTAAATGCACGTGAAAATAAACACGTTTAAAATATTTAAATATATATACATACAAATACATACAGATATAATCCCATTCAAATGCATATACATGCAAATACACTCCTATTCAAATACACACACAACCACACACACTTATATATATATATATATAGATAGATAGATAGACACACACGCATATATATGTATATATATATGTATATTAGAGGGAGATAGATAGATAGGTAGATAGATAGAGAGAAAGAGACATACAAACACATAAATTCATAAAAATATACATTTTTTGTTTTTGTTTTTGTAATTTTTTACAAAAACTGGAAATATTCTGTTTGGTATAAGCTAGGAAAAAGTAAGTAAGATAAAATAGGTTCTAGTTTTACCCCGTGCCCGGGACAATAAGAATTCCAGCCATATCCTGATGTTAAAAAAATACTTCTAGAAAACAGACACAACAAAATTACACATCTCACCGTAATGGTTTCCTCAAATGGAATTTTTCAATAAAAAGAATAAAAATATCTGCTATAATTGTGGATGGCCCAACCACAAAAGTTTCCAATGTCGATAGAAAAGCTCAAAAACGGGGAGATCTTTGATGAAGAATATATATTTCTATTCAAATGTAACTTTGACAATATAAGAAACGGAAAAAATCTCCTTGTAGACTGCGGTGCTGCATCGCACGTTATCACCAAGGAATCTGGTTTTATTAATTTTGATTCAAACTTTAATCCACACATCCATTTTATCGAACTTAGCATCAGTAGTAAAATAAATGATATGGTCTTGAAAAGAGCTGATGCAAAAATATCACTAAAATTAATAAAGGCGAAATTTATAACTGTATTTAAAAAAATGCTCTGTTACTACCTACATTTAAACAAAACATATTTTCTTTGCAGACTGTCATTAAACAAGGCGCGAATATAAAATTTGGCCAACACAGATCAAAATTGCTATAAAAATACACATTTTTCAAATGTATATATATATATAAATATATATATATATATGCATATCAATACATACAGATATTATCCTATTCAAATACATATACATTCAAATATAATCTTATTCATATATATATATATATATATATATATATATATATATATATATATATACATATATATAAATTACTAACTAGCTCTACCTACGTATTGAGCACTTTTGAAGTAAATACTTAAAGTCTACGCATAAATCTATACTTTCGTATATTAATTTTATGTGAGTAAATGAAGTAGATATATATATATATATATATATATATTTATATATATATATATATATATATATATATACTAGCCTACCCGTGACCCGTTATATCAGTATGTTATATAAGTTATGGAATTATTTTATGAGCGTGGCACTTGTGACGTAAATAAAATAGTTTTTTTTTGGTGACATTACAGAAACATATCTATGAAACTATAGCAAAATGAAAAAAAGAATATTGATTGATATCTCTGAGCGTTCTGTATATAATTGTTTATTTTTGGAAAAATATCCTACAGCCATTGAATTATAAATGGTTATCCATGCTTATAGGAAAATGTGCACTGAACAGATACTATAATACTTAAAGTTAAATTCAATTTTTGATATAGCTTTTAATTTAAACGCGAAAAAAATTGGGACTCTGAAAACATACGCAGTAAAACAAAACGTTTTATTGTCGCGTTGATGATTTATTTGTAGAGCAAATTAAACATAATATTTTCGGCGTTATTTCTTTCTGTTGACAGTGTAGAAGAAAACGTATGAATGTTTTTTTAAAAAAGGTGTATTAAAAAATGAATTTTTTTTTTAATCAAGGCGGTGTGCAAATCGCCGTTGTAACATTCCCTTATGGTTGTTAACGGTTAAAGTAGATTTATTTGTAAGAAAATTGCGTTAAAATAACTTAAACTTTATAGGGAAATGAAAGCTGTTAATAATTGCGGAAAGTACACTCTTTAACCCTTATCCTTGAGTGGCCTCTGGGCCTTGATAATGTGGTGATGCCTTTGTAAAAAAAAAAAAAAAGTATTAAGAATTGTTTATTTAGATACTTTAAACGCGAATAAAAGTAACAATTGGCACGCTGAAAACGTACAGAGTAAAACAATACGTGCTATTATCGCCTTGATTATTTCTTTATGTACGCATGCTCAACGGGGAGTTGTAAACTTACTCCTGGGTTACAATACCCGTTAAAAGGTCATTCGAGCTTTATAAATAAATAAATAAATAAATATATACACACAAACACACAACTACATACAGATATACATTTTTCTTTTTCTTATTTTATTTCAAATGCATGTACATACACGATTTCAGAGAAGCATTTTTGAACTTCATGATATTGCTGGAATTATTATTGTCTACGAGACTCCGACTCGTCTCTTCGTAACTGCACAATGCTACTGAAACTCATGGGTGTGTATTTTTGCGTTATTAAAGTTGTAAATTGTTTAAAATCGGCGGGACGTCCCTTGAGGGGCATTGATATAAACTGGCTATCGCTTATTTTTTCACCTGAAAGTTCGTTTCTGCCCTTATAACGTAGTCGGTAATATTTTCATCCTCGTTATATTTTAGAGCCGTTAGTTCTGCATATAGTGATTAAATTTTCTGTTTCCCTTTTGATAAATAATTCTCTTTAATATGCTCAATGATGTCTGTCCATCATCCAAGGCATCTCTTACAATCAAAAATGGGCTTCTATCGTCTAAGCATTGGATCAGTTCTGAAAAAACAGTACCATTCTTTTCGAGAAGTTCGAATTCTCTGTTGGAGATTGTGTAATTTAGTGTATACTCCGAATCCTTACATACCCCAAAATTTTACCTGCCACAATTCGAATTTAGATCTCGAAGTCTTAAAGAAAGTAGGCTGGGCCCATAACCTGTTAAAGTTAAAGACATTAAGTTGAACAATGATGGCGGCGAATATTCAGTGCAGTTCTTATCCTGAGTTTTATATAATTCCTACTAACAACGTTGGCGGCGAGGAATCAACTGCAGGTTTGTGAAGGAGACAACAGTGAACTGATTGAATCCAAATTTCGACCATTTTTATAGTAACATTGGAAGCTTCTCATTGGTTGTTTATTATAACTTGTGGGTATGAAAACGATCGTCGAAATCATTGGTGTCATACCCCCATTAGGAGTCAATAACATTTTAACAGAGGTTATACTTGAAAGACATGTTGTTTTAAAACAAAGACAAGGTATTGGTGGTAATGTGTTCCCTGAATTTCTTTCCTCAGACAATCATGTAATAATTCACCCAACTGAAAATATAGAGTATATATAATTATTTCTTGTTGATCGGATCAGAAATTTTAAACAAACATACATACGCTTAGATCAGAAAATATATTAGAAAGCAAAATAATACAAATTAACTTCCGTAAAAATTAATAGTTTTAATTTTTTTAAAAATTAATACAAAAACAGCGTTCGCAAAAAAATATAATGGCTGCTTGAGTTAGATCAAAGTTGAAAGAATAAGGTGTGAATGGGAGCTGCTCTAAAAATAGTCAAGAATGAGTACCATCTATAGTTGAAATATACTATCTATAAAAAGGCAAATAAAAAAATCTTATTGAATTATACACACACACATACATATATATAAACACATACACACGCATACACACACACCCACACACACACACACACACACATATATATATATCTGTATTGGATTAAAAAATATTTATTCACTGTCTTTGCATTTTATAAGGACCTGCTTGAAACGCTTGAAATGGAGGAGGGAAAGAAGGAGAATAAATTTCATTCTTTAAGAAGAGACATATCATATCATATATATATGTAATTCTTTATTGGATTTAAGATATTTCCTCACCGTCTCTACAATTTAATGGGTCTGCTTAAAACGCTGAGCAATTTACATTTCTACATCGGGCCTGAGAGAATTGTCTCCAACTGGCTAATTTCTCATGCATCGAATTTTATTTTATGTCTATATATTTCTCATTTATATTTAGTCTTATATTTTATTTGGTAATTTGAATGAAGTGTCTTTTTAAAACATCTGTGTAGATCCATGTGCTGTAGTTATGAGGATGTTTTTGCATGAGGTATGTGTTTTATGTAGCAGGGTTATATGAGACAACGTTAGCACTTAGAAGATATATATATGTATATATATATATATTATTTGGCGTATTAACAAAAGTTATTTATTATCAAAAAAGCATTGGCCACTGTTTCAAAGGTGTTTTGATTAATCACGTCTGCCATGCCCTTATCAAAAACATTTCAGGACGCATGTTTAAACCTTCCTCCCCGTAAGAGGCACGCTCATTTTACACCTATAACATCTTTTGTTAGCCCTCTACAACCCGCATGTGTTTTTTTACCTGCCGCCTACTTGTGTTTTCTTTGTTCTCTCTTTATCTTTTTTGTAATTGCCCCGCTATGACATAACTTGGAGCATTGACTCGACCATTTGCAGATGTGTCACGCACCTGGTTCTGCTACCAGATCTACCGGTTATAATACAGTTGCACCAATTGTCGTATTAGATCGTGTTTACAAAGTGGTGTACAAAAAGAGCGTAGTCCCTCGAAGATAGTATATTAAGGTATGTGATTTGGTTAATATATATAATAAAAAACGTTATATATATGTATATATATATATATGTATATATATACATATATATATATATAAATATATATATATATATATATATATATGTGTGTGTGTGTGTGTGTGTGTGTATAAGGAATGAAAAAATACCAGCGGTGGTTGACGTTATGTTTAAAGAAAAATAGAAAAACCGAATGAAATTATTAAAAAATCAACGTTTCGTCCTTATTTCAGAGGACATCTTCAGGATAATTGAAATAAAAATGTAAGAAAAGAAAAAGTCATAGATCGTGCGAAAAAAGACAGTTTTTAAATCCTACCCATGTCGGGAAGGACCAATATGTGTGCGTATGGGAAGGTTGGGTTGTTCGATGTCTATATATACACTTTTAAAAATGCATTAAAATAAATATGTACATTTTTTTTTCTCTTCTGCAAAACTACTCATTTTCCTGAAACATTCAAGGAAAAATGGCTAGCCAGGATCAACCCTGATACCTTGCTCTTTGATTATTATTTTCCCTATGCTAGGGGTTAAATGGTAGAAGCCTTTTCTTTGCGTAATAGTATTAGTATTCAATATTAGTGCTGATTCTAAAAGTCTTCTTTTAGCTCTATCTATCACGTATTTAATAATTTTCGCTTGATCTAAATTAAATTGGTGATCGTGTTCTGCACAATGGCAAAAGAGTGCATTTAGGGCGTTACCATTCCTTATATCTCTTCTGTGCTCGTTAAGTCTTAATTTCAATTTTCGTTGTGTTTCACCTATGTACGCTTGTTGACAGTTGTTACATGGGATGGGATATATACCGGCATCGGATGTGAGGGTTTTGGGAGAGTGCTTGGTAGTTTTTAATGTCTGTTTTATGGTTGAGGAAGTTGTTTGTATCAGGTGAAAACCAAGTCTATTAAGAGTGTCGTAGATTTTTGTATTTTTGGTGTGGGTGGGAATGAAAGAAAATGTACATATTTATTTTAATGCATTTTTAAAAGTGTATATATAGACATCGAACAACCCAACCTTCCCATACGCACACATATTTGTCCTTCCCGACATGGGTAGGATTTAAAAACTGTCTTTTTTCGCACGATCTATGACTTTTTCTTTTCTTACATTTTTATTTCAATTATCCTGAAGATGTCCTCTGAAATAAGGACGAAACGTTGATTTTTTAATAATTTCATTCGGTTTTTCTATTTTTCTTTAAACATATATATATATATATATATGTATAATATATATATATATATATACGTATATATATATATATATATATATATATATATATATATATATATATATGTGTGTGTGTGTGTGTGTGCGTGTGGGTGTGTGTGCATAATAAATGTAATAAAATTATCTGAAAAAATGTCAAAATCGGAATTGAAAAAACGAAAATGTCACCTTAAAGATTTTCACAGTAGTCTGTAAAATGTTTTACAAAATGTTTAAAAGCCCCAGTAAGCTCCATAGAATTAGAGTTCAGAGAAAAATAATAACGACTGTTTAAAAGTCCATATTAAAGTGAATTGAGAGTGAAATTCTTGTTAAATCTTTTGGTAAGTCCTTACATTTATTAAGAGTTGATATTAAAATCCTTCTAATGATTTTTCTTGATGTTTAATTATATTTTAAAGCAAGCTTTCATCGATAGTTTATATTTTGTATAATACTGACCGTTTAATTTTTATAAGAAGTTATTATCTTCGAAATGCCATTGCTTAAATATATTTTCTTTCTTATTCTGTATTTATAGGTTGGTGATGTAATGAATCAGTTGCTAGGTATCATCAATAACATTTATTAACAGATACCACTAATGTTTCCTTCGTGAATATGATACGGTTAATAGTTTCCAACATAATAGGTCACGAAATATTTTTTTAAAAATCCCTAATCTTACTCCTTGTGCCGCTTTGACATGAATAATCCCGACTAAACCGACAAAATGCACCGCCATTTAATTGGGGAAATCCCTATATACCGCAAAGCTTTCTGCTTAATATTTTTTGCTTACGATGAAAATTCCTTCCATCGAACTTCTAATAGATTGAGTAAAAAATATTGCGGAGTTTTTTAATTTGATTTTAAATAATGTATTTTCAAATATATTTCGTTATAATACCATTAATATTAAGAGGAATTTTAAAGAGTGATTCTCGCTCTATCTAATCACTTAAATTACAATCGTTTTAAAACAAGCATCTTCTTATAAAAACATTGAATACAAGATATGAAATCAAGCATATTAACAGACTATCCTTAATTCAAATCAAGCTAGGCTAAAAAGATACTGAAACAGCTCGCGGTATTAATGAAACGTTTAGCCCATGAACCACTACAAAATGCACAAGTAATTAAAAATATTTCCTGTAGATGACGAGAGTCTTGAAGATGCTGAGCGTAGTAATAGGCTATCAGATAGTTTCAATGGTCCATTAAGAGCCTTAGTCGAGACCAATCAACGAACAACTGTTCAGGAACTTGCTTTTGAATTAGACGTGATGTACAGGATGATTTCCAGCCACTAAATAAAGATCGGAAAGACAACAAAACTTGATAAATGAATGCCTCATGAATTGAATGCCAATTAAAAGAAATTCCGTTCTGAAGTGTTATCATCCCCTCCATTACGCTTCAATAACGATTTATTTCTACACCGGGATGGTGCGTGCAATGAAAAGTGAGGTCTACGCGAGAACTGACGAGGCTCAGCGCAGTCCTTATATGCCGACAAAGTTTCACGACACTTCCTTACGCTAGTATTGCACCAAAATAGACCATGTTGACTGTTTGGCGGTTGCCACCTGTCTTATCAATTACAGTTTTGTGAATGCAATCGAAACCATTGTGGCGAAGAAGTACTGTATACAGATGGATCAAATGCCTCAGAAACTTCGACAAAACACTCAACATTAGTCAACAAAAATTATAATTCTTCTCCACTAAAATGTCCGACTGTATGTTTCTGATCCGACCTTACAGATGTTAAACAGATTAGACTAATTTTGCCTAATGCGCTATATTCGCAGGACATCTCAATTCCCGACTACCACTTTTTCAAGCAGTTCTTCAGAACTCACGAGGAAGTTAAGCTTCTGACTTCTGTTCTCGCTATTTCTATCCACCTGGGTACTTTACGACATTAAGTGTGGCGAAAGTTCATGCCGAAATATTTTAAAGAGTAAACATACAATTATACTTTTTTTATTTTACTTGATTCCCAATGCTTTTTTCTTTATGTTCGTTTATATAAGTCTCGTCAGTGGCTGTAGTATATTTGTATTAGTATCCGCATTTAAAAAGATTATTTAATATGGCAGTCGTTTTATATATTGGTATACGTTGTCTTTTTTCAGTCATCCTCTAGATACCAGCTCGTCCCATTTTTTGGAACTTTTAATATTATTAGTGTTATGATAATTTTCATCTTCAGTATCCCTTTCGCTATTTACCAACTACTGCGTATTTGCCCGCTACTCAGTTTTCTAGATTTTCTGTGGTCTGCTGTTACGGCAGAATTAACACTTTGCGGGACTTTTATGTCTTCCTAACTATTATGATATCGACTCGTTTGGCTTTAATTTGTTTATTGGATTGTACACCAATGTTCTATAATGATATACTGTCACTTTGTGCGTGTAGTATTGCTTGGGCGCTCCAGATCGCATAATTTCCAGTGTATTATATTATTTTCTTGGTTGGGCTTTCTGTTGCGTTCTTTTGGGCTAGTTTGCGGCAGCCACCTATTGTAAACCACCTTTCATGTTTTATGGTTTCGTCTTTTCCCCCGAAGTCGTCATTTTCTAAGTCTTTGTGTTTTATCCTATCTCTCTATGGTTTGGTTTGTTATTATCTATTTTAGCTTTTATTGACGATTCATTTTCTCTGTTTAGGTTTCTTTTTTGTATGAATGTTTATTTGTTGTTTGTCTCATTTATCGCCATCTTTATGGATCTCTCGTGTAGCTGTATCTTGTTTTATTTTGTTCTTGTCTCATCCCTTGTATTTCTGTCTTATATTTTGTTAATTTTTTTCAGTGCTTTTCTGCAGGAATTATCGTTTCTGTGTTCTACTTCATGAAGATTTCTATTTTTTGTATCATACACAGAGTCTTCTATAGAAATCAGTATCCCTCCTCCGCTTTTCAATTTTCGTGTAAAATCCTTTGTGTGAGGGAATTGTGTATGGTCACAAGTTGCTTGGCCTTCCAGTCAATATTTTGGCTTATCTTATAAACAGCCCAGCACATTCTACTAGTTATACTGCTCATACTTTTAAACTTTTATTGCGTTTCTACTATATACTTTTTTTTTATAGAACTTTGCTTGATCTTCTGATGTATAACTTCCTAATTTCCTATTTTAATTCTCTCGTATTGCTTGTATCTGCTTTCATATCTTTTAAATATTTATATGTGCCCTGGTCACCTAGTGACCTCATGTGTTTGTTGTTGAGTAGTTCCATACATTACTTTGCCTTTCGATTTTTTGTTAAAGCCAACCGTACACAATTTGTCGTACCGAATTTAATTCGCATATCATTGCTGAATGTTCTGGTCATGTTCACTATCATCTCAAGTAAATTCTTTCAAAAAAGTTGCAGGTTATCCAGGTACATTAGGCGGTTCATTCTTTTATTTGCATTATTGAACTTATATCTTGATTGGTATTTTCTTAGTATAGAGTATCGGAACATCACAGCTATGAGGAACAGTAGTGGGAGTAGGACATTAATATGCAAGACATCTCATTGTATTATTATATAAGTTATGTATCTTCGATCAGCTGTCAGTTCAAGTGTCTATTTTCTCATTATCATTACACTCAACCTGATAATCTTGTCTGCTCTCTTGTATATGCTCATGAATTCGATTACCGACGCTGGTGTCATCCTGTCGTATGCTTTGTTGTTGTTATGGTTTCTCCTTTATTTTACCTATTTCCGAATTATTATTATTATTATTATTATTATTATTATTATTATTATTATTATTATTATTATTATTATTATTTTATTATTAGTTTTATTATTATTATTATTGGCTCACCTGGAGCTTTCATACGAGTCAGCAAACGATCTAATTGGAGACCTGTGGTGTTCTCTGAAAGCTGAGTGACAACAAGTCTCCCCAGACGTCCAGCTCTCTCCTCCTCCTTTGATAGCATTTGCAAATAAATTTGAATCATTGCAACAGCCTCCTACCATTGATTTCTCGCTGGCAGTTGCCATAGAGTGGCACTAAGCCTCCCCAAGATCCCACTTCTCTTCGCTTTTGTCCCTCCTCGGTCTTCCCATTCTCTTGACCCTTCTCGGCTCTTTGTTTTCATTTTTTTTTGTGGGGGGTGAAACGACGGAGAGATGCATGATGGGGGGTGTAGAACATGTAGATCTGCAGCGCCGGTGTTCTTCATTCCCTGTAACGCTTCTTCGTTATATTGCCTTGTGTTACTCTCCGCATTCAAAGGTTTTTATTAATATTCAGCCGTTTTCATTATCGGTAGGTGTTGTATTTTTGCAGCTATTCCTCTGATTCCAATTTCTGCCATTCTTTTTTCCAGGTTTTTCGGGATTGTTCCTAGTGCTCCAACTATTATCGGTACTATTTTGATTTTTTCATCCTCCAAATCCCTTTTAACACTCTGACTAGTTATGTGTATTTGCTTTGTTTCACTTTTTCTTTCATAAGCACCCTGTGGTCAGCTGGGACAGCAAAGTCTACGATTAGACAGGATTTCTTTTTCTTCTTAAGTATTACATCTGCTCTTCTTGCTCGGATGGGTTTGTCTGTCTGTATGTCCATGCCCCATAGGAGTTTGTGGTTCTCGTTTTCGAGTGATGTTGCGGGTTTATACGTGTACCATATATCTGTACGCACAAAATGCAACCGTTTGCACAATTCCCAGTGCACTGCCCTCCCCACTTGGTCATGCCTGTTTTTGTATTCCTTTTGGGCCAGTTTGCTGCATTCACTTACTATATGGTTTATCGTTTCGTCTCTTTGTCCACAGAGTATGCATTTGCTGTTTTCTTGTGTTTTATCGATCCTTGCTTTGATATGGTTGGTTCGTATCGAGTTATCTTGTGATACGGTTATTAGGGATTCAGTTTCTCGGTTTATATGCCCTTTTCGCATCCATGCCCACGTGTTTTCGTTATTCTCATCTTTTGTCATTCTTACGAATCTTCCGTGGAGTTGTTTCTCTTCCCATTTCTCTTTTCTCGTTTTGTCATTTGTCTCTCTGTTTTCTGTTTTGTTGGTTTTCTCCGTATCTCTCGCTGCCATAATTATCTTTTCAGTATTTTGTATTATGTATTTTTCTAGTTCTTTTTCTGTGTCCTTCACACAATCTTCTATAGAGATCAGTCCTCTCCCGCCGTCTTTCCTTTTCACGTAGATTCTGTCAATACCATCCCTCGGGTGTAGTACATGATGCATGGTCATCAGTTTCCTGGTTTTCTGGTCGAGCTGTCTCAGTTCTTTTATTATTATTATTTACGCAGACCATCAAATATACTCTTTGAAAAAAGAACTGTGGTTATGTCTGGAGGCTACAACACAACAAATATCCTCAAATTCTCTTGGACTCTGCATCCCTTTCTTAACTTTTGCAAATTAAAATGTGTTATGGCAACAGACGTTTGCCATTAATTTCTCATTGGTAGCGAGCATTGGCTCTCACACGAATTTAGATGGCAAAAAGCTTTCCCAATGACCAAATTCTTTTCACGCCTATCATGTAGAGGTTTTATCAGTGCTTTCCCTCCGCGGTTATTCAATCCCCCTTGATCTTTCCTGACCATTTGCTGTTGTACCAGCAGATACCGACGCTTTTTAGGGTGTATCTTACTATTATATAGGTACATGTTTCTTTGGCTCCTGTAGTGTTTCATGGTTTTTACGTCTGAAAATGTTTCTATATGAGCGCATGTGTATTAGTTATCGTATTCAAAGGAGTTCATCAATATTTTGCCAGTTTAATTATTCTTATCACCTATCTTTTACAATTCCTCTTATCTCATATTTTATTACTTATCTTTTGCCATTTTTTTACCCTAATCTCTTGCATTTTTTCTGTGTAATTTAATAAGTCCTCGACAAGAAAACAGTTCTATTTTCAGTGCTTTCTATTCACAGAAAACATGTCGTCAACATAAGTTGATTGTAGTGCATTCTTCATGATCACATGTTCTCTAGTCCTGTGATCAATATACCTTAGTTCTTCTTTGGTCTACCTTATAGACGGCCTGGAGTATCTTACTAATGACATTACCCATGTGTTTATTCCCTTTATTAGGTGTATACTATATAGTGTAGTTTATTAAGGGATTCTTATTTCTCTTAATTATTCGTTCTTATTATTCTCGTTCATTTCTGTTGCCTCCATAGTGGTTGCTTTCATTACTCTCAAATATTTGTAAGTTTTTTTTTTTTTTTTTTTTTTTTATTCAATTTTCACCCCAAACAAGGCACAGTGCCACTTTGAAGCAGGGGGCTACTATTAGGGAATTAATTAGCGGGGTCATTATGAAGGGAGAAGAGTAGAAATATGTTTGTTAACATTACACTTGAACTTCTGCATATCATTGCAGTTGGGAAAGCAGAATCCCGGAAGGGAGTTCCAAAGACCCGCAGTTCTGGGGAAGAAACTATTGGAGTAAAAGGCTTTCTTGCACCTAGGGATCTCCACTGTAAAGGGATGAGACTTAGTAGCTTGTCGGGTTTGTCGGGGGTAGTTACGTCGGGGAGGTACAAGTGTTTGCAGTTCGTCAGAGCATTCACCATTAAAGTATTTGTAGAACAGGCAGAGGGATGCAACATCTCGTCGATGGGACAGAGGTTGAAGCCCAGATGACAGTTCAGGACCTATCAGGTTTGCGACTCTTTTTTGAACCCTGTGCAGGAGCGAGAGACAAGCAGCAGATGCACCAGCCCAGATGTGACAACAGTACTCCATACATGGGCGAATGGTTGCCTTATAGAGTATAGGATACTGGCAGGCGTAAGTAGTTTTCTAGCACGGTAGAGGGAGCCAACCTTCCTTGCAGCAGCCTTGGCAATGCTCTCAATGTATCTATTCCAGTTCATATTCCCTGTAAACGTTAGGCCGAGGAGTTTAAAAGAAGTACTTTCAGGCAATGTGTTCTAGGCCATTGCTATTGGTGGGAGAGAAGGTTTCTTGTAGTTATTGAAGGAAACAAGCTTAGTCTTAGCAGCATTGAATGAGACCAACCATTTTTGTCCCCATTCCACTACGGATTGGAGGTCATCCTCTAGTGTTTCTGCCATTTTCTTGGATATGTGTTTATTTGTTTTCCCCTCATATCTGTTATAGAGAGTGGTGTCATCGGCAAATATACCCATCTCCGAAACAATATTATCAGGGAGGTCGTTTATGAATATCAGGAACAATAGAGGTCCAAGGATAGACCCCTGAGGCACTCCCGCATTTATGTCATATTGTTTGGATGTACGTCCGTCGAGGACAACTTTGATTTTTCTATTACTTAAGAAGGATTTAATTACGTTATGAATTCTTCCAGTGATTCCATATGATCTAATTTTCCTTAGAAGACCATCGTGCCATACCCTGTCAAAAGCCTTAGATATATCAAGGGCCACCGCTCTACCCTCCCCTGTTTTATCCAATGAACGGTATATACGTTCAAAAACTACAGTTAAGATATCTGCTGTTGAACGGGCTTGCCTGAATCCATATTGTTAGTCAGTCAAGAGTTTAGCAGCTGTTAGGTGCTGGACTAGGGCTTTATTAACTAAGGACTCAAATATTTTGGCGAAAAGCGGGAGGAGGCTAATGGGGCGATAATTTAGTGGGTCAGTTCTTTCACCAGAATTCTTGAAGACTGGTACCACAGAGGCGGTTTTCCAGCAGTCGGGAAAACAAGATTCGTTAAGGCATTTATTGTAAAGTTTGGACAGAACTGGAGCAACCTCGGCAGAGCATTTTTTTAATAGCACAGCCGGGATGAGATCTGGTCCACATGCTTTAGAGGTGTCTAGGTTTTTTATAATAGCATGTACCTGAGAAGGGGTGATTTTCAAGTCGTCAAGTGTGGCGTCTGTTCGCAGAGGAAAATCAGGGAGTGAGTGGTGTACCGAGTTCAGTGTGGAGTTTGAGGCAAACCGACTGGCAAGCAGATTAGCCTTGTCAGTTGCCGTGCAAGCAACCTCATGATTGTTTGTTACTGGGGGAATAATTGACTGTCCATTATTAACTACGCTGTTGTAGATTTTCCAAAAATCCCGGGTTCCTAATTTCTGTGCTTCGATGCGCTTTCTGGTGGTTTCAGAGTAATCTGACTTAGCTGTGTCTATCACTCTCTTACAATTATTTCTAGCTTCTATAAACTTCTGTTTATTTGAGCTGGACTTATGTCGGTTGAATCTGCGGAACGCATGCTGCCTTTGACAAATGGCAGCTGCACAAGCAGAAGTAAACCATTGGGGGGGGAGTGGGGCTTGCTATAGTATTTCCGTGCGGGACATGTGCTTCAATAGCAGTTTTGAACCATTCAGTTGTCTCATTTGCACACTGTCCCGCTGGAAGAGTAAAGATATTTTGCCATGGGGCATCTCTGATGAGCTCCCTGATGGCTTCCCAATCAGCCTTTTTGTAATACCTCGTTGTTTTGAGTAGTGGGTCTTCAGTTTTAGGGCGAGAATTTAGGCTGATTTCTACCATTATCACAGCGTGATCAGCATTCCCGTGTGGGCTGTGGGCATTTGTTGTACAGTCATTGGGAACTGTTGTCAGAAAGAGATCTAGAAGTGAGGCATGTTGATCGTGCTGGTCTGGGAAACGCGTCGGAAATGTAACCATCTGAGATAGGGAATGAGATATAGAGAAGCTATATGTGGCGCTACCAGCTACGTCTGTGTGATTTGAGAATCCTAGCCAGTTACTGTGGTGGACATTGAAGTCACCAAATACATGTATTTGTGCGCTAGTATCGAGGGAGAGTGCTATATCTATGCTGTCTGAGACTTTGTTTATTAGGGTACAGTCTTGGTTTGAGGGAGAGCGGTAGAGAAAATATAAGTAGCTAATATTGTGTTGCATATTTAGTCTGAAGCACATAAAGGCCTGGCCCTCTGATTCTAGTTTTATTTCTCTAGTTAGGGGGAGGGTGTTTCGAATATAGACTCCAAGTCCATGCATATGTCTGTCCGAGTCCTTACGGTAGAGTGGGAGATAACCAGGCATGTTAAAGTGGTTAGAGGGTATGGAGGAGTGAAGGTTAGTTTCACTTAATGCTAAGATATCCGGGGTGTTTACAAGGAGAAATGACTCAACATCATCTAAGTTAGTTCTAAGCCCGCGGATATTAGTAAATGCAAGCCTCAAGGGAGGAGGCAGGTTGGTTTTCTTTGAGTTTGGTCCTGGTTTAAACGTAACTTTTGCTTGAGCTGTCATTTCATTTTATTTTATTTAAAAGTTTCAGTTAGGGTGGATGAGTGAGGGGGTGCTGGACAAGTAGTTGTGCAGAATACCAGACATGCAATACAAGTAGACCATCAGCTGTCCTCACCCACAGGATTGTGGCCTCAGGAAAGCCCACCGGGGATGAGTGCAGGGTCCCTTTCCATGCGCGACATGGCACTACAAACATCCCGATATTTTACAACTGTTGATGGAGCAGCCGCTCTAAGCGCTACCAAAGAGTTAGGGCTCCTGTACTATCAGTCGGAAACAGCAGCCAGGAACTGTCAATCCGGTACCCTCAATCCATTAGGCAAAGCCATCCCAGTCCAACTGCACTGACATATATGGCACTGAAGCACCCCACTGTGTCCAGTTAAGGGGGATGGGATGTGGCAGGAGTGGGGAAAAGCGGCGTTCATTACCCTAGTCAGGAAACAAGGTCAACCACTGGGTGATTACAGCGAGTCCCTGTGATAGTACCTCTACGCCTGGCCAATAGGCAAAGAAGGAGTATGAAAGCCGAGCGATAGACAGAGTATATCTCCTCCTTAAGCAGTTTAGGTTTGCCAACCGGTGATTTGTTTGAGTCACCAGCTCTAGGAAGGTTGTCGTCCAGGACTGAAGAGACCTCCCTCCCCTAGGTTTAGTTTCAGAGTTTTCCTTCTCCTAGACGGATGGCCTGGGAAGACCTACGGGTCCATCAGCTCCGAGGGGGTTCGCCCCGCGCCTGGGTCCTAATCCAGGTATTTCTGCGACCCCGCATGGGTAGTTAATATTTATTGGTTATTTAGGTTAATATCTCCTGGTAAAATCGGGCATTTAGGTTAGCTTCTACAGAAGATTTTCACTCCTCAAGTGTGGTTTAAAAAGGGCATTATTATGCTGTCCATTTTCATTTATACTGAGAGAGGGTATACGTAATATTCATGCAGTTGAAGCAGTTAAATTTGCTCCAGTATTGGATCGAGAGAGTCGAGTTGATGTATGGTTAGATATAGTTTTGTAAGTTTAGCAATGTATGGTTAGATATGGTTTAGTAGGTTTAGGAATGTATGGTTAGATATGGTTTAGTAGGTTTAGGATTAGAATAAAGTGTTAGAGTATGATCTACTTTCTATTAGAAATTCTGATTTGGTGCCCAAACCGGACATTTAGTAAGACTGAAAGATTAGATATGCTCAGTATAGAGACAAGAGAACATTTGATATGGAGTACAGTTATACCTGATAGATATAGGTTACTGCATATTCTGTAAGTATAGTTAAAGAATAGATGGATGGATAAGTAGTATTGTATACGAATGCATGGAATTTTAGACAATTTGAGCAAGTTGCCTTTAGACTACAACTAAGGAGAATGACTTCGCCTTTCTCTTAATATCCGGAAGTTTTTATTTCAATGAGTACCGGTTTAGTTTGTGTAATAATTATTGCAATACTATCTCTTAATAAAGAGATATTAACGGTTACTGTTCATTATAGATTACTTTAAGTCAATGTATTGGACTAAGGCTAGTAAGTATTTACTTAGAAGCTTGGTTATGGGTTGGGAGTTATAATCGGGAGCATGCCTAGGAAATTTTAGGTGTTAATGGGTATCGATTTACGAGTTTGTTAAGGTCAAGGGCGGAGAGCAAGGACCCATCTAAGCTACGTGAGACGGATTTGTTTAGTATCAACTTAGGAAGTAGAGCAGATTTGATTTGTTAGTGATCAGGAGAAAGAGAATTTAAGTAAAAAATAATAAGGTTTGTCATGCAAAACAGACAAGGCAGTCATCTTGGAGGTAAAGTATCTATAGGAGGTACTTGCTTAGTATACAAGCAGCAGTATTTTGTAGTTTGGAGAGGAATTTTAGGTACAATAGTTTCATGACTTATTGCACAAGTCCGTAGTCAAGGTGAGGGACGATGTACTTCTAATATTGAAACTGGGTTTATCTAATTTTAAAAGTAGTTGACTAGAGTGTTATTAGGTGTTCTACTTAGCTTAGGGATAGAATAAAGATTTAAGGTAATATTCAGGGTGATATAAGCAGTTTCATGAGGATTGGATATATGATCACTGGATGTTGAACTGCTCAGACGGATTCTTGTATCAATTAAGAAGGATGTCTTGGTGATATAAGATTTGAGAAATTAAGAGTCTGGGGATACAGAGAGCTTTGAGCCGATGAGGATTCAGTATAGGCGATTGTATATAGGTAACAAAGGTTGTTTAGTTTAGTACGCACGTATTGTACATATTAAGTATACTGCTTCAGTTCAATCCTCTAACGCAAAGGAAAATCCGTTGCATATAAACCTCCAACTCTCATCTTCGTATAGTTGTTGTGTACGTTCCGTTGTCGTCAGTCAAATTTTCCATTTCATAAATGCAACAGCGTGTCCTTCCATATCGAATTTCGTTCGGATATCCTGACTGAAATAACTAGTTGTGTCTATTAGTGTTTCTTTTTAATAGTAAAAAAATAACAGATAATACATGTATGTAAGCTTGTACATTCGTTTATCTGTATTATAGAAATTGTATCCGTGTTGCCGAATGTCAGTATATTGTAAAAGAAAACCATTGCTATGATAAATTGTAGTTAAGATAGTGAATCTTTTACGTATATTTTAATATCATGAATGCATTGTCCATAAACTATCAATTCAATATTAATGTTATTATTGCATTTTCATTCAAATTGCTATTCTTTCCTTGTATCTTTTCTTCCGACATTTTATTAACCATGCAATAAAAGTTCTATAATTATTACATGTAGTATTTACATGCTATCGCTATATTCTTTTTTTTACGCTTTTAATCCCTTAGCATCATTTAATCTATTCATAGGTTACTGTGCGTTCCTCTTTACTATTTGGGGTATCCTTTGTTTCTCGAAAAGTAGTTTTCGCATATAAGTGAGGGTAAACTTTTTTGTGTGCTGTTAACATTTCCTTACACGCCAGATAACAAATGATAAATTTATTATTTTATTAATTGTAATTGCTTGGGGCAGTGCTCCTTCCTTTGTATTATTCTACCAATGTATTTTCCCTTTGGTAACTAGTACTGACACTTCTGCTCCGTGGATCTATTTTTTTAACTTTTTGAATTAGGCTTTTGTACGGTTGTATATTTTTTAACCGCTATGTTTGTATTCCGTGATGTCATTGTGCATTCTAGTTTGGAATTTTTCTTAAAATTTACTGTGAGTCTCCTTGCTAATTTCAGTCTCTGCCTTTTTTTTAGATTTGCTGTAAATTATCTGACATGTCATCCAGTGATTCCGTTTTATTATTGTGTTTTTTTTTTTTTTTTTTTTTTTTTTGCCCGTCACACATTTTGCTCCGGAATTGATTAGTGTTCCTATTTTGTACCTTATCTATATAGATATCTGTAGAATTGGTTTACATTGTATTCGAAGAGCTGCTGTACTTATACTGTTTTATTTTGTATCAGGTCTCTCTAAATGTTTCTTCTTTTACGTGTATTTTTGCTTTTGTCGTTCATGTTATTATGTTTAGTGTCTTCCTGGGAGTTTTATTCCTAGGTTTCTATGATAGTGTGTTTGCTTTCTAGTGTATGTTTTCTTTTTGTCATGTTTTTTTTTTTTAATTTTGTTCATCAGCCTTGATTCTCAGCTAGTTTTTGTCTGTCAATTTTCCTTCCCTGACATTTCTCTACTTTAAATATTATACTTACTCCCTTGGCACCTTTGTACATTAAAATATTTAAGTCCGTAATAATGCCTGTTAGAATGTATGGGGGGTGTGATTCACCTCTGTTTCTGCGTAAAGTTTCCTTCATTCTTCGGTTCCTAGGGACAAAGAACTTTTTCTCTTGCTTCATAAGTTGCATGATTGTTACTACTTCAGCTGTCCAATTTTCTGTTTATTGTTTAGCGTTTAAGAATTTTGTGTCTAGGTTTTCGTCGTTTATGTTTCGAAGGTCTTCGTAATTAGCGGTTCCAGTGAAATGCTGTCCCTTTCCCGTTTTTTATTTACATTTTGTAATAGTCTTATTTTTCATTATTTTTATTTGTAGTAACTTTATTTATAATAATGTATAAACGATGTATTACTTTAAAATAATTAAGCAAATAGACTTTCCAGGTACATTCTAGATATAAATACTTGTATTTTTTAACTAACAGGCCCACAAGCCTTGCCCAGGAACGCATAAAATAATGTGAAAAATGAAGATGGCTTTGAACATATCAGTTATTCTTAGGAGTGAGATTTTTTTTTTATGTTTGTATATCATTTACTATAATATTTTACCTAATCTAGGACGTGAATTATACAAATTATGTATGATGAAATGTTAACTTCCCTTCGACATGTAATTAACAGCACGATTATTAAATAATTTTACAATTTCTAGTACGGATAATGTACTGCGAATATATTTAATATTTTTTTTTACTCTCTGACGGGTAATGTAAATATATATCTGGTACAATTTGACATATTGTACAACATATATGAAGTAATTTTTCTTCAAAACAATGGCATCATAATTCAAAAGATAAGAATTCAGTGTTAGAAGATAAATCAATTATAATTTCCAAATAAATATATAAATACGTTGTCTTGGAAAATGATTACATAATGGTTGCTTCGACAGAAAATCCGTCATTAGTGTGTTTCTTTTCCCACGTCAATCACCACCAACACTATAATTTTTGTAACATTATATGATTTCTAGAATAAGACTAAGCAGATTGTCTAAAGAAAATATGTAAATATTATTTCATCATAATCCGTATTCCGTATGGCAGTTTCTTATATAATAAATTGTTAGGTGAAAGTACAGAATAGATTTAAAAATACCTTCCTCCCCCTATTTTAAGACTGACTTTCGAAACATTAACATTATTAAAAAAAAACACCCTCTCCATATTAAGAATTGATTTCTAAACAATAACCTTATTATTTCAACACAGTCCGCTTTCCGTATGTTAGTTTCTTAATTGAAAAAAAATGTTAGGTGGAAGTAAGGAATAGTTACAAAAATACCCTCTTTTACCGATTTTAATGAATTCTTACTAAAGTATAACGTTACTAGTAATTCAGCCCGGCGTTGCCCGTGTGTTTGGAGGTGTATGTTAAGCAAAAAAAAAAAAACAGTTTATTTTTTTTTAAACTTTGACCCCTATTATGATCTGTTAACATTTAACTTTGGCCGAGTTCTCAAAGGTGAAATCGTTGAACTTTGACCGCTTTATAGCCAAATTTCTGGCCAATAAATGATTACAACGATTTTCCAAATATCAGTATCCTTTATATCAACTTTCGAGTCTGTAGACTGAAAGTTGACAGAGTTATTGCGTTTGAAAATGTACACAGCCACACAAACATACACACACAGCACACGTTCACTTATATATATATGTGTGTATATATATATATATATGTATATATATTTATATATTATTATTATTATTATTATTATTATTATTATTATTATTATTTCAGCACGGTCCGTATTCCATATGTCAGTTTTTTTTTTCATTATTGGTTAAAGTACAGTATAGTTAAAGAACTCTTCCAATATGAAGAATAGCCTTGTAAATGTCATTAATTCAGCATAATCTATATTCCGTATGTTAATTTCCCTCTCCCCGTTTTCAAAAATATATATAAAATAAATAAATATAAGATCGTAAGATTCTACAAACATTTCTGAAGCTGATTCCATATCATCCAATCTCTCTTAAAAATGTGTAAAAAATAAAGAAACTTTAAGATCATAAACTACTTTAACCATTTCCGGAACTGACTCCATATCACCCCCTCTCTAAAAATACATATGAAATAAAGGAAATTTGAGACCATAAACTGCGCCAGCCAGTTCTGGGAGTGACTTCATACCCACACTGTACCTTATAAATATATATGAAATAAAGTAATTATCAGATCGTAAACTGTTTCAGCAATTTCCAAGACTGACTTCATACTCAACTTCCTTACTTTTAAAAATATACGTGAAATTAAGTAATTTTGACATCGTAAACTGCTTCAGCTGTTTCCGGGCCTGACTCCGTGTTCTTTCTTCCTTTAAAAATATATATGAAATAAAGTATTTTTTTTAGATCAAAAAATACTTCGGCTATTATCTGGATTTACTTCATATTCTCCTCCTCGCTCTTAAAATATATGCTATGCCGAATATTTTGTAATTCTTTAAGGAGGAGTTAATGCCTGGTAGAAAACTATATTACGCTTACTTAACCTTTTGGCTAAGATCAAATTTTAGTATGTGTTTTTATGCACGGTTTCAGCCCAATCAGCTATTACCCCCTCTCCATAAACAGAAAAAAAGTGGTGGTAATGCTTGGGAGAATGAGCAGGCATTAATTCACCACACCCCAATCTCACGTAAAAATGAAGTTTTGCTAATCTCTGGCGGCCTTTTGGGTGTTTTTTAAAGTAGCATAACTGTGCTTGTTTTCCTCTCCCACCATCATCCACACTTGATATCACTTTTGGAAAATGACTTAGCAGTTTTTCAAAATATATGATTTTATTATAAGTTTTTTGTAAATATAAGTACTACACTGTAGAAGCACTTTATTTAAAAGTCATGCTACTAAAAAAATAAATATTTCAAATGCAGTTACTGATTAGGAAACACTTGCTTTACAATAGACTAATCAATAATTTTGATTGAGAAACGTATCCCTAATGTTAACTAATACTAAAAGAAAATAAAAATAATACATGTCAGTTTTTTATTTTTATTTTAAAACTTCTTAGGATTAAGTACAGAATAATTTTAATAATACCTTCCCCTCCCCATATTAAGAATGGTTTTCCTAATAATAACGTTATTATTTCAGCACTGTCAATAATCTGTGTGTTAGTTCCCATCCTCCGTCTTAAAATAATGTATGAAATTTAGTAAATATGAGATCGTAAAAAAGATATGAAGGTTTGTTTTCATAGTTACCACGTTTCAAACTGCGAGTAAAATGTACGCATGATTTCGTTTTCTTTTCTTTTTTAATATAAAAACATAAAATAATGAAAATTGAAAGAAAACAGAAAACCAGCGTTCCAGCCAGAAAAAAATAATGAAAGGAATGAACCGAATGTACGCGAATGCGCACAAAAAATGTCAGCTTATGCTTAATGAACATTTTATATGTAAATTTGCCGATGTCTGGTTGGTATATACATGCATGTAAGCAAAGATAGTATTCGCTAAAAACTACCCTTGGTGTATGAATATTATTTCTTGAGAGTTTCAGTGCTATTCGACCAGTAGTGTTTCTGTTAGATATTTACACACACACACACACACACACACACATCGAAACACACGCGCGCACACACGCACACACATGCGTCTACTGTTTTATTAATATAGATGAAAAAAGTTAAGTAGTTATGAACTCGAGCGTTCTCCAATAGAAATTAGCAACATTTAGTGCTACACAAATTACTTTGTTAAAATCACAAACATTTACAAGCCACGTTTTCCACTGATGGGACACGCCTGTGCCTGAGTGCCCACAGCACGATTTACCATACAAGAGTGATGTAAAGAGTAAAGCCTTTCTTATTTTCTTTAATCAAACAGTTAAAGAGTTACAAATATATACATTAGTATTGCAATGAACGAACATTTTTGTTCTTGAATTTCTATTTTTCACTTCGTTACAACCACTATAATTGCATTTATGTTTTTAGAAATTCAACGAGAAAAGTTGTTTTATTAGAGTCTCACACCGTTTATATGTGCAACAGTGACATGTAAATTACATGTTATGAATGCCTACGTTAATCACCAAATCAATCTTATATGCACTCTCTCCAATCCATATGGGAAGCAGAAAAATTAAGAGTTATTATTTGTAGAACGCCCATCGTATCGTACTATCTAATATATATATATATATATATATATATATATATATATATATATATATATATATAAATATATATATACATATATATATATATATATATACATACATTATCGTCGTGTTGATTCGTTCCCTATCTTAATGAAATGGCAACGCTAAAAAAGTGGGATGTGGAGGGCAGGTATGTATAGATTGGTAAGTTTGAATAGTGTCACTCTTAGATACACCAAATTTAGACATGGAAAATAGATTAGTGTCAATCATCTTTTATAGAGTATATAGGTAAACAATGTTAATGGCTCAAATTATAAATACTACAAAGAGAAAACTTACAAACTGAAATATAATGTCAGTAGAGCATGGAAAGCAGGTAATAGCGAGGAAATGTATAATCATACCCGTAAGAGGGAATAAAATATTGAAGTATAAGACTTCCTGTCGTCTAGAGATCGCTATAATGCATGGATTGTATTTTGATGCAAAACAAGTTTGGGGGTATATACGTCGAGATAATACAATGCCCATCAGTATATTTGATCACACTCCATTCTAATACTTGACGGCAGGCAAAAGAATTCGAAATTGCGGCGATGGGAAGAGGTTGGGATTGGTAGACAGTGCGAAACATATAAGACTAGAGAATCTTATTCTAACCCTATCATAGAAGAGGAAAAAGTGACGGATACACCCCAATGTATGTGGCGACAATATTCTATGCATAAGCGAATAATTAATTTGTAAATATTCTTGATAGGCTCGGGTAGATAGAGGACACCTTCCTTTTTGCAGAAGACTTTACATTCTTCGTCATGCATATCTTCCAGTTAAGGATGTATCTGCATTTATTAAATCAATGTGCTATACAATAACGTATATATATATATATATATATATATATATATATATATATATATATATATATATATATATACATATATATGTATATATATATATATATACATATATATATACATATATAAAATGAATAACATCCTAATCTAATTTCTGTTAGATGTTTAATCTGAGATTCTTTGAATGAAAAATTCTCATTTCAATAGGAATTTTCCAAGCATCATTTTATATGCGTATATATGAAATATATATATATATATATATATATATATATATATATATATATATACATGTATATAAAGTATGAAATATATACATATAATATTAATAATATATAGAAATATGTATATGTATATATATTATATACGTATATAAGAAATATATGTCGTCCACCTCCTCTAAGAACACAAGTATATATCCCGCGATGTAAGGAAATAATTGCGACAATTTTCCTAAGAAAACCCAAAGTAAAATAACTAAGTTATACTAAATAAAATCTTTGTTAAACTAACGATATAGGTGCTTACAATGGAAAATAAATAAACAACAAAAGTGCGTCGATAGAAAGAAAACCTACACGTTATAAATATAAACTAGGATAGAGATTTTAATTTTTTAAAACCATTATGAAAATAAATAATAGATATAAATACGTAACACTATCTTATGTATATCGACCACAATTAAAATTTCAACGGAGCTATTTTGAAGCATCTAGATTTCAGGGGGTTAGAGATAAATTTAAAACATGATATTAAAACATTCTAGGGTATTTTCACCACTATAACTTAAATACCTGTAGGATAATGGACGATAGGTCTTGGGGGTGACTCATTTCTCTAAGCAGTGTCATTACTCCCATAAAACTGATAGGGCACGTTAGAAACAAAGAACATGGAGACGAGGGGGTGATTGCATGCAAAAATAAAAGACAGAGAGTAACCTTCAGAAAGGGGTGGTTTTAGAAAACAATTATAGATGATCTTTTATATTCTGATTTTTGTACCCCTAATACAATAATTTTAAGAGAAAATATCCGTTAAAAAATAAAGATCAAATGTGATGAAAATTTCGTTGGTCTGTCACGCCTCGCTTGATTGACATTTA
This sequence comes from Euprymna scolopes, assembly GCF_053919585.1. Taxonomy (NCBI): domain Eukaryota; kingdom Metazoa; phylum Mollusca; class Cephalopoda; order Sepiida; family Sepiolidae; genus Euprymna; species Euprymna scolopes. The sequence goes on from NC_136488.1 coordinate 56,247,949, forward strand.
TATCGGTTAGCTCACAAGTATCATAACAAGAGACGCCATGAGTATTTTTATCTTCCTAAGCACTCTACACATATTACGACATGCATTTGCAATGTTTAGCTTCATAGAATCTTCCCACGCAAATTTAAATGAAATACAACACATGCACACTTACGTAGATTTCAGGGGGTTAGAGATAAATTTAAAACATGATATTAAAACACTCTAGGGTATTTTCACCACTATAACGTTAATACCTGCAGGATAATGGACGATAGGTCTTGGGGGTGACTCATTTCTCTAAGCAGTGTTATTACTCCCATAAAACTGATAGGGCACGTTAGAAACAAAGAACATGGCGTATAAGGTCATGCCTCTATTGTGTGTTAAACGTATTGAGCACTTTTGAAGTAAATACTTTAAGTTTACGCATAAATCTATACTTTTGTATATTAAATTTATGTGAATAAATGAAGTAGTTTTATATATATACATATATATATATATATATATATATATATATAAGAAGGTTGTCTAAGTGTGAGTTTGTTCGCTGTAGACTCCAACACAGCTAGACCGAATATTTTTTTAAAATTTACCCAAATGTGTCTTAAAGAGCTTTATGATAATTTTTGTATGGGGATATCTTTGATAAGTATCGATAATAGAAAACGAGTAAAGAAAGAACATCGGATGTTACCTAAAATTAACACGGTTCATAGCCTAATACCACAATGAGCTTGAGAAGTTTTATTACCGCACAAAGATAAAGACCAGCCATATAAAGTAAACAGTGGGTCTTTGATATGATAGGCGCATGATCGAAGTAAGTGTTTCTATTCTCGGCATTATTGAACCATTATATTTAGCTTTTGCATCATGCCTCTATTGTGTTTTAAACCAAAATGCTGATTTCGATCCCGCCATTGTCATATCAAAGAATATACAGCTGACCTTATACGCCATACCTTTCTATTTAAAATTGCAGGATCCAAATCACCGTTTCCGAAAAAATACCAATTGAGCCATGATATTTCATCTTTGCACTTTAAACGTAATTTCATACACTTATATGAAAACATTTAAAAAAATAAACAGAATGGCTTTCTATAGTGCAATATACATAACAATGAATCGGGGAGTTAGTGGCCGCGAGGACGTGTGTAAAACTTCCTCCCGCTGAACCGCATTGGATCCCTAACAAGAGTAGGAAATTAATCGATTTGATTTAAAAATAGAAGATTTCACCGACTTGGATGACAATAAAAATATGAGGTTACAAATGTGTTCGCCGTCGTTAAATCTCTGTAAACATCGAATCTCTCCTCTATAATATGTTCTGTCCGAGCAAGATCTACCGACCCCTATTTCAATTTTTTTTTAATTTCAACAGACTAGATTTTTACATATCGAATAAGTTCAACCTAGTTTTTAGCCGGTAATAATAAGTGCTATAGATGCAATATAGATATCCATTGGGAACTGGCAAGCGTAAGTCGGCATAGAGTGCTATCGAACGCATGCAAAAATATGCGCATACACATTAAAGTCGGTGGAATTCACGTTAAAACTGCAACGGCATTGGTTTGAGTAATAAATGTTTTGATTTCGATTTTTGCTGATGGCATCTTAGTTAACATTTTATTTTACTTTTGAACTTATTAATATGTATCGGGTGCAAAAAAATTATCAATAATTGTATAGCTCAATCATTACATAATACGTAATCTCCATAAATTCAAATATCATATAAAGAGTATATAACGATTGGTCTTCGATAGACAACCTGCTACTCTCTCTCTCTTTCTCTCTCTCCTGTTCCTCTCTCTCTCTCTCTTTCACTCTCTCTCTCTCTCTCTATATATATATATATATATTAAAATTTGTAATAATGTATACATGATAAAACAGAGGTTATCTGCCATTATCTCTTCTTCTTATATATATATATATATATATATATATATATATATATATATATACACATAGACTGTGTAATATGTAATCCATGTAAAATGTTTAAATTACCTGCAACTTTATATACAGTTTTACTATTGTTGTAATTTGCTATAAATGTATGTGATTGATAAATAAGAATATCTTCCAATCGTATTGTTCGTGAACGTACACGCTTCTAATTGTTTTATGTTTAACGAATTTCAGAACATAACCTGCTATGTTTAATACATTGCAATAGTATGCATCATGTCTCTACCAGATTATATATTAAAACAAAAGGAAAAATCGATAGAAATAATAAGAAAAACAGGGCATCAGTATTTGCATTGGCGCTTTCTTTTTACAAAACATTAAACAGTATTTTGTCGACGACTGGTGTCTAAATTTCTATTGTACTTACTTGTTGCAATGTTTACTATTTGTCTTAATTGGTAATTGCTATACATCTATCTAATATTTGAATAACTATTTTAGGTACACTCAATAGATTATCAGTGCCGTATACAAATTCTTACAAATCTATTTCGTCGTAAAACATTATTTATTTACTCTAAATCGTTACTTGGCTTGTCATTCTGAGAAAAGGGCAAATGTTTACATGTGTCGATTGACTCATTATCAAAGCACTTCTTAAGATTTTACTCTAAGAAAAACGCATTTAGAGTTTATTTTCACTTCCTCCTTGGATTAAAAATGCATACAGAGTCATTGACAAGAATTAACGCGCAAATAATGACACTACCTTCCACAGTGTTTCTACTCAAAAATGATTTGGATTTGAATCATTTTCTTTACAAACCTACCATCACACCTATTGACCAATCTCACCAAACGTAAACATACCTGAAACCGGTAAGGTTTTTTTTCTCTTGAATGAATGCGTTTATTAAGTAACATATATTTCTTGGTTTGGTTAACTTCAACAAAACATAATAGTGATTGGCATTATGTGTCTCTCTAAATCATTAGGGTCTATCTGGTTTTAAATATTTTTACACTGTTGCTATATAGATATATATTGATTTTTGTTAATACATTAAAGATAATTTCTCGTTAACATCATCTATTTTGCTCTAGCCTTCCTTCGCCTTTGATTAAATATCATTTCCAAAATACTTTTTTGCTTAGGTGTTTAAAGAAACTTTAAATCTTTTGAAGTTTGAAATGAACAGATTTTATCACTAATACATTTATTATGTAGTTCTTTAATTGATTTATTAATACGCTTTGGTGAGCTATTAACCAATTTTAGTATTTGCAAACAATCTATAGTCATTGAAAAATGCAACAAATTTAAATAAATATTAAATTGATTCTTATAATGAAAGAATATTGTGTAGAATTACAAAGTAATAAATACAGATGAGAAGTCGGAAATTACTCGAAAGCAGCTGAGTTGCTACGGAATTACATAAATAACCATTGACAACAAAATTATGATAAGCGTAAAAAGGATTTTTTTTTTAGTCTGTTTTTCTTCAGTTATGTATTGATTTATTTCCCTATTTTTTTCTTTCTACACTTCCCTCCTCACTCTACAGTGAATATTACTGTTGCAATTTATTATTGGAATGTATTGTTGTAAATTTGCGGTTTGTGATTCTATTGCTATTTTCCTCCAAATAAACGCATTCTCCAAATTTGTGTAAATGTCTGTTAATGTTCGTTTGCAAAAAAAAAAAAAAAAAAAAAAAAAAAAACGGCCGAGGCCATTCCTCTTTAGTATACTTTTTTAAATAGATATACTAATAAATGCGCCGCTTGGGGTCGAATGTTATTAAAATGAGTAGACAATTTGTATAGAAATCAAGTCGGGAATGACTCGAAGTCCAGTTGCTCAAGAATTACATATGTAAACTTTGTCAACTGATTTTTTATTTCGGTTAGAGCGAGAGGAACCTATTGCCACACATTCTCTAAACAGGTCAATTGAACATATATAAAGTAGAATACTTATTATTGGCTCACATGGAGCTTTCACACATGCCAACAAACGATCTTATTGGAAACCTGTGGTGTTCTCTGGAGCTGAGTGACAACAAGTCTCCCCAGACGTCCAGCACTTTCAACCTCCTTCGATAGCATTTGCAAATAAATTTGCATCATCGCAACAGCCTTTACCATTGATTTCTCCTTGGCAGTGGCTATTGGTGTATACTGGAATTTGAGTGGCACTCAGCCTCCCCAAGGTGCCAGTTCTCTTTGCGCCTGTCCAGTCGAGGTCTGGCTAGCGCTCTATCCTCCGTCTTTCAGTCCTTCTTGACCCTTCTCGTCTCTTTGGTATCACTTTTGTATTGGGGGAGCGGTGATGAAACCATGGGGGGATGCATGATGGGGATGTAGAAATTGTAGATATGCAGCTTCGGTGTTCTTCATTCCCTGTGACGCTAATTCATTATATTGTCTTCTTGAATTAAACGTTTTCCTTAATATATCCATGTGACGCTAATTCATTATATTGTCTTCTTGTATCAAACGTTTTCCTTAATATTTCGGTTGTTTTCATTATCGCTTGTACTTTTGCAGTTACTCCTCTGATTCCAATTTATGACATTCTTTTTTCGAAGTTTTTAGGAATTGTTCCTAGTGATTCTACTATTATCGGTACTATTTTGATTATCTTCATCATCCTAATCCCTTTTAACCCTCTGGCTTGCTCTGTGCAATTTGCTTCGTTTCTCCTTTTCTTTCATACGCACCATGTGGTCAGCTGGGACAGCAAAATCTACGATTTGACAGGATTTCTCTTTCTTGTAAATTATTACGACATCTGGTATTTTGGCTTGGATGGGTGTGTCCGTCTGTATGTCCATGTCCCATCAGATTTTGTGGTTCTCGTTTTCGAGTGTTGTTGCGGGTTTATGCTTGTACCATTTGTCTGTACGCTCAAAATGCATTCGTTTGCACAATTCCCAGTGCACCGCCCTCCTCACTTGGTCATGCCTGTTTTTGTATTCCTTTTGGGTCCGTTTGCTGCATTCACTTACTATATGGTTATCATTTCGTCTCTTTGTCCACAGAGTCTGCATTTGCTGTTTTCTTGTGTTTTATCGATCCTTGCTTTGATATGGTTGGTTCTTATCTAGTTTTTTTTATATTATTATTAATTATTATCATTACGATTATTATTATTATTATTGTTATTATTATTATTATTATTATTATTATTATTATCATCATTTTTCTTCTTATTATTATTAATAATAAGTATAATTATAATAATAATTGTTTTCTTAATTGAGTGTAAAGAATGCATGGTGGTTGGTTATCAGCAGCACCCGTAACATTTGCTTTTCCTAACTTGCCCGCCAATCTTCGTTTAGAATGTGGTATTTTTCTGATAAAGGTAGATTAAAAAGCTGTTTTCAAAATCGGCAGTATTTTTGCGTATAGCAGGCGCCTGAGATGTTTGAAATTTCTGTTTGTATTTCTCTCCTTGTAATCATGTACCTAATAAAGTGCTCGGGGTAAACGCTTTACTAGACTGTTGATACTCGCCCGATAATCAGGGATCCAAACCTTAGACTCATCTATATGAAGGCCAACTTATTAGCAATTTCAAAGTATTGGGGCTTGATTATTGCCATTTGTTAAATAGATTCTGGGTTATGCAGTAGCTTCTTGTGGGACTTCTCGATGTTATATTAGTGGGCAATTGTTACGGATTTACCTCATCATGGTCTATATAATAGATTTCTTCGTTTCATTTTCTCCATTACTTCCCTGCTCTAACTAATTCTGTCGACCTATTCAAAAAATCAAAAAAATCAATCATGAAAGGTATCCTGCAAGTACACCTTATTTACTCCAAAACACTAACTTCCTACGTAGACCCCAACTACAATGGCTCATTATCCAACATCAACCTTCTAGAGACTGAAACCCAACCTATTACTCCTTAGCAAAACTGGCATTTCCCTAGATCATTTCCTAATCAAAGGATATTCTAATTTTAGATCAAAATGTGAGCTCTAAGATCGCCATGTGCAAAAAATATGATTCTACATGAGAGATGGCGTTCCGTGTAGTACAGACATCTCCAGAGAGTACACAAATTTGCACTATACACGCTTGTGACTTCTACTTGCTAACACCACTGTGTTACTTGATTTATTTTTATTTCGGACTATTATTCTCATCTTCATCAGTTGTTTTTGATCTTTAATTGGTTTTGTTTATTCACAACGTTTCGGCCAACTATTCCTCTGGCCTTCGTCAGGTGGTAACAACGACGGATAGGAACTTCGAATCTCCTAACTGCATTCTCAGCCATTACTGCCATCCGTAGTTGTTGTCGTCTCACCACATTTTGGCCAATTAACCTCTGGCACGCTTTAGGTGGGGTTGAAATTGCTATCTTCAGACAATGTTCATCTGGAACTGTAGAGATTCAACGTCTCTATCAACTGCGCCACTGTGAATCGGCTTAGTTCCCTGATTAGAAATGGATGCTCTATCCCAACAATCATTAAGGGACCTGAGGTAATCCTGTCAGCATCGAACAAAGACTATGTTTTACCAAAAACTTTGCAGCTAATTCTACACTATGCGATCAGGGTCCCCTCACTGTATTTCCTCCTGTATCTGAAAACACGCTATGCGATATACAAATATAATACGTGATGTTGCCAAGCTAATCAAAACCTCGATTTCTGTAAAGCAACTGACCCTGCAGGCTTTCTATTATAGTGTCGAAAAAAGCTTCAACCAGAACTAGTTATCCTACTTACAAAGCTATTTAAGCGCTGTCCTCAAAGAATTGCTCCCCACCACATAGGAAAACCTCATGAGTCTATCTAGTATTTAAAAATTCATGTGAACGGTTATCTGTCTTTCAATAAAGAGCAATAAGTGTGCTGCATATCATAAGTAAGTTACTGAAATCTACGTTAAATAGAGAAGTAATCAACCACCTTAGCTAAAATAACCTCCACGGTGACATGCCATATTGTTTTCGTTCTGATAGGTCCAGAGCTTTAGTGCTAACAATTATATCACATAGGATTAGCGAATCTCTCGACGGAAGCTTCATTTCCTGTGCTATTGCTCTTGACCTATAAAAGTCATTTGATAGGGTCTATAAAGTAATTTGATAGGGTGTTTTATTGTTAGTTTATATATAAACATATATATGTGTACACACATATATTCACATATATACACATATATATACATACATATATGTGTGATCGTTTATGTATATTCATGTTTATCTAATTTATTTATATGTTTATTTTCTATTGTTTTTGTTAGTTTTAAAACTATTTTGTATCACTATCCTACAGTAAATTTTATTTTGTGAACACAGTTATTTGCTAATTCTCTTCTACAGTTTAATAGATGTTGGGGTTTTAAGTACAGGATAGCAAATTTTTCATGAAGGCATACTCTACATGGGTCGTCTAGACGCCTACACGTGGTAGTTTGTCTTAATATTTTCCATTCGTATGTACACTTATATATATTTATATATAAACTAACAATAAAAAAACACAAAGTTAGTTTTAAAACAGATCATTTGTCCGATAAAATGCATGCCCATTGGCTGATAGGAAGAGGTGCGGTGGATACTAGAAAGCTGATTGGCTACCTAAAATCTCAATAGCAGAGGAGCATATAAAAACGATAAACATCCACAGAATTCGCGTATAAGCCTGATGAGTCCTAGAGTGGATGAAACGCCGAATATTCAGTGTAGCTTAATCGCCATATATAGTTTATAAATCACTAACTAGCTCTACCTACGTATTGAGCACTTTTGAAGTAAATACTTAAAGTTTACACATAAATCTATACTTTCATATATTAATTTTATGTGAGTAAATTAAGTAGTTATATATATATACATATATATATATACACACATATATATATATATATATATATATATATATATATATATATATATATATATATATATATATATATATATGAAACAAAAAGAGTGGTAAATGAAGTCATAAAACTATATATTGGAGAATATAGAATGCTTCATTTATTTAATACATGGAATATAAACATTTAGTTGGGGGATAGAGCGAGCTCTATACCAAGGTATTTTGGAACCTAATGTTCCTCGTTGGAAGAGTAGAGAGGATGCTAGGATACATAATACGGATGCGACGTCCGGAACGAAATGAATCAATGAAAATATTAATGTTGTTAGGCAGAATAATATCGAATTCTTAGAAAACTAACCTATCCTGCCTTGACAGAGTACAAAATAGACTTCGTGGCTTAGTGGGGATGCCCTTCTCTCTCCCATAGAAGAGACGTTTCGGGTCTATCTTTGTTTTATCATTATTTCTATAGCAGGTGCTCGTCTAAGCTCTAATCTCTAGTCGCCCCTCGCCAATATTTTAAGATAAACACTCGTCTAGCTGAAACCACTGTCAAAATTTTCCCCACTCTTTATCTGTGCCTAAATCAAAACGTATGAACAAGGCTTCTTTCTTAGGACTGTACGCTTGTGGAACTCTGTTCCGTCTGCCTGCTTCCCACCTGACTACAACCTGGATGTCTTCAAGTCCAACGTACACAAGTGCCTGATGAACCTTCCTCTTAAGTCGACACTTTTACTAAAACCCCAACACTAACGTACAGTACATGCAATAACCCTTATCCCTGGGTGGGGTCCAGGCCCTGATAAGTGTTCATCCCCTTGCAAAAATACAAAAACTATTGCCTTAAATCATACACTGTGCAATGTGCTGCTGTCGTCTCGGTTGCATCAGTCGATAAAAAAACCCTGTATAGATTCTATACAGCTTACATACGGATGGAATAGGATCACCACTCATCCACCCCGCTCCCTCCCATTCAGTCTTAAAACATAGCTAACCTACATGTTTTAAGATTATGCTAGAAACCCTGCACACATTTTTGTATTACACTTTATATAACACGCCCCTCCTTTATCGTAGAATTCGATAGCATATACCATAACAACATCCACATTTTGATTGATTTATTTCGTTCCTTATTAATCCCACGTTAGACGTCGCATCCCCATTATGTTACTTAGCATCTTCTCTACTTTTCTGATCACAAGCATTAGGCTTCGAAACATCTTGGTATAAAGAGTCCCATCTATCCCACAACTAAATGTGTATATACGTTTATTAAATAAATGATCCATTCTACATGCACTATTATATAGTTTTTGTTATTTCATTTTCCACTCTTATTGTTTCCTATATAAGCTCTAATTAAATGTGCTGGTCTAGCACGGTTTATCTTGAATTATTAGCAATCATGCACAATGTAAAAATTTGTGCACGAATATAATTCAGTGTAAAATGGCAATAAACTAATCATCTATTAAAAAAGCATGAAATATGAAAAAGAATAAAATTAACACTCCAGTTTATAGGAGCATCTAAATAAGTTAATATTCATGTAGCACATCGTTTTTTAATGACTGCAATTTTTCTTAATCTTATTTTTAAAAGAAACGTTATGTTTTGATATTGGTGTCAGAGCGAGAAAAAACATCAACTGTGTCGGTCTTTATATATATATATATATATATATATATATATATATATATATATATATATATATATATATATATACAAGACCATTGAACTTAAATGTAACAAATTCCTTTGTGCATGCAGGTCCTCTCATTTGACTGAAAATTTCAATGCATCTAATTTCCTTATGGTTTATATTTTTTATGCTATCAAATGAATATTGTAATTCCAAAGTTACTTGAAGTTTCGTCTATTTACCAGTTTCATATTCTATTAATAGAAGTTCATAATAAAATATTAAAAAATGGTATATACACACTGTAACATGTTTATTTGGAGTCTTTTTTATTTCATGGCGATTTGCGGATTCACATGCCAACTCTTACTTCTCACATTTTATGCAGATTAATATGAACACCCGCATGCAAACAAAGTATTTACGTTTAACGCATTGAGATGAAAATACCATGAAGAAAAATTACTATGGGCATTTATTTTCCGACGATATATAACTGATACTTTAATAGGTGAGGAACCCACATCATACGAAATCAATGATGTTTATTAGATCACTGACACGATAGCATGTCTAATTCAATAGTTGCAAATGTTTACTTTGCCTTAAAGGTAGATAAATATTAGCTAAACACCTCGATGAGCTCACACATATCATATAATATAGGAATTTGTTTTCATATTAAAACTCATCAAACGTTCATGAAGCAAATGTTATGGGCGTGTATGTGCACTCGTCTGTGTGTTTTGAAATAACTAGTAAAATTATTATTTTTTTAATTAATGAAAGCGGTTATATTAAAAGCAATAAGCGTTGAAAGTTATTTCTTATATTACAATTCTAGTCTCATTCTTTCTTAAATCTTTGTGTCGTATTGTTTAAAGTTTAAGGAAGGTAGTTAAACATAATTGTTAATAAAGTTTATATATATATATATATATATATAATTGCATATATATATATATATATATATATATATATATATATATATATATATATATATGCAAATATAATGTTGGTTATATATTTTACATTTTATATTAAGGTTTTATATGAAATATATAACAAATTATAATGCTTGAAGAAATTTTACAAACATATGTGCGTAGACGTGTAATCTCACAATTGATTTCAAACAAAGTCTCACTGGACAATTGCCATATCCTGGAAAATATGAATAGATTTAATGATAAACTATTTATAAAACATAAAATAAATTTAAGAAAAATTTCAAAGATGTAGCGATATCAGATAAAAATCAATTACTGTCTCACTTTATATATATATATATATATATATATATATATATAACACTACGTACTTATATAACTTCATATGGATAAAATCATTTAAGGCGCTATATATATATATATATATATTTATATATATATATATATATGTGTGTCTGTGTAAAGAAATAATAATTAGATTAAGTATAAAATAAAAATTGTAAACAGAAATAAAAAGTACTATTTATACACCTACATTAACTTCTTTATATCTCATTTAAATAACGACAGTGATTATTACATAAGATATATATATATATATATATATATATATATATATAAATATATATATATATATATACATTTACACGTACAGTTACACACCCATACTCACGAATCTATTGATGTACATACGTGTAAATGCACATACACGCATACACACACACGCACACACACACATATATATATGTATATATGTACATAAATGTAAATACGCACACACACATATATGTGTTTCTATGTGTATTTGCATACGGACACGCACGCGCTTATATGTGGTTGTGTAGTTACATGTATACATGTATTATATATATATATATATATATTTACACGTACATTTACAAACACATACTCACGAATATATTTATGTATATGCATGTAAATGCACACAAACATATATATGTGTGTGTATTTACATGTATGTACATAAATATATTCGTGTTTATGCGTGTGCAACTGCACGTGTAAATGTATATATATATATTTATATATATATATATATATATATATATAGAGAGAGAGAGAGAGAGAGAGAGATAGATAGAGAGAGAGATCACAGTATATCGTAACATATACGTTTTGAGGATTTACTAATGTTTTAAATTATGGATTGATTCTTTCGTATGTTTAGGCATTCTTAACTTTTATTGTTTAACCAAATCATTACTATTATTATCTATTTTCTTGCAGGTTAAATATTTCATGGTTTCCAATTAATTAACTAATAATGCAGAAAACCGAATTAATTTAATTTTACGTTGATAAATGTATTCGGATATTATCGTTGATAAATGCACTGGAATATAATCACTGAAGCAGTACGATTTTATTTATCAATAAGTGTTAGAAGAGAAAATTACAGATCTATCAAAATTTGTATGTTATTTATATTTTTTTCTAATTCTCACACACGTGTTACTTTGTCGAATAAATATACAAGTTTTTGCCATCATCTCTACAAAGGAAATTGTCATACGAGATGTATGTTTTCATTATATTTAAACTAAAGTAATTTAGTGTTTAACATTATGCGTACCTCGCATCACAAGTTTCCCAGAGGAAACGCAAATTGAATTTCCAAATAACCGATGTCATAGAGATGTGGAATCTATCTATAACATGGGAAAACAATAGTATAAAATAAGACACTATTTGTGAAGCATTTTATGGTAAAAATTGGAATTAAGTAAATATTCATGAATAAAAGAATGGGACTGTTTTTATTCAAACAATTAAAATACAGTTTACTAACCCAATAGGATTTACGTGTTATCGTGACGTCAAATAATGAACGAAGAAATGAGTTATCACATATTCACAATACACAGATCAGTTAAGTCATTCTGAGTCGGGTCCTAGATTGCGTCCCAACGATTTATTGGAGCTTTTACGAACCAACTAGACACAACGTAGAACATGAAGGGAAATGCGTGCAAGGCTGAGTGAAATCATAGACATGAATGCAACTATATAAAAATATAACGTAAATAAGTTTTTTTCTTAATTTCGGAACTCACGTCAAGACCAGAGTCGGAAAATAAAATCAACTCCGATGTTTATATTTTGTCTGAGCCAAGCAGACAAATTATTTTCCTCGCAGATGACAGAATTCTCTCGACACTAGACGATATGAGTGTTTGGAATAAGTATTCAGATTTACAACATAAGAATTATATATACGAAATAGAGACGGTAATATAATAGATTATAATTTGAAATACGTATATACCTACACTGTTATAAACTATTAGAAATGTCAGCGAAGCAAGAAACAAAGAAGGCACTCCAAAATCTATTAGTTTAAGGAAAAATAAACCATTGGATTTATGACGTCAATGAAACACACCAAGTGGGGCGAAAGATTTTGCTCATTTACTCGAGTGTGTATATAGACTTGGCACACCTGCTAGGATTTTATTAATGTACATTTCATGGATGTACTTGTATAGCAGACACAGAGACTCAACATTTGCATGATGAGTCAAGGATATCAGCTTGACCGATATTTGAGTTAAGAATAATGCCTAACTGGGAGATACCATTGACAGACGCACCAATAACAGATACTGCAATAATTAATGGGCGAGTGCTGACTTTCTAAAATATAGTCGCGGTATCCTTTTTGCACAGATAAGTGAAGCCGCCTAATTGCATCAAATTTGTCAATGCGTACAACATGACATACAACCATGAGTACTCAAATGAGGCGTTAATAGTAATAGCAATCATTTTTTTTATAAAAGTATGTTTTGTAATGAGGGAAGTTTTGTCTAAGTAGTGTTAAATATTACTGTCTGATACGGGTTCATTTTATTACGGATTAATGTGGTTTTCGAAGGTTTATGCTTTTGCTTTATTATGTGTATATTCTTTTTGCTTATATAGAGCGTTTTGTAATCATCAATTTAGCCAATCACTGAAAGGAGGTCCTTTATAATTATCAGTGATAATAAAGATCCGAAGATCGATCCTATAGACATACATTCATTAGTAACATTTTCTTAGGCATACAGTCATCAAGGAAAATTGAATTGAATTTTGGCTTAAGGGATATACTAGTGTAGAGGTATTCGTCCGCGAAGAGTGCATTATGAAATTTAAATGGAAATCATTTACTTCAAGACCTTTTAGGAATCTTTGCATATATCAAGGGCTGGTTTACTTAGTGCATGGTATATGTGGTCAGAGATAAATATTAAAGTATCCACAGTAGAACGTACTTGCTTCCAGCCATACAGTTTGTTATAAAGATGATTAGCATTTACGAAGTAGGGATCAGCGTCTAGTTGATTAACAAGATATATTTTCGCAAAAGTGGAAGAGGAGGCATGAGACAATTTATTAGCCGACCAGTTCTTTCGAAATAAATCATGCATATGTAATTTTCCAGCCACCAGAGAAGTAAGACTAGCAAGGCAAATGTTTTTAGAGAAAGGTGGTAGCACAGCGGATAATAATCTCGTTAATATAGCTGCTATGAGATCTTGCTCACACATCTAAGGTGTGTTTAGACTTGTATGATGTCCCAGACACGGGCAAGGTCATTTCAGATTCACAAATGAAGCTTAATATGGATAGAGACAATTGGAAAGAAGTAGTTTTACAGCTAAGGCGTTGAAAGGAAACGCATAACCGAACCAATTGTTTTTATATATTTGTTGAATATTTGGTTGCCTATTACACACTTCACTATGGTATATATATATATATATATATATATATATATATATATATATATATATATATATATATATATATATATATATGAGAAAGAAACAACCCGATAATATATACGTGAGTATGTCCAGTTTGACTATAATTTAGACATGATTTTTTATTTTCTTGCGGATTATGTACAAAAGTTTTGCATGCGGTTACTTTCAATATAAATAGTTATTAAATGAAAAGAAATAGTATTAATGTTAGTTTTTATATCATAGAAATGTAAAAAAAATATTGGTTTCTAATATTTTATATTTTTGTCTATCGTGATTTCAGACAATTAGTATGCCATATTTTGTTCAGAAGAATTCATATGTAAGAACCTTATCAAAGAGGTGTTTCCATTAATCGATTTGAGAATTTTTTTTTTATTTCACCGATTTTGACACAATCAAAGTATTATACGTTGGAACAATTGTTGATCTTCATTTAATCCCGGAAAACTGTGGTTCTCCCTGCAAGTATATATATATATATATATATATATATATATATATATATATATATATATATATATATATATATATATATATATATATATATATATATATATGTGTGTGTGTATATATATATATATATATATACATATATATATATAAGCCAGAAACAACAATTTTATCGTCCACATATATATTTCACTTTGAATTTCTTTACAATAGATTAATTTTGCCGTCAGTTCGTTAATCAACTTGATGCAAATTGATAACAAAACAATTATTTATTTTCCCCAGGTAAACATACTAAATACATATTATTATTAAATATCATCGTGTCTGACCGTCTTTCTCCGTTTTTGCAAACTGCATGTCTGATGAGACTCAATATTGCAAAGCGAATGGTGGCTAGTTTAATTGTGTGTTTTTTTTTCTATGGACTTGTATTTGATATCTAAATAAAAGTAGGTAAGAGTGGATGCAAATGTGTCATAATTAATAGAAAACTAAACTTGACATACATAAGTCGATTTAAAACGCTTTCTTTGTTCATGCGAAAACATATACGATAAAGTGTGTTCATTTGTAACTTTTTCGATAACGACTAAGTATGGAGCGCTAAATACCTTGATTTCGAGTCTAGCTTATGCCACATAGTCATTTCTGTTTTACTTTGGAGATTACTGCACAATATCGTGTACAGTATAATGATCGCTATAAGACTTGCCTTTATAATAATAAATACAACAACTGAGTTGATGAAGCAAACATATTTAAACTTATTTCATGTGTGGCCAAAGTCGTATTACTAAAAACTAAAAAAGAACGGCAGCTGCTTTACATAATTAAAATGAAGTTGAAAAGCCACAAAAATAAAATAGTAACAATACAGTTTGTCATTTTATGTGAAAGTTTAAAAAATATTAGTTATGAAAGTAAACTAGTTATTAAATGTTGAAAGAGACACAATGCTCTATTCGAGTGTTTATAACTTTTGAAACAGAACATATTTTTGCCATGGTTGGGGCGTAATGAACGCGATTAAGACTAGTTAGGATAAGTTAGGTTTCAGTCATAACTAGAATCAATATAACGTTTGCATATATATATTAGAAGTATTTGAAAAGACTTTGGGTTCATAGGCAACGGAGTTCTATTATGAAAACACCGCATCCCAGCAGTAAACTGCTTACTATTTTAAAGATATATCTAATCCTAAAGTATTCTTAAGTGCCTTACAATTTAATTTAAAATAAACAACTCTTATGCGTTCGTAATTGAATAAATAGTGGGTTATATTAATCGTTCCCTGTTCAGAATTACATAACATGTTATGTAATCGAGGCACATACATACAATGGGCATATATATATATTTTTTTTTTTCTCTTATGTTTCTTTTTCTGATACGGTACCGACGTAGAGAGAAATATATATATATATATATATATATATATATATATATATATATATATATATATATGTATATAATTATATATATAGAGAGAGAGAAAGAAAAAGAGAAAGAAAGACAATTTTATAAGTTTTT
Source organism: Euprymna scolopes (assembly GCF_053919585.1). Lineage (NCBI taxonomy): Eukaryota > Metazoa > Mollusca > Cephalopoda > Sepiida > Sepiolidae > Euprymna > Euprymna scolopes. The sequence continues at coordinate 56,264,090 of NC_136488.1, forward strand.
GTTTTAATTTGAACACAATTTTTATTTACCATAGACACACCAAACAATTATAAAATTATAAATAACAAAGATATTGTAAATCTTGATGATAACTTAAAATTACTATGTACAAAAAAAGAGCACCACTTTAGTTAACATATTAAATTTCCTATAGATCATTTGAATAGATTCAAAATGATTGAACTTTAAAGTGTCGTTTAATCACTTCTAGAAAAAATACAATAAAACTCCCTAAAAAAATTATATTTGCTTTTTCTTAACACGTGAGTCACATTTATCATTGACTTAATTCTCAATCCAATAACATGTTTTCGAGCACGGTAACGACGGCGAGAGAGAACGTGAGAGAAAGACAGACGGACAGAACTTTAGATCGTTTTTACTTCATTCGAACACACGTTTTATTTACTTTAGACATACCTAACAATTTAACACGAAAACAAAGATATCGTAACACTTGAATTTAACTTGGCAATACTATTTACAAAAATAGTGCGGTGCGCACAACGTTCTTTTGCATATTTCATTTTCTAAGGACCGTTTTAATAAATTCACGTACTTGTGCATAATTTGAACCCGATATAACTCAACGGCCGATCGGCGGTGCTCGGAACACATCGTTAACGGGCAAGCTCCGCCGATTATGAAAGCGTGATAAACGCTGATCAACATAAAATATAAAGGAAACAGATAAACATAATTATTTTAATAGAAGAAATAAACACAGCAAATAATAAACCAAGAAACAACGACCTACAGTAACACGCTGTTTGTTTTATTTTTGTATTATAATTTATTTTACTCTAATTTGTTTTTTTTTGTTTTTCTTGTGGTTTAAAGGAAAGATCCAAAATAAATAAGCAAATCTATTTTTTAAATAGCTTTTGTCTAACAATTAAGGACAAGAACATTTCAAGAAAAAAATGAATAAATTATGTATTAAAAATAATCGTGGTTCTTAATTTTGTTAGGTTAAAGGGGTGTCTACAGTGAATACCGTTCTTAACATGTAAAGGTTGTGATGTTTATTCCATAAGGCGTTCTTAAAATTGGTGGGTTGGGTGTGTTCCTATCGAAAGACGTTTCTAATATGAGGACGTTTGGGTTGCATGGGTGCGCGCACAACTCAACCTACATCGATTCTTCTCAGGTCTGTTTTTGGCGATGATGCACTTTTCGCCACAGGAAACGCATTTTTTTCAACACTCAATTTTTTTTCTTCACAAAATGAGACCGCTTGTTCCGGCGTCATAAAATATTTTTCAAAACTGGAAACTATTTTTTGTTTTCATTTTTCAGAAAGGGCTGTTACATGTGTGTGCTGCTTAATGAATTTAATGATGTTTATTACATTCCTATTTTTATTTTGAAAAGCTAGTCTGCTACTTTAAAGTGCATTGATTGGCAGATCGACGTCGTACGTCATATTACAATAAAAGCCGAGCGCATGACGAGCAAACCGGTCGGACGCTGAGTTACGTATGGTTCCAATAATGCGCAAGTTTCAAATTTACAAAAATTGAAATTTAAAGTGTTTGTAATTTTTTTTCTAAAAAAAACTTATAATACAATAACACTCAAAAATATTTTGGCTTTGTCCTTAGACGTAAGTTACATTTATCGTTGATTTAATTGTGAGTCCATTAACGGGTTTACAAGCACGATAACGACCGAGAGAGAGAGAGAGAGAGAGAGAGAGAGAGAGAGGGAGAGAGAGATGTGTTTTTATTTTCATTCGAACACACTTTTGCTTCACTTTAGACACACCTGAAGATTTAATTAAAAAATATATATTGTAAAACAGGAATTTAACTGAAAAAAAAAATGTTAGAAAATAGCAGGTAACATAAGTGCGTAAACACCACTTTATTTTACATATTTTATTCACTAAGGACCTTTTTAATAAATTCACAATGATTGAAATTTAAAGTGATGTGCAATTAATTCTAAAATAAATGCAATAAATAAATCTTACGATCACGAAAAGTCAATTATTTTTAGTACTTATTTTTCTAGAAACACCACTTTAACTTTAAATAATTGTGAAATTATTCAAAGGGTCATATGGAAATGAAATATGTAAAATAAAGTGGTCCGTATCCACTTATGTTACCCTGCTACTTTGAAAAAAGTACGTTCAAGCTTTGCAGTTTTTTATTAAATTTTTGGGCGAAAGTACAGAGCAGTTACAATACACTCGCCAGTTATGTATCATAAGTGCACGTACGATAATCAATCCCCCTGCTCAATAATAATAAAATTATTATGTAAATTCAAGTTTTACAATATAGTTTTGCTTATAAAATTGTCAGGTAAAAGTACGAATAATTATATAACACCTGCCATTCCGGTAACATGAGTGCATAAGTACACAAACAAGTGATTTTAATATCGTATTCAGCTAAATTAATAACAAGTTGCACTTGATTAAATGAGTTCTTTTATTGTCGCTGCACCGTATTCACGGGATTAAAATTATACCACAGGAAAAAAATTGGGAGGCAACTAAACTTAACTAAAAGGGGGAACTTAAATGATAAAAACGGGTATCTTACAAACACGGATTACTTACACGACAATTCCTGCTAACATGTTCAGAATCGCTTTCAAAATAATAACATTCTTTCAGCACCGTAACAAAAAATACAACAATACCAAACATTTACCTTTTTTCCGACCGACCCTGCCAACCAAACATTTAGATTTTTTCCGACCGACACTGCACACCCAATATAACAAGGTTGGTTCATAGTATTTGCGCGTAGGGATCATGACAAAAACTGGCAAGAATAAAGCTGGGAAATATATTTGACAACCCGCTCCGGGCAAGATAGCGTGTCTCTAGAGACATCCTTTCTTAACAGGGGTAGGTTTGGGGTGTTTATTCCAGAAGCCATTCTAAGCTTGCGAATGTTGGAAGTGTCTATTCCAAAAGCCGTCCTTAACATGAGAAGGTTTGATTTTGGGGGTTGGGTGTTCAACAATACCAACGACAGCCGTACGTAAACTTTTTACGAGGGTGTGGCATGCTTCCACCGGGCACAACCGGTTAACGGGTCCTGCTTATATATATATATATATATATATATATATATATATATATATATATATATATATATATATATATATAAACGGTAGTCGCCATTTTTTAAACACTTCTTTGCATTTATTGGCATTAGACGCAACTTTACACAGGTCATATTTAACTTTTTTTATATTTAAATTCAGAAATTTAAGCATTAGGAATAATGTTTGAATCGTCGGTTTAATGCTCAAAATAATTATGTCGATTAAGTCACATTAATTTCAAGTGTTTCAAATCGATCTCAGAAATGTATACTGAATTTTGTACAACTTCTTGAAGTTATCTAAACGATAAGTTTTTCACTTTACTTCTGCCATTATGAGGTTGGTGTCTTATGTAAATTTACATTGCAAACTTGGAGTAGTTTATGAGATTTTACTTTACCCTCTTATTAGGATTTGTGTAACAACTTCATAAAATATGTTAGCCTGTCAGAGTCTTCAATACAATTTACTCAGGTTGTAAGAATATAGTAAATATTTTATCAAATACAACTAGCTACTTGTTAACATCTTGTTTATTATATATCTACAACGTACTGTGGTGTTTCTAGGTTCATTCATTAAAAAAAACATATTTCTGTTAGGTATATAACGCCATTTATTAGTAGACATCAGCAGAGTATAGACATTCTTACTTAATGGCGGTTAATTGCATTATGTGCATGCGCTACTTGACTCCATCAAACATCCAAACCACGAATGATAAGACTAGAAGCAGGCATGCCAATACGCAAACTTGATTAAGCAGATAATTGATTATCAAAAAGGTTAATGCAATCACTTCAATTAATTACTTCGATTTCTATCTTTTTTTCCTGAAATATAATCATGGTAAAGGAATAAAGAAATACATTTCAGAAATCACTTTAGCTAATGAGTGATATTTTTTATCGTTAAACCAATTGTGACTGATTAATTGCATAGTGTTAGATTTTCCTGCTTCAACTTCAAACTTTACGGTCGATTGCTTTACGTTCCCGGAAGCTGTGGAATTATTGTTGACGCAAACATCCTCTTGAGATGTTTATTAAATAGATTGACCCCAAAATAGAAAATTGTATTCGGTTAGTTGATCGGACTACTGATCCCATCTTGAGTGTAATTTTAACAACTTTTCGGTCGATGTAACGTCATACCTTTTTCATGTGTATATTGTTGAACACGGAAATGTTTCTCTCGAACTTGGGAATCTGAGCGGAACTTCGAAAAGAAAACCTGTATTTACTTGGCGGGAGTAGCACGTGTTTCTTCTGTCAGCCATAACTGAAAAGAGAAACATTCGCAATTGTATTCTTCAGTCATGCACACTGAGAAATTAACTTTCAACTATCAGAAACGTCTCACTTTTTACAATTGATTCACCAAAAACGATATCCACTGCGCTACGTGAGTTAGCTGACGGACCCGCGGCGCATGCTTCTCCCGCGAATAAATAAAGGCTTCCTCCGAAATTATGTCCAAATTACCGAGTCCGACAGAACATTTCCAAGTTCTACAAGATACGCGTAAGAAAAGTTCTAGCTTATATCGATCGAAACGTTGCAGAAAATGACATCAAAGATGATGACAGTAGTCCGATGAATCCAAATAATACGAATAAGCAATCCTCATCTAAAAAATCAGAAACGTAATGGAAAAGTGTTTTTTATTTTATATATATATATATATATATATATAATATCAAATTATGTAAAAAAAATATTCAATACTTTCTATAATCAATTATACCTGACGAAGAACAAATATTTACAGAAAACGACACGAATAAAATTTAGCTTTAGTTAAGTACTAGTATAAATTAACTGTACGCGCACATGTAAACACTCTGTGTGGCTGACATTCTATTCCAGTTTGTGAAATTGCCTTGTGTAACAATATTGAAAAGATGTGGCACGATTAAATAGAGAAATAAGTACAACGATATCTCTGTCGTAAGTGAACCCATTAACTGCTATCATTGCTCCTCGTGTGAAGATATAGATCTCTCAAACGACAAACAATGTTTATATTTTGGTATCGATTAATACTAGTAGGGAACAAAAGGATATTTAAGTTGATGGACTCACGGGTTAAAGCCACTTACTTTTTAAGCTACACGAAATTAGTGTCATGTGTACTACTTAATATGGGAAAACATGTTTTGGATTTGGCTGATAAGATAGTTCAGTGCACTGGCAGTATGAGGCACAATGGATCCGCTATATCACAACTTCCAATCTGCATGTCTTCGATGGCTTTGTAAGCGCGCACACACATCTAAAAATCTCACGTACGTAATCACACACATACACACATACACATATATGTGCATATATATATATATATACGTATATTATTTCGAAAGCCATTCTTAACATGGGAAGTGGGGAGTGTTTTGTATTATTCTCTGCTTCCACCTAAAAATTTAATAAAGACAAAGATATCGTGAAACTTAAATTTAACCTGACAAAAACTGTTTCAAAATAGCACAGAACCAAAAATACATAAGCACCAAAATTATAGCTGACTACTTCTCTATTTAACACAGATACCAGCAACTTACTCAGGTCGCACAGGAGATTGATATGTACTGAGAGGGAGATGACCGATCACCTGAATGTTTAAATACGGGCATACCTATGAAGTTTTCTAGGGTATTGAGAAGCATTTCTTCTTAAGACAAAACTTAAACAGCTTTGTAATATATGAGCTACTACATGTAAAATAGTTTTTTAGAGAAAAACAAAAACATATGTGTATGTATTTTTTACTCTACATATACACATGAATTGGATCAAATTTTGCTTTTGTGATGTGATTTTAGAAATTTTATTTATTTATTTATTTATTTATTTATTAGAAATTCCAAGAGAATATAATAGAAAATTTTCTAGAAGTTACAAAGATTAATTTTTGTATAATGTTAGTCGAAATACAAGAAATATAGATTTTAATAATTTTATAGCAATAAATAAAGACTTATTTTCTTTCTCAAAGAAATGTCCCTACTATACAATTTGGTCAAACACCGCAGGGTGTATTAATTGCATCTGCCCCTTTAAGAACCATTTTTACCCCTTTGGGAATCTTTGTTGGTCAGTAGAGAAATTCCTGAAACCAACGAGGAATGACGTTTCTTTACTCTTTTATCCTTTTCCATTGGACGCTCAAGTATCGACTATCTCTGCCTGAATATAAATCTTAACAGACTTTCTGCAACCCAAAGACTTTCTGCTTTTCCTTTACTAACTTGGACACTGTCAAACTTTCTTCAGTCTATACCAAACGGTATAGGTAATTGGATGAACCCTTTCATTATTATAAAAAGGCTTTTGTTTTGTATAATAATTTTAATTACTTACTAATAATATAGAGGAGTTAATGTTAACAAGCATCTACTGATAAGATTAACTTTTATAGTTTTATGAGAATAATGATTTGAACCAACAATACTCCCTCCCGACACCAACTGAAATTTTCATAAAAAAGCTTCCGTCGTATTTTATGGTACTTTGACAAAAGTATAATATAATTAAACACCAAGAAATTGAAAATCAGCTAGATACACATTTTCAAAAATTGGTAATGGCTTCAAAATGGATGATCATTTTGAATTAAATTTATATAGGAAAGTGATCCTAAGGCTAAAATCTTAAAATATTGGAAGTCTAAATCTATTTCTCAAGCTCATTTATGCTAATTTCACACCTAGCCGCTTCGGTCGCCTCAAGGGGAGAAAAGTGGGCTGAATAATTGTCAAACTCTTCGATAGTCAGACCGGGCTCTTGGTATAGAGTTTCTGAAAATGAGTTCGAAAACCCTCCAAGATTCCGTCATTCGAATTTACGGTTTGTCCGTTCGGCAATGTGACACTGGCAATGTGTCGATCAGCAGAACGTCCAAACTCCTCCGCATGCAGTGTCGCGGCCATATTTGTTGCCTCGTTTGATGCTCTTTTTAATCTAGCCCTAACTAGTAATCCCTGGTCCTCCCTGTTTTCCAAGGAGTCCACTTCAGCCTTAACTATTGTATAACTAGCACTATACCCCTCCTCCACTGCCCTTTCTAATATATCTTCTAGTGCCGCCGCCGCTGCTCTAGAACTAAGGTTGAGGCGTCGACTAAAATCTGCAGCGAAGGACCCAATGACTTTTTTTAGGTTACCTCACCACTTATTCCCGATAGTAGCCGCCGTCAATTCCCTCTGTATGGTTAGTAGAAGCTGCTCCCGGGAGTCCTTCACATTGAACAACAACGTGTTGAACTTCCAGTAACTAGCCATCCTAGGTTTAACATTATCTAAGTTTACTCGAACCCGGACAAGCCTATGGTCCGAATAAACTATACTATGAAAACTTGGACAGTGTAAAAGCCCTAGGTCGACTCTCCTAACTAAGAACCGATCGATGTAACTCAAAAGTTGCACCGGATGGGAGCCGCGTCTACCTGTCCAAGTCCATGCTAAATCCCCGGTTTTTTCGTTTCGAAACTTATCGACAAGATCTAATTGTCGATAAAGTCTCGAAACACCTTTGCATCCCGGTTCTGGTTAGTATCTCTTGTGGTAATAACCCCGCGATTTAACTCGGGATCCAGGACCGTGTTCCAGTCTCCCGCTAAAACTAACCGATGAGACGAATTCATGAAGGGTTCGATTCGCCGAAAAAAAGGAAACTATCTCAGTACGGTTATTGGGCCCATAACCCCCAATCAAACGAAATACCACATCCTTTACGGTAACATCCAGAACGAGCAATCTTCCCTCCGGATCTGCATAAATAGGATTACATGACGCATCAAGAGTGCGCGTAACAAGCCAGGTACTTGCGTGGGTATCATAATGTGCTGAATAGAGCTGAAAGTCTCTAAGGAGCATACTCTGATAATCACTTGGAATAAGGTGAGTTTCCTGTAAGCAACATATATCCACACCGAGGAGTTAAAGGTCGCGTGTAACTCGAAGTTTACGAGAGGCGTCCCTCATCCCTCGGACATGTATACTAGCTAATCTTAAGGTCATCCTAGATCAGTTAGGGTTGGGCATCCTGAACAAACATAGACGGTGTCAAGACACCGAGAGCTATCCCCATAGATCCAGTGGTCATCTCAGTGGTGATTGACCCGTCAAGGGACCGACCGCCGATGCCTAAAGGGAAGGTTAATTTGATCGCCCTATATAGCGATGGATGAAGTTTGATGGGGGCCCGTCCAACACATTGGTTTTTAATTTGGGTTAAGTTGTTGTCATTAAAGAAGGATGTAGGAGGGAAAACGTTAAAAGCATTATTCGCCTCCTCCATCATTATCCGTACGCCTTTAGCCTCTTCTCTTTTTCTCACCACAGTCAAAAGTCTTTTACCTTTAGGGAAATTTTCAAAATTGGTGATATCTTTCTTTCCTTATATTTTGAAAGAAAGGAAGGCCCAATACTCGTCCTTTCCAGTGTAAAAACAAGATTTTTTTTGCGTGTTTCTTTTTCGACGGAAGGACTCCTTTGTCTTTTTTTCTCGGATCTTGGGATGTGCGAAGGCGGGTGAGCAGGTGGCGGCATGTCCGTTTTCATTGGGGAGGCAGGGGGTGTATTTTGGTGAGCATTACGGGGGATAATAAAAGGAGAGGGTTTGGGAGATGTTTGTTTTTTCTTTGGGGATCCTAATATCGTCATAGTTTTTTTTTAGGGGTTGTTGTTGGGGAATTAACAGGGACCGGTGGTTTTACCGCTGGGGAGCGCTTTTCTTTAGGGGAGGAGGTAGGTTTAGTTATCTAGCAGGATTCAGGGAATAGTGAATACAGGAACAGTGGATTTTTCTCTTTACATTTCTCTTTGTCAAGTTTTTTTTTAAGTTAATTAGTTCATTAAATTTGGTTCCCCGCTTGGTCTTTACTAGAGATTGCTTCAATTTTTTTCCGCTTCTGTTAAGGATTATGCATAAGTTTTTTCTAAGGGGAGAATTCTTGTTCTGTACAAGTGGCCAGCCATCTTTTTGAGGGGATTTATTAGGGGTATTAAAGTTGGTCTCAAACTCGTCGAGGGTTAGTGTCTTTGCTTCTGTAGCTTTTTGTGGAGAAGGTGAGGGGTCGGTGTCGTCTCTGATGACTTCGCCTATCTTGGGAGGTTTAAGGTGTTCCAGAACCCTATTTGTAGGGTTTGTTTGAGTCGGCCTCCTGGAAGGACAAGTAAAAGTAAGGTGCCCTTCCTCCCTACATATCCAACATGTCGGTCAATGGCCTGCTACTACGATGGGTAGTTTTTCCAGGCCTGCTTCCAGGTAGCACGGTATTTTTAAAAACGCGTTCTCATTTAATTGGGTGTCAAAGGACAATACTCCATTAAATGTGTCCTCTGTTACGTTGGTTATGTCTCCGTATTGAAGAAAAAGGCATATAGACACTCTCCCGGCACAACACCGCGGGCATCGAAAACTGAAACTCTGGTCCTTCTGCAACCCATGTACTCCATTCTGAGAATAAAGTCTTTTGTGATGATTTTTCTTTTGGAAAAAGTTAGGCAGTCTTCAGGTGTTTTGAACAATGCGCTCCAGGTGTTGTACCCTTTGCATTTAGTGATCCTTTATTGTCTCATATTAACGGTTGCTATCAGCTTTGTGACTTGCTCTTTGGTGGATCTTATTAATTCTTTGGTTTTTCGATCAATGATGAATAGCATAATTGTTTTTTCGAGAATTCCTCGATTCTTTATTGCTCGAGTATAATTGCCTTTTCGGTGACAAACTTCGTACATTCTTTGGCTTTAGCAATGAATACTTCCACGTTAATGGCTTATCCCATTCTGACTTTTCTTTTGGTTGCTCTATATTTTTCTTGGTGTGATCCGTCGGCGTCGAACAACTGGCTTAGGCCATTGCCGACGAGTGATAATTCCAACTCCAATGGAAGAAGAAATGTGGATTCAAACAGCAATAACAAGGATTAACAAATATAGTAACAAATTTAACAATAAAAGATAACGTATAATAAAAATAAAAATAACAGAGTACAAAATACGAAGCAAAATGACAGATATGACTGATGAAGAATGAGGTAAATATTTATTTAAAAAAAATACAATTAAAATATTTTAAGAAAAATTTGGCACAAGGCCGAGCATGGGGGATGGAGATGGGCGGTCTGCTCTGTCTAAAGCTAACTAATCTAACCTAACTAGTTCCTACATTCACTCTACTTTCACCATAAAACCACATTCATACTATACATCCATCAGCGTATACATCTCTCGTCATTCAACATAAGAATATCATACTATGGTAAACTAATTAAAACTCATAAAAAAGAGGGTTTGAGATATAAAGATTTTATGATACAAGATAAAATGGAATATATACAATGTTAGTAACAAAAGCCCCCCTGTTGCTAAACTGTGGCAGGTGCGCTGATTCGCCAGTCGAAAGGGTAATGCGGGTCCGAACGCTTTATTCTAACACCTCTTACGAAAACTTCGAAAGGGAACTCGTATCTCTGGCGAATAAAGCAATCTGTCACCTAAATTGGGGAAGGGAATGGTGCTAAAAATAAAAAAAAAACTTGGGGCAAACTTAAAAAGGGCCTAATGATCTCTATCACACGCAGGTTATGAAAACAGGGGCCTAGAAAATGGTCCTAATCTTGCCTAAACCGAGACCTACTCTGGACTTTAAACGAGTCAGGGCTGACGTTCGTTTTTGTTACTCAAAATTCTTTCCTAAGGGGCATCCAAGAACCAGTCAAGACTTGCTTCTCTCACCCGGCACACACGCGCAACTGACACCCACCTTTCAACAAAGTCTGACGAAGAGAGTCTAACTCTCTCGGCCTTGATACGACTCTTCAAATGATAAGGGACGATTCGTATAAGGTCGAGGGGAGCGAAGTCCTCAGATCCGTAGACCACTTTCATATGTGTGTTCCAAATAACACCTCTCATTACTGCTAGCAAGGTCAAACACAATTCTTTTCTAAGCCTATCCATTGTCGGATCCCAATTGCTACATACATTGACAGGAACCAAAATTAATGACGATATGTTCAGTATGCGGACCATGAGACCTGTAACAAACTCAATCAGCGGCACCACCATGCGACAATAGACGATGGCGTGACATAAAGTCTCGACCTCATCGTCTCACCGCTTGCAAATAGTCGAAACCGCCAAGCCAGCTGAGTGAAGTCTCTTACCGACCCAGAGAGCATTCTGAATTACCAGCCAGGTCACGGATGCCTCGTCATTAGTGAGGCATCCCGAACCAGGCGCCCAAGGCCAGATTGAGCAGAGCTGTCCCTTCGTCAAAGGGAGCCCCTCACCAATAACATCCCTTACGGATCCCCTCACTAGCACCCGATATAATGCCTTTCGGGACCACAGCGGAGGGTTGGAGAGGTTTTCCTTAACTCTTAAGTGGAACTTCAGCGCGCGCCAGCACTCGCGGTAGAACGGGCATTAACCTCGGGGTAACCCGTGTGCCTCCCTCTCAGACTTATGCAACCCTCTCAAAGCCGGAAAGGCTTTCTTAGTGTCCTTCATCCAGAGGGCACCGTCTTCCCTATCCTGTGTGCACATTAGATCTAGGTAGTAGTGCCGTAGTGTGTGTAGCCGAATCTCCACGTTTGGCATACCTAGACCGCCTTCAGAAGAATGTAGGTAGCAGACATCGCCACAGACAATAGGGGCCTTTCCAAGCCATGAAAATTTGAAAACAGCCCTATGAAGATAAAGCAGTGTATCTGACGGGATTGGAAGCACTGATAAACGATAAATGATGATTGGATAGATGTGGGTATTACACACCTCCGCTCTCTGAAAGGTTTCTACTGATCCACAGCGCAGCTGCGGATCGGACCGCTTTCAGAACTTCCGACCAATTTTTCTTCAGCTGTAGGTCAGGACCAAACCATATGCCGAGTATCTTGCAAGGCCCGTCGCTCCAACTAAAGGGTCCCTGAAGGGGTAACCCCTCCAGCCACCGATGCGCAAACCCGAAGACTTGTCGCAGTTAATTTTGGCCCCTGTTCCGTTTCATACAATCTGATTTCTACACCGACGACACCAATCTCAGCACTGCTCGTAACAAGCACAGTTACCTCGTCGGCATAGGTGGAATACTTTATCTGGGCATCTGCACCTGGCAAAGTGATTCCGCGTAGGACCGGATTCTCTCTTAGCCTGCGCAGAAATGGCTCTATCGTAAGCACCTACAGCATGGGTGATAACGGGCACCCTTGACGAATTTATCGTGACAAACTGAAGGGTCTCGACGTCCTCCCATTTACTTCTACAATTACCGCAGTGTTAGCATAGAGAAGATGAACCCACGAGCGAAATGGCGGGCCAAAACCGGCCTCCGACAAAACAGCCCCCAAGTACCGATGGGCAACCCTATCGAAGACTTTGGACTGATCTATATGATCAGCGAGGCCTCAGTGTCGACTTTTTCTATAATCAGGCGTATCGTGTGCAAGTTATCCTGGATTGTCCTGCCCATCACAGCACATGTTTGCTCGGGGCTAATAAGACGAGCCAGGACAAGCTGCAGACGATTTGCGAGAATCTTCGCCAAAATATGTAACTCCGCGTTAAGCATCGTAAAGGGCCTGCAATTACCTAACCAGTCCCCACCATCTTTGCTTTTACAAACAAGCTTTATCACACCCATGGTAAAGCATTGAGGATTGAGCCGCTCCTAAACAATGAGTTAAATAAAACCGTCAGCAAAAGGACAAAGATGTGCGACAAGCTCAAATGCACGTCGTAGGGCAGACCATCGATCCCCGGAGATCTATTAAGGTTTCAATTACTTCATCCTCCGTTTTGCCACCTTAGCACCAAGCCGCTTCAGTCGACGAAAGACGAGAAAAGTCAGCCAAATAGGTGTCGAAATGTTCTAATGACAGACCGGGTTCCATGGAAAAAAGCTCCTGGAAACGGGATCTAAACGCCTCCAGCACACTCTGGTTTGTGGTCATGATACGCCCGTCCGGCAATGTGACAGAGCGATGTGCCTAGTGGCCGCTTTCCTCAGCTCCTCTGCACGCAGTTCAGCGGCCAGTTTGTTGCTTCCTGGGGCATTTTTTTTAACATAGCCCTAATCGCTAAATCTTGGTGCTCCTTTTCAGTAAGGGAGGCAAGCTGAGCCTTAATTACATTAACGCTATCACTATCCCCCTCCTCCACCGCCCGATCTAATCTAGACTCTAGTGTCGCTTTAGCTGCCCCTTGGATAGACTTTTCCTTAATTTTCTCAATTTGGATATGTGCCATTAGGAGGAGAAATTTTATTCCAATCAAATATAGTAAAATAAGTAATGTTATTTGTTAATAATTAAACGTATATTTAATCAGAATTGTGTTCAACTACTTTCATAAGGTTTGATAACATTGTTAATATGAATTAAAGTACTTTCATAACGTTTGATAGCATTGTTCATAAAATTAAAGAAACGATATTATGTATTGCTAATAAACCAAATATTATGCTGCTATTTTAACTGCTAATTTTTCTTATAAGACTAGAAAATCTATCAGGAAGCTTGAACATTTAATTTATTTTGTTTTAATCTTTAAAATTATGAACAAATAATTTTTACATGAGAATAATTGTAAAAAATGTCTTTTAAATAATAAAACCTTCCATATAGTATTCCCAAATGTTGTAACGTTCTATATTTTTTCTAAAGTCCGTTAGAAAATTATTTACCACGCGGATATTAATGAAATTACCGGTAACTAAGCGTTATATATTAAAATTGATGGTTTTTACCGATTATTATTATTATTGTAATTTTTTGTTTACAATATTTAATTAGATTATAACAATATTTTTCATTACTGTAGGAATGGTTTCTTTAATTATGTTTTAGGTATGTGAACATCATTTTCGGCCTGAGGATGTAATAAAGGAGAAGTCAAGATTCGATAATAAAACGTTGTGAAGATGTACACATTAGTCCGAATAATCTCTTACTTTCAAAAAAATACCATTCAACCCATGTCATTTTTTCTCTAAATTAAATTTAAAAAATCTTTCTGCACTTATAACTTTTATTGTTTGCTTGTATTTGACCTATTTGTTTGATTTCGATTTTTTGTATTTTATCGTTTGTTTTCATCGTTGGTGTTTAATTTTTTTAAACTCTTTTTTTCCTAACTTCATAATTCAGTTTTACCAGTATTAAATCGTATATTGCTTTATAATTATTAAATTCAATTTTATATAGATAATATTTATATTTTATATTAAATAAAGTTCAGTTTCAGTATTAATCGACCTGTGTTCTTTTTTCTTTTAAAAATATTTTATCGCTCGTTTTCAAATGCTCCTCATATAGTACTGACAGTCTAACAAATCTTACCTTACATTGTCTGCAGACATTTCACAGTTAACAGGAATTCTTCTTATTCTCAGTAGCCGTGCGGAAACACGCATGTGAGATTTTTCCTTGTTGTATTCTTTTTTTATCTTGTTTAATGGTAACAATCAAGTAAAAAATAAGTTATTTATTTTGTGAAGGTTAATTTTGTTCTGAATCTTACCTTTATCACGGCTTTATTTGGACCTCCCAAAAAACAACTAAAAAATAAAGTTCACGCACTATCTTTTCCTAAAGGTTTAATTAGTATTGTTTTCTGTCATATATCTAGCTGTAAAAGAAATTCTATAGCATGGACAAAATCTCTTACTCTAAACGAAAACAACTATAAGAATAATCTTCGCCCAAGGTGCAGTTGTCCATCCAGTATATCTAATGAGCACCAGCAACTATCACGAGCAGACTGTTGATGTTAGCTCTAGTGACTTATCGACTATCGCAATTTGTATGCCTTAGAGATGCATAAACCAATCTAATAAAAGTGGCATAGAAGGTTCATGTGAAGGAATGTACAATTTCCCTCAGCACGAATGCGAGGTTTTTCCTAATTTTATTTCTTCTTGCTTTTCTTTTGTTTGCCCATGATTCATCGCAATAATCATAAAAAAATAAGTTATTTATTTCAAGCAGGTAAATATATTTATTTTTCTTGGTATGAGCTTACCACAGCTTTATTTGAAATCCCCTAACAGAAAAGAATAAATAAAAACGTTAAATAAATGCCACTGCATTATCTTCCCTTGGAGTTTAAATAGAATACTATGCTGTCATATATCTAGCTGTAAATAAAATTCTATGAAAAGTACAAAAAAATTCTTACCTCAATCGTTAACACTTATAGAAAACCATCCATATTAAAGATGCAATTGTCAATTAAAATATGTGCTATATATTGGGCAACAGCAACTATCTTATTTATTTCAAACAGGTTAGTTTATTTTTTTCTTTTTTTTTGGTGTTACCTCTAAGATCTATATTTCAATGTTTCTATAATAACAGCACTTTACTACCTATATTAATTCTTTGTTTTTTGTTATTTACAAATCGCTTTAATTTAGGCATATACCCTTTCCACCAGTTGCGTACTATGCACGTTTTTTCATTTGTTCCTGTCTGAGAAAAATAAATAAATAAAAATTAAAAATCAATATAGACTGAAACCACCAAGGCTCTTAACAATCAGTGACTACGCACACATGTGTATGAGAACCATATCCTCAAATATTTTTCTTACGGTGTATAGATTTCGACTACGTACACCAGTAAGTGATATTATGCCCTTCGCTTTTTCCTTTGTTTTTGTTCTTTATGCACGTGTTATTGCACACAATTTATCTCACATTAGTGACATACAAACACTAACTGAAAGTACTGCAGTAAAAAGAATTCTAGACTTAGTGTGTCTCTAAACACGACAACAGTAAATATGCAAATTACAAATAATACGTAACGTGGGACAATAAGAATGATCTGGGTGTCATAAACGGCAAATGCTCCCCCGGTAAAAAGCAAATAAGAAACGGTTGCCATCCTGTGAATGTTGGTTTATCTTCTAGTTAAAGAAACAATAACAACGACACAAAACACGTAATTTTCTAATTACATGTACAAAAACAAAACAGATAAAACACAGGCGAACCAAACTAACCATTACCGACCTAAAAACTCAAGGAATAAATAAACAAAAATACACAATTACAATGGAATCCTATTACAGAAGTCACATCAAAGAACGAGAATATTCCAAACGGTTTAAAGATGTATAGGACATGTCCGGTAACTACCATACATGAGAGCAAAACATTGCAAACAAAGCGAAACTTATTCTCAAGAGAGGCTGACTGTCATATCTAGAACTGAATGAAATGCAACAAAAACAAATGATGGAACGGACGAAGAAACGCCCATCCAGGAAGCCTCAAGCACAGGAATTACAGAGAAAAAACAGCAAATCTTTGATATAAGAAAAATAGACACCGAAACATATGATACAAAAGTATTTTACGACAATGAATAAGCTGAATAGAAACACCAGGAGACTTATGAACGAGATAAAAACAAACTCCGCTCCTTAAGAAACCAAGAGTGGAAAAAATGATCTAAAAATCGAAACAGAGAAACTGACCAAACGCATCCCATACATCAAAACAGGTACCATTACAACCCTAAACAATTTAAGATATGAAGGTCCCAATACAGTAAGAATGTAGTTTAAAGATAATAAAAGACTGAGAAAGAAAAAGAATAACCAACAAAACCTGGATGGGAATTGAGGCTTGAAACCCAAGTCAACAAACTAAAGAAGTCAAAGCAATAAACAAGAGGAAAACAACTAGACGAAAATGGAAAAGAATACATGCGACTTGCGAGGAGAGGCTCAAGAAAAAATAAGGAAAAGCAAAGTAAAATAACAGCAAAGGAAGCGACATTAAGACGTTGCCGATACAAATCTGAACCAAACAGGAACGTCGAAAATAATAAAAGCCGATTCTACCAAAATGTAAATGAAAGAAAACTAAAACAGACCAACCGGACCCGCCGGAAGCAAAACGCTACTGGAGCGAGATATATGAAGAACGACAGGATTAAAATAGAAAAGCAAACTGGTTAAAAGGAAGAGTCAACGCAATTCGGAGAAAGAACAAAAATGTAATGAGCAACTAAACCCTCAAGACAACCTTACGAAAATGGCCAACTGAAGAGCACTAGATCTTGACGAAATTCTTATCTATTGACTTAAGAAATGACAACCACTATATGAATAACTCGTGCAGCAACTGGCAAAAACAATGGGGGAGATTGGACGCAGCGTGCTAGCAGAAGATGCACAACAAATCTCAATAATGAAAACTGGAGAAGTATTAGGAAAACTCTTGAATGTGGAGACTAACACCGCACATAAACTTACACAGAAACTGGGCACAGAAACGACTGCAGATGCAAAACACAAAGGAACATCATATGGAATCATGAAAACTGAAATTATGTTATTATAAGATGAAGTCTACCCTTTTTGTGCGTGTCACTCTAAAAAGGCACTGCTCCAGATAATGAAGGCCACGAAAGATAGAAAAAAAACGAGAAAAGAAAGCCCAGAACCTCAGTGGATGAATGCAAAGAGGTCTGGAAACTTGAAAAAGCTTATTGCCACCCAAATTCGAGTGAAGATTAATGGTAGTAGCGATTGATAAATCATAGTAAAGCAGCTGTTTCGATGACACGAATTATTTGGCAAATTTATCGAAAGAAATAGAGAGTATTGGAAATCTTAGGAAAATTACTATCACTCAGATTCCAGGGAACACAAGGAGTTGTTCTCAAACATGATAGTTTGTGTGATTACTCCTACTGAGTAAATAATGTTAAACTTCATATATATTATTTTGATTGAAAACCTTCCCCTCTTGATCAAAGTACATAGGTTTACAACAACATATGTCAAACAAATTTATTATGCTAAATTTGGTCACTATCTTATATAACTTTTAAAACGCTATTTGCGATAGATTTAGTCGTCATCAAAAATTATACATTTCATCCAATGATCAGCATCGCAACAATCGTAACAATATTTAGAGGAATTAGTTCCTTACATTTACCCTCTAAATATCAACTGCTCCTACCGCCCCAAGTCATTAACGGGGGAGTGCTGCGCTTCAGCAAATATGGGGTTTAACCGTTTGTAACTGGATCATAAACTCAAAGACATGACATAATCTTTCCATTTACCGTTCAAAAATACTGTGATTATTTGACTTCTGACAATTCCTATAATCTAGATTAACGAATCTGCAATTCAAATATGGCGTCGCAATGACACCTGCTTTTGGCCTCTGAGTAAATCACTGAATTCATTTTCTAATATTTAACGATATAACTTTGCATTCCTCTCTATCTCCTTATCTCTCTGTATAAATAGAATCGCCCGACTGTGTGGGATCATACCCCATTATACGTCCAAAATATTGCAACATATTCCCTATGTTTTATAATGGGGAAGCCCCTTGTGTTCGTTCTGCTTAAAAAAATAAATATATATTTTTATATTAAATTATACATAACACAAAATTAGAACTCATTTAGATCTTGGAATTTAAGCTTGTAAAAAGACGCAATTTTTAATGGTGTTCAAATGTAAAAACATATATGTGTACAGAGAAGAGAAATAAAAGAAACGGAAGGTATTTTAACCTTAAAAAGGGGTGAATATTTGAAAAAAAGCCATTTCTTAAATTTGATTATGCAGTTTTGTAAAAAAAAAGAAAAGAAAAAATGTATACATATAAATAAATATGCATAAAAATACCCATACATGCAATATGTACCGTTTAATAGTTTTTTCTTTGTTTTTTTGTTTTTTTTTGTTAATTAAAACAATAAAAAATTATAGGGCTTTTTTTGAAAAATAAGAAAGAAAACTAATGTGCACAAAAAAATAAATAAAAATCAATTGTAATTTCTGCGCGCCTTAAAATAAGCATGCAAAAAGTATTTTGTCGAAAAGGAAAATTACAAAGAGTTTTTTTTTTAAGTGGCTTTTTTTCAACAAAAGTATTAGTTATGTATTAGTAGGATAAATTGTTAATACAAATAAAATGGATACACTTTAACGTCTTGTCCAGGACTATTATTTTTTATATATAGAAAATTATATAGATACAGGGCCGTGAAAAAAAAATTTAAAGTCACTTTTTAAAAACTCTTTGTAATTTTCCTTTCCGACAAAATACTTTTTTCATGCTTATTTTAAGGAGCGCAGAAATTACAGTTGACTTTTATTTATTTATTTTTTATTTTTTATTTATATTTTTCACGGCCCTGTATGTGTATATATTTCTATATACGTAACAGGTGCTTTAACAAAACATTATCTAAAACTCCATATAAATCTTTCTGTGGTAAAAAAACAAAACAAATTTAAGCAGAATAAATATATAGGCTACCGCCAAAAGTGCGTACGTCCAGAGGTTTTTAGGTAATTTTTATTCAATGAGTAGGCATCTTGCCATTTCAAAAAGAAACAAATTCAAGCAGAATGCATATATAGGCTGCCGCCATAAGTGCGTACGTCCAGAGGTTTTTAGGGAGTTTTGATTCAATGAGTATGCATCTTGTCATTTCAAAAAGTGTCCGACACGCACGTTCACCAGTCCCATTTTGGTATGGCGATAGGAGCTGATTTTTCATGCCTGGTATGATGGTTAATTAATAAAAGTTCAATGTATTTATTGGTGAATTCTGTACCGTTGTCAGAGCGAATACACTTGACTTCACCGTAGGGAGCCATGTCGGCTAGATATTTTTAGTTGCTAGCAGGGTATCAGATTTGTTCTTTAAAAAGTAAACGATTATAAAATCTGAATGGTCATCTACGAAATTCAACATATATCTATAATGTTCTCTGGCCATCGGTTCCACGGGACCGTTCAAGTCACAATGCACCATTGATAGATTTTTTTGGCCTTCTTGTCTGGTATCTTGCTTTGATAGTTTGCCATTTTCCCTTGCGTACAGACGTCGCAGTTGAAGTTTTTTGATGTTTGTATTTTCATTCCATCAACTACAGTCGGTAACTTTTTGATATCAGGAATATTGCAGTGTCCAAGAATTTCATGCCATCTGTAGATCATGGCAGGCGGTTTTTGATTGGACTACGCTATTTAAATAATATAGTCTTCCATTTTCTTTTTGTCGAATACAGTTCCATTCGGGTATACCAGTTTTGATTTATTGGGGCTAAAGATTATATTTGCACCTTGTTTTGTGGCAGCTTGTAAAGAAAATATATTTTGTTTAAATTTTGGGATTAGAAGAGCGTTTTCTAAAATACAGAAACATAGTTTACCTTTATTGTTCTTTAGCGAGATTTTAGCATCGCTTCTTTTCAAAACGATATCATTTACTCGACTCCCGTCAGCTAGGTCTACAAAATGATTTTGTGGCTTAAAGCTGGGGTAAAAATCGATAAAATCAGATTTCTTTGGAATCACATGTGCCCTGGCCTCACAACCGACAAGAAAACTATTATTGTTTGTTGAAGCATTAAACGTACACGAAAATAAAAATGTATGTTCGCTAACAGAGCTCTTTATATTTTTAATGGAGTCGCCATTTTGAGTCCTGTATCTACATTGGAAACTCTTATGATTAGGTCGTCCACAATTATTGCGAATGATTTTTGTACTTTTCTTAGTAGAAACATGGGGTCATAACCTCTAGAAGTGTAAGCCATTTTTAGTTTTAGAACAGTTTCCGATGGTCCTTTGTTCTAAACAAATCTTTAGAGGTACTAGGTTACAGTAGACAGAACAGTTTCCGATATTTCGTTGTTACACACAAGTCCTGAGAGATGACTTGTTTGCAGTAGACAGTTCCACAGAGCAAAATATTCATATCACGTCCAGACGGATAAAACATGTGAAATTGCTACAGAAAAGGTTTAATATTTATGGAGCAATTTTGTTTCTGATTGCTTGGTAGCAGAACGTGAATTCATTCGATTCGTCAGTTTCTAGCAGCATCGTTTATAAATAGAATCGTCTAACTGTGTGGGATCATACCCCATTATACTTCCAGTGTGATGGGATGTCTCCTAGCGGCTTCGGCTGCATGGAGACAGGGTAGTGCATGTCAAGGATTCGTCACTTGACACTCAGCCCAACAGGTGAGGGGCCGGGAACCGGCCCAGCACCTGTTGGACTGAGGTACACCGCCTGGGTAATACCTAGGAGGTCCACCCTCCCAGGCCTTGCCACTGGGCTTTCCGGTGGGGCAAGTTTATTGCTTGCTGCCTGAGGCGCCCCGACCGGGGAATGCCGACGGGGTTACTCAGGCAATTTTTAAAATTGCAGGAGTGCCCCTCCTTTAGGGGAGCCTGCGGGGTTCCCACTTTCCGGCCTTATGCCACATTTTGCTGAGGTGGGCAGCAAATAAATATATACCCCATTATACTTCCAGTGTGATGGGATGTCTCCTAGCGGCTTCGGCTGCATGGAGACAGGGTAGTACATGTCAAGGATTCGTCACTTGACACTCAGCCCAACAGGTGAGGGGCCGGGAACCGGCCCAGCACCTGTTTGACTTAGGTACACCGCCTGGGTAATACCTAGGAGGTCCACCCTCCCAGGCCTTGCCACTGGGCTTTCCGGCGGGGCAAGTTTATTGATTGCTGCCTGAGGCGCCCCGACCGGGGAATGCCGACGGGGTTACTCAGGCAATTTTAAAATTGCAGGAGTGCCCCTCCTTTAGGGGAGCCTGCGGGGTTCCCACTTTCCGGCCTTGTGCCACATTTTGCTGAGGTGGGCAGCAAATAAATATCTACCCCATTATACGTCCAAAATATTGCAACAGAGAACAACTTGACTTTGCAGATGATCAGGTTATCTTGACAATGGGAAGTCACGCAAGCTCTAGTTAGCGGAGAATTGTAGAACTGCAAGTGAAGCAGCGCCCCATGTTTTATGCAATGTGTAATCGACACTTCAATATGGATATGCGTAGAACAGAGTATATATCTTTCTTTTATTTCCAACTGATTAGTCGTTTACAATTAAGATAAAGTCGAATAAACATCCATTCTCCCTTACCAGTTTATGTTGATCAATGGTAAGATATTAAGAACAATAGTAAAACTAAATATTTCCATAACAATTTTGACGAGTTTGATATTTGCATGACATAAGAAAGTTTACATACAAGCGAACTGGCATAATTTGGAGGCTCATTGTTATACATAGGTAAACAATATCACTAGCTGTTTTAACGGAACGGACGCATGAGTGACGTGAATTGGTGTAACGAATGTCTAAAGATGCCTGATGTTGATTACATCTAGGATAGAGAGCTGTACTGCATAAACACGCCATATTATTATTAGTAGGCAATCATTGAAATAAATGACGTGTGTGTGCACTGGTAGTGAGTACATGATCCAAATATTAGTAAATTAATGCACACATATTTGTTCGAAAATCCTCCATTTATTTCATATGTAATATGTGGTTATACTTTCATATATTTGTATATATTACTAATTTGTAAGTTAATATTTGTGAACGGTATAGATTAATTTTTAGGTGCATCGTTTAGCAAGCGTATTATTAGGGCTATATTAAATTGCGGGTAAGCGGGAAAAGTGCCGCAAGGATATATTAGTTTATCCAATTTAAATAATCAGGACACAATTCTATACCGAGTAGGAATAATTAAAACTAATAGGGAATGTGAGGTTGGTGAAGAAATACACACACACACACACACACACATATATATATATATATATATATATATATATTTACATATATATATATATATATATATATATATATATATATATATATATATAAACTACAACCCTAAAGAGTAGAGGAAATAATTGTGTAGATAGGGTCATGAAAACAATCAGAAAATATACTACTGGAACGCCCCAAAAACAAAAAAATGAGAAGGAACTAATACCCGAGATAATGTTCTCATGATAACAAAGCATATACGGCATTACCTTTCCAAGATTGTATGTAAAATAGATTACATTATTCCCCACAAGAATAAACGAAGATAATCATTTCATGAGAGCAACATGGATACTTACAAATCAATTAAAAAAAATAAGATGCACTAAAGGCTATCACCAATATAAAAAATAGATACGATATTACGCTCACCCACGGATGAGAATATCTCATGCGGGGAACGTGTTATAATCACAAAAGAGATATAATACCTCTTCCTTCCAAAACGAGGAAATAATGATTATAAAGAGGTTTTCATAAGAAAACACACACTACACAATCCGGATAAACTGAATATTAAATTCAATTCATTTCTTACATAAGAAATAGAGTATGTGAAATGAACAATGTGAATAATTCAACGCAAAAAGCACTCACACTATTAGTTCGGCTTCTACCGAAGTTTTATTCACAGGCCCTCCTCACTTTAATGTGTTGATTCTTTGCATAGAGTGTCGACGCCCCCTTTCAATCAGTGTCTGTTATTTAAAACTAGTCAGTCATTGTATACCTGTAATACTCAACGGCAATTCATTAAGCTAAAGCGTAACGATGTGTCAACCCGTTTCTGTGATAGCAATATTTATAAAGCATATAGTATAATTTCTTGACAGAAAAGAGCTGAATTTAATTTCTCTATCGGTTATAGCAGTAGTTATATAGATTTCGTGCCAAACAGATGTGTATAACATTCACGTTACTTATATATATATATATATATATATATATATATATATATATATATATATATATATATCGGTAATTACTAGTTTCTTTTAAATGCATAACTTACATGCATATTTTAATACAATAGCCAAAGGGTTACTTATAGCTAAATTAAGTTAAACTGGTACATTCAACAGGAAATAACACCAATAAAAATAAATGCCAATTAAAGAACCATGACGAGAAACTTTAGATTGGATAGCGTTATTAATTTACCCTTTCTGAAATCGAATAATATTAGAGTTTAGTGAATTACCTCGAAAGAAGCCATATTTAATTGCACAAGTGATTAAATGTGATTTGGTATTTGTCACTGTCTTATCG
Source organism: Euprymna scolopes (assembly GCF_053919585.1). Taxonomy (NCBI): domain Eukaryota; kingdom Metazoa; phylum Mollusca; class Cephalopoda; order Sepiida; family Sepiolidae; genus Euprymna; species Euprymna scolopes. The sequence goes on from NC_136488.1 coordinate 56,288,077, forward strand.
TCGTCTCAGGTCATGCAGAAGTCTAGAATGTTACAAGATTAAGTGTTAAAGCAATTAACTAGCCTGGAGTTCGATCGACAGTTGGGGTGGTGAGAGGTTCGCGTAAGTGTCTGCGGTTAATTAAAAATGACGGGTGAAAGATTACCAAACAAGGATAGATAGATTAAGCATGCGTCTTTCAAAGATAAACGTTACAAACCGATCTATAGAATTTCTTTACATCCGTACAGATGCATCTATAAAAAGGCTATCTATTAAACGTTAACTGTGCCACTCAGAGAGCAAACAAAAAAAAAACAAGAAAAACAAGCTACCTATAGAAAAAATAAAAAGATAAGTTTCAAAGAAAAGCTTGTTCTACTATATCTTTTTGCCTCTTCATGCCAAACAAGGCACAATTACATTTAAATGAAAAGGGCTAATATTTGGCTGATACACTATGTAAGGACTTGATTAAGATGTCAATTCACATTGCACGTGAGCGTTTCCATATACTTACAGTCAGGGAAGCGAGGGGCTCAGAGGAAATTCAAAGATTAGCATTCCGAATGGAGAGAGTAGGGATCTCTACAGTGTATGGGTGCGATTTTGTTGCTTGTCGAATAAGTTTCAGTTATTCATGAAAAACTGGTACAAGTGTTTGCGGTTCATGAGAGCATTTCCTTTAAATTACTTGTAAAATAGACACAATAATGGGGCACAGGTTAAGGCTTGGTTGGTAGTGCACGACATAGAATGGTGGGTATACTTAATTGAATCCTGTCTAGTTTAGGAGTATAGAATGTCAATAGCAGTATGATTTAGAGAATGCTTTCGTCGCGGGATTATAAATCGTCCTTGTTTTTTTTTACATGGGGGTCACCACTTATTAAGGCCCGAAGGCCACTCAGGGATAAGAGTTATTGTGTGTACAGTAATCAGTGAGATTGTATTGTCGTAATCATTTGTATTGGGGAGTTTGATAGAGTGTCTTACTTCAGAGGGCGGTTGTTCAGGAGTTTGTTGATGTTGGACTTGAAAACGTCCAAGTTGTAGTCACTGGGGAAACAGGCAAGCGGCAGAGAGTTCCACTGGCGTGTAGTTCTACGAAAGAAGCTTTGCTCATGGAATCTACGTTTTGATTTAGACACAGAGAAAGAGTGTGGAAAATTATTGACAGTAGTTTCAGCCATACGGGTGTTTCTCGTGAAAGATTGGCGAGGAGTGCGAGGGATTGGAGCTCAGACGAGCACCTGTCATGGAAATAAAGATACAACAAAGACAGGCTCGCAACGTCTCTTCTGTGGGAGAGAGGTTGCAGGGAAGAGAAAACGGCACCCCCCCACTAAACCACGAAGTTTATTTTGTACTCTGTCAAGGTTAGATAGACTGTTTTTAGCAGCTGCTTCCCAGATGTGGTAGCAGTATTCCATCCTTGGACGTACTTGGCTTTTATACAGATAGAGGATTGCATTAGTACTGAGATATCTTCTAGAGCGGTAGAAGGATCCCACAATTTTCCCAGCATCCCTAGCAACAGATTTGATGTACGTGTTCCATTTAAGGTCAAGAGTAAAGGTCAAGGCCAGAAGTTTGTCAAAACATGGAGCCTCCCCTAGACGGGAACCATCGATTTCAGTTGATGCCAGATGGAGATCAGAGCGTTGATGATGTAAACATTGAAGCTTGGTTTTTGATGCATTAAAAGTGACCAGCCACCTCTTCCCCCATTGTACCACGCGCTCAAGATCAGAGGAGAGAGAATTAGAGAGAACTTTGTCATTTACGGCCTTTGATGTGTTGCCATAGATGGCCGTGTCATCAGCATAGATGTCAACGAATGATTTAAGTATATGTTTTGAGAGATCATTGATGTACATCAAGAAGGGAGTTGGCCCTAGGATGGACCCCTGGGGGAGTCCAGCTTTAATACTGTGGGCCTCTCCATCAACAACTACTCTCATGAACCTATCAGAGAAAAATGATTTAATGATTGAGAAAACATTTCCAGTAATACCGTAGCTGGAAATCTTGTGAAGTAGACCCTTATGCCATACCTTATCGAAGGCCTTCGATATGTCAAGAGCAATTGCCCTCGAAAGGAAAACTTGGTCAAGAGATTCACTAATCCTATGTGATATAACCGTTAGAACATCTGCTGTAGATTTTGCAGAGCGGAAACCATATTGCATGTCACTAATAAGGTTTTTTTTCTGTTGAGGTGGTACTTTATTTAATATGGATTCTTTATTTATTTAATATGGAGTCCAACAACTTACTCATGACACACAGGAGCCTTATTGTTCTGTACTGAGAGGGAGATGACTTTTCACATGAATTCTTTAATACAGAACATACTGATGAGGTTTTCCAGGGTGTTGGAAAGCACTTCTCCTTAAGGCAACGCTTAAACAGTTTTGTAAGTATGGGGGCAAGTTCTGGTTGGAGCTTTTTCAGCACTATAACTGGAATGCCATCAGGGCCAGTTGCTTCACTGGAATCAAGGTTCTTGATTAGCTTGGCGACCTCACGCACAGATATTTGTATGTTGCATAGCGTGTTGTATGTTATAGCAGGACACACAGGGAGTTGATGGTCATTGTCGCATAGGGTAGAATTAACTGCAAAGTTCTTGGCGAATAGTTTGGCCTTGTATGATGCTGACGATATGGCCTCAGGTCCATTGATGATAGTTGGGATGGAACCCACGCCTCTGCTCAAGACCCTGTTTGCTATTTACCAGAACTGGTGGGAACCAAGCCGCTGCTCAGCTACTTTGGATTTAACAGACTGAGCATATAGCTCTCTTTCATTTTTTATAACTCTTTACAGTGGTTACTGGCCGTCCTGAAAGTAGCTTTAGTCTCAGTGCATCTATTACGTTCGTAGCTATGGAATAAGTGATTTCTGTGCGCGATGGCAGCAGCACATTCAGGGGAGACCCATGGCTGGCTGTTAGGTTTTTGTTGGAATTTTTTTGGATGGTATTTATCGGTCCACGCCTGTCAGGTCTGATACAATAGAGGACACATCCTTTTTAAACATGGAATGCAGAGGTAGATCAGATATGAATGTACGGAAGCTAACCCAGTAGGCCATAGAGTATCGATATACAGTAAAGTGGAGATGTACGTCTGAAGACTTATTACATTTCATTTTTTATCTTAACTGATACAACGGAGTGATCAGATCCCAGAGGAGATAGAACGGAACATGAACACAGCTCACGGGAAGTTGTGAGGAAAAGGGCTAGAAGGTTTGCATATTGACCAGGTGTATCGGGCACACGGGTGGGTTCGTGAACAATCTGAGTGAGGTTATAGGCAATGGCAAAACCATGACAATACCTCCCCTCGTCATTGGTTTTATTAGAGCGAGTCAGCCATTCCACATTATGGACATTGAAGTCACCGCAAATGTGAATGTGTGCCGAAGGATGAGCAGACCAGATGTTGTAAATTTGCTCAGATATGCTCTTAAAGATAGTGGCCCCACTGTTGTGGGGGCGATAGAGGGCAAATATAAATGCAGTGGTGTAAGCTAGTGCAACCCGGAAGCACACATAGGGTAAATTAGGGCCTTCTCTTGAGGTATCCCTCCCACATGGAAAGCCATCTTTGATGTAGGCACATATTCCATGCCCATGGCGATCTTTGGGGGTCAGATTTAGATGTTAAGTTTGAATATCCTTTAATTATGAATTCGTCTAGAGAAGTGGTTGGCCCTATGCCAGTTTCACTTAGAAAGAATATGCCCGGTTTCGTCTCCTGTAATTGTGTTTCAATCTCTGTAAGGTTGAAAAGTAGACCCTTGATAGGGGTCTACGTTAAAGGAGGGAGATCTAGGTTCATTCGTGTTTCTTTTTGTTTTTCGAGATTTGCCATGATTGTTGAGGTTTTGAGGTTTGTAGGTCGGTAGACTTGGTTAGAGCAGGACAGAGAGGCAAAAAAAAGAGAAAAAGATAATATTTTTTTTTTGGTTTGCTTTGTGGCACATGATGAGGTAAATCAGTAACAATTACCCATTAGTATTGAATCGACAGGCCCTAGTATAAACTATTGTATGGCCCAGAATCCATTCACCAAATCGCAATACAGCAGTCCCGGTACTTTGCACCTGCTGATAGGACAGCCTCCTTGGTGGTTAATCCAATGTTCGGGTCCCTGACTATCAGACAGATAACGTTAGCCCAGATGAAACGTTTACCTCCATCACCCTTACTAGTGACATGAGCACAATGATAGACAAAGAAACAGAAATTTTCGATATCTCAGGCTACTCTTTACAAAGTACTATTGACCTGGAAAACAGCTTTTTCGTCACCCTTTGTCAGAGAAATCATTCATTGGAAAGGAGGACTGAAGGACAAAAAAGGAGAAGCGAGATTTACTTGAGTTGCCGATAACACATCCACATGCATTATCTACTCTTCAAATGGGGGAAAAGGTGAGAAGGACTTATTAATATCTAGTTATGTCCGTTGCCCCATTCCCAGCTAAGGGTAGTACTTGAAGATAGTCTCCCCTCCCATGTTAATGCATGGATACTTTTTGCCTTTATCTAGGTCGAGCTGGGATGTTAAACAGTTTCAGCTCCACCTCATAATAAATGTGCTATAATGGAACTTTTATCAAATTGAAAAGTCTGGTTATTTTTAACTCGTTTAAATAATAAGTAATACCTATAGGGTTATGTAGTAACTTACGCTAGAGCTAATGCATACTTTAGGAGAAAAAAGCCGCGTGTTTTTTAGTTCAGATAGTATGCAAAAATAATTTGGAAAATGTTCAATTTAATGGGAGACTTTTTTTTCTCGTTTTAAATACAAAAAATTATTGGTTAATAATAGTATTTGCGTCAAAAATGATTTAGGAGAAAGATAAGAAAACAAGACAAATATTCAGGAGTAAAGTCAAACCTGTGATAAGGAAAAAGAGAAAAAATAAAAAAATTAAAAAAAAATAAACATGTTAGTGTTTTTAGATTAGCAGACTGCAAAAGTTACAAACAGAAAGGTTTCTTAGCTTTTGGGGCCGTAGTAGAGTTCGACATAGCTTGGAGGCGATAGCTTACAGAGGACGAATGCCAGCCAGTCAGTCAGTTTGCTTTTATGCCGATATTTAAAGGGTATGTCGGGGGGGGTCTTGGTGAGTTTTGTATTTTTATTTATTTCTTTTAAATTCAACATTGAATTATCTATCTAATGCCAGAATGTTCGGCAACCCCATGGAACTTTTATCAAATTGAAAATGTCTGGTTATTTTATACTCGTTTAAAAATAATACCTTTAGGGGTATGTATTAACTTTAGCTAGAATTAATGCATACATTAGGAGAAAAAAGCCGCGTGTTTTTGAGTTCAGATAATATGCAAATATAATTTGTGAAATGTTCAATTTCATGGGAGACCTTTTTTTTTTATAGTTTTTAATATAAGAAAATGTATTGGTTAATAATAGTATGACTAATTTTTTCGCGAACTAACGGGTTTCTCCCCCTGCTGTCTGCATTTGAAAACATCATAATTGAATAAAATCACACAGATTTCCATGTTCTTAAAGATTTAATTTAAACAAATAGGATTTTAGCTTATTCTGTTTTTAATCGAAGTTTTATTGCCTTTATAAACGTGCATTTGAAAATTACGACTTTGAATTTTAATTTACAACACACTTCTCTCGCGAGATAGAAATTATCATTAATAGATTTCAGTTGCGCTAAGCTGATGGAAACATACCCGGTGAATATCATCACACGAATATTTATTTTCTGAGTTGAATCGTGCCACGAGAAAACTAGAAAATAAAATTTCCTATAATCCTGAAGAAGATATCATTGTCGAAAAGTTTTGATATAAAATCGGTTTGTGTTTGTTTATTGTAAAAATATCGGCGTAATATTTGATTTCTTAACGTAAACTTACGTATCGAGTATTTAAATTACAAGTTAAACAACGCTTCTATCGCGATATAAAAAATATCATTAAATCATTAAACGCTTACGTACGCCTTTTTCTTCCTTCTCTGGACAGTGAAAGAAATCGCCGTTGAATAAACGCACACGTGTAATCATGACACGAAAGACAAAAAAGCAAATAACTGTGCTTATTTTTTACTAATCTTCCTTGTATTGGTTTTCTAAAAGCGAACTTACGTAATGCAAATTACAATTTCAGCTGAAACAACGCTATTCTCGCGGGATTAATATTATATATCTCTATATATGTATATGTATACATATATACATGCACACACCCAAATGTATATATATATATATATATGTATATATATATACTCATATATATGTGCGTGTGTGTGTGTATACACATACAAATATATATATACACACAAATATATATATATATATATATGTACAAATACAAGCACACAGACACACACATCTATATATATATGTGTATATATGTATATATATGTATACATATATACATATATATATATATATATATATATATATATATATATATATTCTACATACACTGGAAAACGAAAAATACTTCCCATAGACGTGCAGCGTTATCCTGACGAATCACAAAGTTACGGATGCGCCCTATGAGCTTGGAATTAGAAGACGGTGTGTCCTGGTTGAATAAATTCCGATTGAATTAGTTTTCTTTTCCAAAAGCGACAATAAATTTAAATCAAGATTCGATACACAATTATGTATACACTTTCGCGTTGATTCATGTGCGAACATGTTTACGTTAATAACTCCATGTTCACACCAGTTACCATAAATATGCATGTCGAAAATGAAATTTATTTTTCCACTATCTAAAGGACGCGCTATCAATTAACGCAAGAATCACCCGAACATAATCGTGTTACATAAGGGAGGGAGAAGAAGAGGATTTGACTTGGACACTTTACTTGAGGGATACTGGTACCCTGGTGATGACGTGTCCATTTTACTAATAAAGAGAAGAAGTTTACGACGATGAGAGAGAGAGAGAGATTACAAGTGTTAAGAGACGAGAGAACGGGACCCAAGATCCCTTAAACCGTTTGTCTAGTGGTTAGGACACTTGTTGTGGATGTATGTGTTGAATTAAAGAAGGTTCATACCTGGTTCCGCTGCTCTGGGAGAGTCTTCATCTGGGTGGAGCTCTCTTGCTGTTTTCGCCGGAATACACAAGATGAAGACAGATGTTGGGTTTTCAACCTTTTATTCTCCCAGCCATGATCTGCAGATGTCGCCATCGATGGTCTCCACTGTGGGTACCTACCACGTCCCACGTCTGGGGCGCGCATCTCCCCCCTTACTTAGGAGAGAACCATTTTAGACTTCTGCTCGGCTCGGCTTTTTCTGAGAGACTCAACGTTTCACCAACCTTGCCACGTAGCATCACATGACATCCGGTTAGATGAAACGTCACTTCCTGCAACGTGGATTAACTACAAAAATATCTCTCTGACGTCCTCCCACCATCTCCCCCTCTCTCTCGATCTACTATCTAATAGAGACACATAGAGAGAAAATAGAGAGAGTATGAAAGATCCAGAGAGAGAGGAGAGATGCTCTTTAACAATCGTTCATGCGATTCTCAGATTTATACGCTTAGCTGGTTCAAAACGAGGGTCGGAGATCACTAAAATTAATTTTATAAAATTACTACTCGGCATGTTTTTGTCCGAATTGCATTTGTATGGGACCATTTACAGGTTGTAGGAGGCGGATGAGTCTTTTACATATACGAGAAACTTATTATCGACGTTTATCATAGAAACAGTATATAAATAAGAAGCATTTCACTGATACATTTGTAATGGTGCCTCTTATGTTTACAAATGAAAGTTTATTTTGAACATTAAAAAGCTCAGATATGAGAAATAGACAATAGCGAGTAAAAGCTATGACAACTATACAATAGCGAGTAAGAGCTATGAGATGTACAGGGTGGTCGCTAGAAAGGCGGGAAATTGGAAGGTCAGCTTAGATCATGAACAAAATGCGGGATGGCCATTTTTTGATTGATGACTTGTGGGTGTTGTAGAAATAAATTGTTGTTTGACGCTGCAGTGAAGTGCACGACATTTTGAGTATCTATGAGCACAATATAACATTTATCTTTGCAATTTTTGTAAAAATTATTCTTTGTAAAAATCATTGTTTGGTAAAATCATTATTTGTAAAAATAACTCGTTGTTTGACAAATTACCGCTGTTCTAGCGATCACCCTGTACAATAGCTAGTAAGAGCTATGACAAGTATATAATAGCGAGAAAAGCTATGATAAATATAAATTGCGAGTACAAGCTATGAGAACTATATAATAACGAGTAAAAGCTATAACAAAGACACATTAGTGAGTAGAGTTGTGAGAAACATACAATAGCGAGTAAGAGCCATGAGAAATATTCAATAGCGAGCAAAAGCAAGAGAGAATGGAGTAGGCAAGTGAATTAGATTAAACGCGTTTATATTATCACATTTACTTCCGTATCTTAAATCCCTATTTCGATAAACATCTAGAAGTTTTGTATAGCTGGGTCAGTGTAGGTATTTTCTGTAAGCATTTATCTGATGACCTTAAAATTTCAGTAGCAAACGCTAATCGAAATCCACGTCTATTAAATTAAAATATGCAATGCAGAAACTACAATTTTCCTTTTTCTCCGATAAGAACCAAACGAAACTTTTGTCAAACTTTGTAAATAGTTTATTGAGATAACCTTCAAGGAAAAGGCGATAACCTTAAAACTGTATCCGTGTTAGTATCGATTAAAATAAAACAAAAAATATCTGCGTGTCATTTGTGTATGTGTGTAAGTTATAGCTACTGCCGAATATTTATATACTGAGTTGTTTAGAATGAATATACTTACCAGTAAATCACTCTTTTTTACTCTCTCTTTCTTTATACATATGCATATATATATATATATATATATATATATATATATATATATATATATATATATGTGTGTGTGTGTGTGTGTGTGTGTGTGTGTGTGTGTGTGTGTGTGTGTTTATATTATGTGAAAACCAAAAAATGTAAAGAAAATTTTATTAACTAATATTTTTTTTTTGTCTGAGTATTTCAGTGTTAACCCAGCCTTATCAAAGAAGGCTGTTGCTTTGGTAATTAAAAGAGCAAAAAAGTTTCTCTATTTTACATGTTGATATCCTTAGGAGCAAGTCGTGTTGTTGAAAAAACGTCGTTTTTATTGACGATGATTGATGTGCACATTCCCTTTGTTCAACATACATTAACCATGTTAAATTCAACTCACACCCCCCAAGTGTCTTATATAATTCAATTAATACATAGGATCTTCTTAGTATGGTCAATTTTTATTAATGTGCTTAATCATTCTACAATTAACTAACAGTTTTTGCTTGAATATATTTTATTTAAAAAAAACTCGTATAGTATGTTCTGATAGGTTCTTAATCATTTACTATCTTGTTAGTGCAAACAGATAAACCATTTTCATATTTAAAACCTAATAATGTGTTTATATGTTTTGTCATATGAAAAATAGTTAAAGTAAACCAAGCTGTCAACCCATTATGCAATGTTTCTCATAAATAACATAAAAAAGTAGAATAAAATCAGCAATATCTATCCGCCTTATATTCATTAGCGGAAAATCAATTAAATTTTAGATTTAGATAATAGTTATACACTGCATTACTTAAGTCTTAATGCATACGCCATACTGTAATTATGTCAGTTCATCTCGGGTCTCACTAAATTTTATCGGACTGATGAACTTCTAAAGGTATAGAAAGTATTTTCTTTTATTTCATCTTTCATATAAAAATATTGTTTTCTCTATGTTTTTGTAGTCAAAGAAGAGTAAACGATTCTGCATCAAAAACAAGGTCCGAATAGATACCACGTCGCTTTTCCTTAGTAGTGCATCTGGTGGTTCCAGACATTTTGTTTATTTTCCAGACGACACCATTTATATTCGGAACACGAAAATCAATGTATCATTCCTGCTCCAAGATAAAAGATAGCGTAGCATAATTTCTGCGTTTCCGTTGGATATAAATTGTGATAATAAAATCCTCATTTAATTTTCCCTGATTGAGTCTCCATTTATTCTCATGTGTTGATAAGGTCGACACTTTCTTTCGAAAATTCCAATATCTGTGGGTGTCAACCCCAATCACTGTAAACTATGCAGCCTTTAGTGTCAAATGGTTGCATTAATTTTCTAAAGAGAGACTTCCGCCCTGATTGCTCTTTCACAGAACAGATAATTACCATCGAATATAGCTAATCATTAAGTGCATTCTAATTTTACGAGGAAGCGATTAATTAGTCGCTTAATGGTCTATGAAATAACAGAGGTTGCGCGTCGGAAAATCTGCAAATTAATCTATAATAATTATCGATAAATGAGTTTTTCGTAAGAAAGTACATAGACAGAAAAAAATATTACCGATAAATAAATGATAATATGAAACATCTACAGATATTTGACTGCCTTAATCTTGATAAGATTATATGAAGTGTGTATCAATATATATATATATATATATATATATATATATATATATATATATACATATATATATACACACATACCATTACATTACAGAAAGTGTTATTATGATTGAAAAAATTATATTAGAAGAATTAAAATTCCCCCTTTCCTTACTACTCTCTCTATTCCCCTCTTGTCGCACCCTATATCCCTATCCATGTCTAGCTGAATTTCTTAAACTTCTCCTAATCCCTACAGCCGTCTAATGTTTATTAAACCTTAAGTCTTAACTGCTGTTGATCTCCGTCACCTTTATTTTTCTTTTCACTTTTATTCGTGCTTCTTCTAATATCATTTTTCCAATCCAAATAACCATCTCTGTAATGACTGATGAGGTTACTGGATCGTTAATACAGTTCGGTAACCGAAACATGTGTAACTAAGCCGATAAGACGGTAATACATATATATATATATATATTATCTATAAAATGAGGCTGTTTTTTGTGTGTTAATAAACTAGCAGCTAGAGCATTGCAAAAGAAATGAGCAAGTTCCTATTCAAATGAAGCAGTACAGTCTTCAGATGCCTGTATATTTAAACCCGTTATTTTGGGTGGAGCACTATCGTAAATGTGTCTCCGCTGCTGATGAATTGACTACTAAGTAAGGCTCGCTGTTTATTTGTAAATAAACAAGCAGCTCGAGCACTGTAAAGGGGTGGATGAATGTCCATTAAAATGGATATTCGCCTTTTGCGAGCAATGATCCCATGAACCGGAGGTTAGAGCTGCCGAATATAAACCCGATTGGGTTTAAGTCCTATACCTGTCCCGGGAAAGGTGCTAGTCGATCCGCAATGATTAGTTGTGATACAACGAAACAGTATTGTATGAAATAACACCCTCCTTTTGTCTTTCTCCCTCTAGATATATATATATATATATATATATATATATATATATATGTATGTGTGTGTGGGTGTGTATAGATACACACACACATATATATGTACGTGTGTCTGTATATAGCTATGCTAAAAATTATAAGAATGTCCATAAAAACTTAAAAAATACTTTAAACTTATGCATTGAAACGTTATGTTTGCAGTAAACATTGATAGCAAATGCAAAATGTTTAACAGTAAATTGTAGCATTTATTGTATTTAAAGCTTTTTCAAGAGTTTTAAATGAGTTTCGAAATTATTCATGGTCATACTAAAGTATATACTTATTTATAAAGTAATATTTTATACCTGCCAGTTCTATAATAGTATATTTAATTGTAAATGTCTTCAAAGAAGCAGCTTTCAGAAATTAAATGTGCACAGTGTTGGTTTATCTGCTGAAGAATACTCACAGGTAAACAATGGCAAGGAAGATGGAATATTGAAGGAACGGAGTTCAAACAGAGATTAAAAGATACAAAAAAAAGTCTTTCAAAAACAGAAAGGGACTATGACGTAAAATGTATACAACCGTCAGGGAAGAGAGATATTTTAAAAAAGAATCCATTGTGGATAAAAAGAAACGTTATTCAGATCTTACTGCTTAACGTAATTAGGATGCAAACGAAAACACATCAGCTTGAACGGTGAGAAGAAAGGTATTAGCACCGGGGTTAAAAGGATGCAAAGCACGGAAGGTTCAGAAGGAAAAACGACTGGAATTTGCAAGAAAAAAAAAATTGGAAAGCTGCTGATTAAGCCAATTTTTTTTGGGTCTGACAAAAGTAACTTTGATGTAAGTTAACACCCTCGATTTCTTTAACCGTGACAGGACCAATTGAAATTTTCTTGTGAATACATATCCATAACATCTATGCAAACATTTTAGCTTATTCACTTTTCTTCCCTCAGATATCCGGGGATCCCTAGATTTGTTCACATTCGCCGTTAGGGAGGATAGTCATTTCATTCTGATTGATCGCTTCAAACTACCAAGTTTTGAAGAATAAAACTACTGGTTTCAGGATGTACGACTTTTTCAGGCTCTGACTGTACTAAACCTGTGAGGGCATGATGAATTCCACAAATTATATTAACATACTGGACCAGGTTTATTAACCCCGTTTGATTAAATATTAAATGATGACCTTCCAATTGATGTTATCTTCCAACAAGACAATGCCCCATGACACAACGTCTAAAGGTTAAATGCGTTGGTTTTAGAAAGAAATTAGTGATTAAGTGGCCCCCTCAATCTCCAAAACAATATCCCACTGTTTACCTTTTGGTTCCACTTTTCGAAATGAGTGAGAATGCACAAATGTGCATCGAAAAAAGCATTATAAGCCATATTTCATGAAGAGTGGCAATAATAGATTTCCCACATGCAAAAATTAAGCCAATAATATTTAAAACAAATGAAAACTCCGATAAAGGCAAAATGAGGACATTCTAAATGTTGTTTTTTTATTTAAATACATTTATTAACGTTTACTCAACTTTAAATATATGTTTGAATCATACTTTCCATTTTTCAGTTGTGGTCAATAATTTTGACCAAGACTATATATATATATATATATATATATATATATATATATATATATATATATGAGTGTGTGTGTGTGTGTGTGTGTGAATTAGAACAAACTCATCGTATATGCAGGAGAAGAGGTTAAATGTCAAAATATATCAAAATTAATAACCATCACTCTTTTTCTGCTCACCACATCTGCTGTTTTTATCAGGGACACGAGTATATTGAATTACATATTCCCCAAACTTTTGTTATATATGATTTGCATGTTAGGTCAATTTCCTTAACAAGGCTTTGGCATCAAACAAGTATATTATGTATTCAAGATAAAAACAAACGCATGTTCTTCTCACTTACATGTTGTTTAAATATTTGCAATTAAAATAGCAACTAAAGAATAAGAACGTACATCTGATATTTCGTATTATCTTCTCTTTAGCATTAAGTTAGTAGATATATCATCTGTTATTAGACCATCGTTTTACTTGGAAATTAAACATATTACTTTATATGTCATGCACATTATAAAATATTTGAATTAAATAATTCATGGGATTATTTTTAATTGGCCTTATATACAATGTTTTGCTAATCATTGTTGATTATTACATAGTTTACGTACTGACATAATAACGAAGAGAATTTCCTTGAAATATCATATCTATGAACTGTTCGTGTTTTATTCACTTGTTTCTCATAATATAAAACATGCATTTAAAAATGCATAAATTACACATTCATGATTCTCTTAAATTTCTAATTATTTTAATGAATGGTTGGGCAACAATACCCGTCGGCGTTAAAAATAAGACGCCTACGATAACGCATGCCGATTGTCATATTCGCAGTCATTTACATGTTTTACCATATAATATTTATATAATTTTTAACTAGGTAATATATCAGGTAAGTCTACTCATCATATTTAATTCAAATACAATTTGTTATACCGCGTAATATAGGGATTGCAATAATCATAAAGCAAGAAAGTACCGACTAATTGTTTTCTCATTCTTCTAAATCTAACTCACTTAGATAATCAAATTAAACATTTTATGTGAAGGTTTTGTCAAATAAATTAATCGTATTACGCATTGTATTACAGGCGGTATAAAATAATGATATATCAGATACAAGACTGCCCAATAACAAAAGCATCATGTATACGAACATGCACGTATGCATACACACCTCGTATATATATAAATATATATATATATATATTTATATATATATATATATATATATATATAATAGTATTCCGAATTTTAATGTGGTTGTATAATTGATAATTCGGTAATCGATAATGTACCATTACATTTTAAGTCAGACTGAGATGACTGAAATTATAAGCTTCAACATTACCATATTTTGTAATTGAGGATGCATATATTGTTTTAAAAAGGTCAATACACCCAACAATGTATTGATAGCAAGAAATAATGTATTTCATCATTCGTTACAATTGTTCCAAGGCGATTCGGACAAATTAAAACCCTATATCGTTTGAAGATTTTCACATGAACAGCCTATAATATGGCGTTTGAAAGTTCTTAAGTGATAGGTCAGAGTTAAAATGGGGATAAATAGTTAGAAATGTAGAGAAATAGATGTGAAAAAGTATTTAAATTTAGTAAGCAAATCTGAAAAAAATTCAATACTAGAAGCACATTATTAAAAATAAAGTCATCGGATTGATAGATAAGAATTTTAGATCAATAAAGCAGATTAACAAAGATCAGCAACATAAATTAAAAAAAAAATAGAACCACAATATTAGAAATCAGGATGGTAGAATAGTCGATACTGATTTTAGATCAATAAAACAGCTTAACAAAGATTAGTAATATAAACTCCACACTAGAAAAACAATATTAGTAATAAAGTATGGAAACTAATAGATACTGTTTTTTGGTTTATAAAGCTTGAAAATTCCTAGCTTATTAAATAAATCTTTGTTTTCAAACTGTTAAATTCAAAAAAAACTAAGTGGATCTCCACTTTCATTGGAGTAAAATGTAGTGGTGATAAATAATATATTTATAAATAGATTACTGATTAATAGGATGTTTATTATTAGATAAGTATTTAAGAACTTAAGTCTTGAACTGGTATTGTTGACATGCGAAAAAATTAGAGCCATACGCAACCTCAGAAAAAATTATGGCCTTATGGCAAACTTAGTTTTAAACTGTGGAAATAAATTGTTATCCCGGTAGAAATAGACATTACAGATTATAATTTGAACAAATCAGCTTAGAATTAAACGATGATTAACAACAACTAAATAAATCATAACATATTAGGAATGTGTCAACCTAGACGTCAACAAAACCATTAAAATTTCTATCGGGTCGTTAATTACATTTCAACACCAAACCCCACAGATAACTGAAAATGCAAATATATTGAAACGAAAGAAAATGAAATAAATTAAACAATATTAAATCCAAAATTTTAAATGAAAAATGAGATTCTATTGAATACAAGTAACATTACCCCTATTCTTCTTATAGAATAAATTTAAAAAACAACCGCTTTTTGAAATTACATAAATAAGTATGCCGAAATATTTGTAAATAGACAAAACAAATTCTAGATGCGAATCTAACATAACACAAAAACAACATGGGTAGAACATAGTTGATTAATACGGAATTGAAAAAAAATATATAAAATAGAATAAAGGAATAAAGAAATTTAATTTAATAAATTAGTGAATAATATTAGTAAAATATATTAAATGAACATACGTAAATGGTAGCAACGTAAAATGATAAAGCATTTCTATTGTTTTTTTTTAATAGAGATACAAAAATAGGTAAATATAAACATCTTTTTAAAAAGCTTTGAAAAATAGAGATGTAGTTCAAAAATGTGTTCATAATTTTCCTTAAAAGGGAAATTTATTCCATATTTTCATTGTAAAAGTGTTTGTTCAAAACGTCTAATTATAGGCTGTTCTTGTGCAAATTTTCGAACGATATAACGTTTAATTTTTTCCAAATGGTCTTAAATCAATTAAATGAAGGATGAGATACTCTATTTGGTGCAATGGATACATTCATTTATGTCTTATTTTGTTAAAACGATATATATATATATATATATATATATATAAATATATAAATATATGTTAGAGAGAGAGAGAGAAAAAGAGAGAGAGAGCAAGGGTGGGTTTAAAAAGAAAAAAAGAAGAAAAAAAAAGGACTTCGGTTGCCACGGGGAAGAAAAAAGAAACATACTAAAAAAAGGACAAGAAAAACAATACAATGTCTGGAAAAAAAAAGAAAGAAAAAAAAATAAAAATAAAAGAAAGAACGTGTTGTTAATTAATTAATTAATAATCATAATAGTAATAATA
The DNA here is from genome assembly GCF_053919585.1 of Euprymna scolopes. Lineage (NCBI taxonomy): Eukaryota > Metazoa > Mollusca > Cephalopoda > Sepiida > Sepiolidae > Euprymna > Euprymna scolopes. The sequence continues at coordinate 56,304,359 of NC_136488.1, forward strand.
AAATAGGGAAAAGAGAAAGAAATAAGATTTAAACAGTGTAATATATAATAAAAAAAAGTTTCGGAAGAGTCAAAGGTTCAGTCGGTATTAATTTTAATTTTCGAAATGTAGAATAAATGTTCTATTCGACATGAGTGACGTTTTGACCACATAAGTAAGGGAGAAAAAAAGGATAAATATAGGGTTAAATAAACTATATGAAGAAATGAAAGAAAAAAGTGGGGCGTGAATGGAATTTAATTTCTGTAGCAAGCATGTTAGAATTTTGGAGAGGTGTTGAATTACATGGATAGTTATTAATTTCATTATTCTCGAGAAATGATTCGAATTTTATTATTTTATCGTGATTTTTATTGATTTCGAGTAGAATCAACATGGAGCAACTTTGAGTACTTCATGTGCGGAAATCCGATGTTTTCCGTGAAGCTATGTGTCTTCAAGGCAGGTTGCGCTTACCGACTTTGGAAAAAAAAGTTTTTTTCTGACATAGCAGTAAACGGAATGGATTCTGTCCAGCGTGAGCGGATCTAGTTGTAATCAACTTCAGGGAGCAAATGAAATGCGCTCTGACATGACGTAAGGGGCAGAGGGGGTGCAATAGCTGACGTGGCCATGATGTTACGAATCGCTCAAGAGAAGATGAATGAAATATGTATGCAAGTACTTAGGAAAATAGAAGGCTACCCACCATATGGAATGTTAAGAGTTTTTTTTTGTTTCCCACAAAATACTAGTAGTAAGAGTAGGCTATGATGAATAGGATAAGGCTTGGGATGGAATTTATTTTTTGTGTGTGCTACCTATGGGAAGAAAAGCTGATCTGTAAAGCCAAGGACGATGATAGTCCGTTTTGAAGAGACAAATGGACCTCGATTTTATTATTCGGTTGATTGCCGAGAATTTATCGATCACGCGTAGTGTCGACTGGAGTAAAGGATCCTCCTGAAATTCTGATTTAAATTATGAAGAGACCATGGGGTCACAGGGAGTTGTTGACCTTCGATGGCGCAAGGATTAGTTCCACATGGTATTATTTGTTGATATTATTTTACTTAGTATATTGAATAAAGGTATGACAGTTTTCTTTGCCAGCGGGGTGAGCATATATATCCCATTCTTAGTAAATGTGGGAAGTAGAAAATGTATGCCTTCGCCATACATTTTGATACAAAGGGGGGAAGGAATGTTACAGAGAGAGAGAGAGAGATGAGTAAACGTGGAGGTAGACACGTTTACCAGGACCGAAGGTCAGCTGACCATATTACGTATATGTGACGTGGTGAGGTTGGCTAGATCTGTGAGATTTGATTTGGGCTTTGAAGAAGACAGACGGCTTTCCGTTGTCTCCCCCTCTTAACTGGGGAGGGGGGAGACGAACGCTGACGTGTGTAGAAGAAGAACCCCCACACAGGCCGATTTCACTTCCACCTTCTGCAGGACCTCTGGGGAAAGTGAAATAAAAACTATAAAACCCATTCATCGTCTTGGAGTGATAAATCTTCGTCAAACAGGTATCAAGTCTCCCTCCAGGATGAGAAATTTCCAGATGGTCCAACACCGAAGAAGCAGAGGTAGGTTCTGAAAATACATGTCACACACACGATTCCCTTTATGATAATCAAGCACACAACCATTTATATTAGAGACAATCATACGCACACGGAATCCTTTTTTATGTTATACACGAAACGTAAATGGAGCCCCTCGATGATAAAGCTAGTGAGAACTCTATGAAGAACCCTATATAACATATATATAGATACATATATTTTCTTTTCATATATCAATCCTTATAGCAGAAGCTCAATGTGATTGCAGAGCAATATATAGAATTAATAAAAAATATTTATATTTCAAAATTAATTTCAATCAGTCGATTTATACAATTCTTTACAGTATCAATCACTTAATTATTATATCAATCAGTGAAACTATTATTCCCTTAACTCCCCAGAAAAAATAGCAACAATCAATCCGTCAATAGGAATTTACATGTGATTTCACATGGTGAAAATCCGAAAATTGGAAGAAGAGCTGCAGATACCTTTATATTTGCCCATTACGACATATCGAATTTCATCAAAGTCATTAAACCAACTATTCGTACTAACAACTGTAATTATTTATTAACTTCTACAAAAATGTTATATTTAATAATTAGTAAATTAATTAATTTTATGTTATGTATGCATACTTATGAAAATAATATCAACAAACCATGAAATATTATATATATGCTCGTATATACGAAACTAAACTAAGCTAAAAAAAAACCCTTCTTAACAAACGTCAGGAGAAATTTAATTTTTTTGCATAGATCAAAATATGTAGTATCGTGATTAAAACCAGATTATTAAAATTAAATTGAAATGGAATAAATATACTTAGAAAGTAAAGTTAATTGGATTTATTGTGACTTAAATATAAATAAAAAATTTTAAGAATAAAAATGAAATAATAAATTTAAAGTAATAATAAAGGTTAGGTAAACAATTAAATCTAAATTAAATATAACAATGACTTTAATCCGTAAATAAAATAGGAAGGGTATGAATGTTTAGTTTGCACTATTTAGTATGGATTATAATTATCAAGTTAGTATATAATATTAATCGTATTAAATTCAACAACAGTAATTTATAAGTGGGTTAATTAGATGTAATAAGCTACCTACGTATTTACATAAAACATGATTTTCAAAAAAAAGAGAAGCGGGGAAAATATGTATATATATATATATTTATATATATATATATGTGTGTGTGTGTATGTATGTACAGGTATGTAGGTATATGTATGTATAGGTGTACATATGTATGTGTGTGTGCATATATATATATATATGTGTGGGGGTATGTGTATATGTGTGTATTTGTATGCATCTGTTTTATATATATTAAGGTAGTCATATATATATATATATATATATATATATATATATATATATATATGACTACCTTAATAACATAATTTTAAGTATTTTCCATATGAAGATAAATAGTTTATATAAATATAATTGGCTAATGAAAATAAACAAAATAAATAAAACTTTACAAACTTGTTATATGGACCTAATGCATTTCGATAATGATAGCATATAGAATGGCAAAATATATATAAATTAATATTTAATATGAACAATGAAGGCAAGTACATAATATATTATTTTAATGGGGAGTGATACAAATAAAATAAAATAAATAAATACATAAATAAATAGAATAAAATAAAAAGAGAGTAATCTACATTATACAATTAGGAGTGCAGGAAGAATTAAATACGGAATTATTGTAGGGAATAGAAATGGAGCATGATATCATTACTTAGATTAATTGTAATGTTTATAGATGGTAAAGTTGAGTTTTTTAAGTAAGGTAATTTATGGATTATGAAAAATAAATAAATAAATACATACATAACTAATAAATACATAAATAAATTGTAATATTCATAAAATTAACAATGTATGTATATTAGTTAGACACCAAGTAGTGATTTAAAAATAAAAGTGATTAAAATTGATTGATAATTGTTTTCAAATGTATGAGCCAAATGATTAATTGTAAGAATGAATTAAAATCAATGTTATAGTTAGAATAAGATATATATATATATATTGTAATTCTACTAAACCAAACTATATCTTTTAATATATATATATATATATATATATATATATATATATATATATACATATATATATATATTCATTAAATTAACGTCTAGAACTTCATTTCGGAAACATTAGTTAAACTTCATTAAACAATTAAATAAATAAAGAAAGAAAATATAAATTTAAAAAATAAAAACCGATGTCATTTAAGTACATAAGAGAGAGGTTTTAAAGTATAAGGAAAACCTGGGTTGGATATAGTCTATGATTTTTAGGTCTAAACAATATTTATAAATCGTATTAATTGAATTAAATTATAATTAGTTTTAACTTAAATATACATTTATTTAATTATAATTAAAATAACATGTTTTCAGATGAAGAAACTCTGAAACATAGTAATTAGAGAATTAGGATACATACAATGATGAAAAAAGTATGCTTAAATAAGGATAAGTTTGTAAAAAGTTTTGTAATAATAAATTGTCGTGTGTAGAATTGAGTTTAGTTTGTAAAATGTAAAAGCAAACAAATCACTTTACATATAAATAATTGATAGTGCTGATGATGATAATATTATGAATACATAAATAAATAAACAAAAATAAAAGTAAATGGAAGTAACTAATGAATTTATAGATCAACATTAGTAGATATTAAATATACATAAATAACTTATGATTATCCATCGAAATAATCTGTAATACTAACCTTTTGTATTAGAAAAATTAGTGAATATATTTAAAATATATATCGAGTTAATTTTTTAAACACAATATTGAATGTAAGACATTAAAAATATAGTAAAATTAAAAATTAATTATTAGTTTAATATGGAGGTCTATGCGTGGTGTTAAATTAATAAATATAAGCAAAGTTCAGAAGATTTGTTCTAATGTAGGTAACTCTGCCGCATTTATTAAGTTTATTTAATTTGGACGATTACGATATAAAAGAATTTTCAGATTATTTTAAACTTAACAAATCGTAAGTATAATTCTTCAATTGTGTGATACTAAAATGTATAATTGTAAGTATTGATGTGTTTGATTGTAATAGCTTCAGACAAATTGTTTAGTTACGATAATGTTTTTTCTTGTAGCTTAGTTTAGTTTCCTATATACATACATACATGTATGATATTTTATAATTTGCTGATATAATTTTCATAAGTATGTATACGTACCTACGAATTAATGAATATACTAATTAGTAAATAGAACATTTTGGTAGAAGATTCATAAATTACTTAAAATTGTTAGTACAAATAGTCGGTTGCTGTTTATTTTGTAGCTTAGTTTAGTGTCGTATATAAAAATATGATATTTTATAATTTGCTGATATTATTTTCATAAGTATGTATGCATAATTTCGAATTAATAAATTTATTAATTATTAAATAGAATATTTTGGTAAAAGTTTCATAAATTAATTAAACTTGTTAGTACGAATAGTTGTTTTTTCTATCTTTTGTAGCTTTGTTTAGTTTCGTATATACAAACATACATTATATAATTTGCTGGTATTATTTTCATAATAATGTATACATAACTTAGAATTAATAAATTTACTAATTATTACAGAGAACATTTTGGTAAAAAGATCCATAAATTAATTAAA
>NC_136488.1:56314591-56342091 GCF_053919585.1 Euprymna scolopes
ATGCCTGTTCTTCTGATCTGGCGACATGCGAGTTGTGGACCGGAGCGTTGCCCTGCAGGAGGAGGGGACCTTTGCTGATCTTGAACCGCCTCTTGATTTTGATAGCTCCCTTAATTTCCTCAAAAGTGAAACACAATAGGTTCCTGTAATTGTGGTATCCCTTGCCAGAAAATCTGCCATCACTACTACGTCCTGGTCCCAGAAGACTGTGAGCATGACCTTACCGGGGGAGGGCTGCACCCTTGCCTTCTTTGGATGTTGTGAGTCCAAGTGCTTCCCCTGCATTGACTGGGCTTTCATCTCTGGATCATAGTGATGGACCCAGGTTTCATCCGGTGTAATCAGTCTTTTGAAAAACTTTGATTCATCTTCTTGATACATCTCCAAATTCATCCTCGAGCACTCGACGCGTTCTCGAGTTCGGAATGGTGTGAGCAACCTGGGAATCCATCTGACAGACACCTCATGCATATGTAAATGATCATGAATGATAGTTTCTACATACCCTATACTAATCTTGACATCTTGGGCTATTTGGCGAATATTAATGGGCCGATCTTCAAAAATGGCAGCCTGAACTTGACAGACAGATTGCTCATCAATGGCAGAAGGGTGGCGACCAGGTCTGTGAGCTGTTTCCACAGACTTCTGGCCATGTTGAATTGACAATGCCAGCGATTTACAGGGCAATATGATGGGGCATTAACACCATAAGTTTCTTTCATTTCATCAAAAGTATCCTGTGGTGTGCATCCTTTCAAATACAAAAATCGTATCACTGCTCGACATTCTACAGGCTCAATTTCACACCTGACTCAGTTAAAACACGTGTAAAACAGAAACCACAATACATTCAGAGCTGTAATTTACAACATCAGCCGTAGGGATATAGATCATTGCACATATGAAATGGGGCAACGGGGTTACTTATATCACGCCCCTCGTACAAAAGAAATTGTTAAAATTAGGAAGTTCCAAAAAATATACAGCAAATAAATGTGGTCGTTGTCAGACATGTAGACTCGTTTCATATCATTTAATAGTATCGCATGATAATTTATTAAATAGAAGACACGTGCTTGTACAATACTTCTACATAGTAATAAGTATTTACTTTCCTTACTTTAACATGCCTATATAACTTAAATCATAATAAAAATTGTGTTTAATTGTTTAAGTAAATTTAAGGGTGAGAGCTTAAACAACAGGTAGTAGGATATCATAGAACCATGCTTGCATTAGATAAGGCTGACCTCTTTTTAATGAACAAAGTCGAAATTAAGTATTACTAAGCGTGTGCATTATCCATGATCAAATCGTAAAATATAGTTTAAATCAATTAATAAATAAAATGTTGTCATAAAATAATATTATAAAGTCGATTATTATAAGCAAAAATCCTGCGGAAATAAATTATACATAAAATTCTTAAAATCAGTTATGCGTGTGTAGGTTTATGGAATTTATATAAACAAATAAATAAATATATATATATATATAATTATATATATATACATTTATATATATATATATATATATATGTGTGTGTGTGTGTGTGTGTATGTGTGTGTACAGTGATAATTTTTCCTGGGCGCCATTCACATCGACTGCTATGTTTCAGAACGCGAATGTGTAAATGTGCATGTCTTGTAATGATTGTCTTTTACTTTTGGAGTGCTAAAACAGCAACTCATGATTTGCATAATACATTTCCTCCATATACCGATTTCTGAAAAAACGAAAACAAACGCATTACGCATGTACAATTCAACTTGATCAATTGTCTCTTGCTACATAATGACACAAAATGAGCGCACAAACTTTAATCAACGAACTCATACAATACTTATAAATTATCTTAGAAGATACTGTATTATCAAATATGTGCAGAGATGTAAGCAGAAATCATGGTTAGAATAAGATACACTCACTTTTCGATTAAACAATATTTTAGGCAGTAATTTATGAAGTAGAAGAAAGGAAATAGTAGGTTTCATTCACACTTCCACATCTATCAAAGTGATGCAATACAATATACGTCGGGCAATTGCACAGTTTGCTTTTTAGAATCGGCGAAAATCCACCATATAATAACCGTTGTAAATTCAACTCACACCTCCAAGATTCTTATATAATTCAATTAATATATAGGTGTTTCTTAGTATGGTCATGGTTTATTAATGTGTTTAATCAGTGTACATTTAACTAACACTAGCGTACATTTTCGTTTGTGTATATATATATATATATATATATATATATATATATATATATATATATATATATACATATACATATTTGGGTATGCCTGCATATGAACTAGATGTATGATTAAACTATATCAAGAACTAGATGTATGAATTTAACTATATCAAGTCCGCTTTATTCAATGTAATTCTTTTTTTTTTACAAGGAGGTCACCACTTACTAATGCCCGGATCCACGCGAAGATAACGATTATTGCGTGTGCAGTAATTAATGGGATAGTATCGTTGTAATCATTAATATTGGAGTTTTGATAAAGTGTCTTACTTAAGGGGGCGATTCATCAAGAATTTGTTTATGTTGGACTTGAAAACATCCAAGTTGTAGTCAGGTGGGAAACAGGTAAGAGAGTTCCACAGGCGTGCACTTCTAAGAAAGAAGCTTTGCTCATGGAATCTACGCTTTGATTTATGGACAGATAAAGAGTATGGACACAGTTGTTTCAGCTAGAACGGTGTTTATTGTGAAAGATTGGCGGGGTGAGACCAGAGATAGGAGCTCAGACGAGCAATTACAATCGAAATAACGATAAAACAAAGACAGGTTCGCAACGTCTCTTGTCTGATTGAGAGGTTTCAGGGAAGAGAGAAAGGTATCCCCCACTAAGCTAGGAAGTATATTTTGTGCTCTGTCAAGGCAGGATAGGCTGTTTTTAGCAGCTCCTGCCCAGATGTGGCAGCAGTACTCCATCCTTGGACGTACTTGGCTTTTATATAAATAAAGAATTGCATCAGTAGTGATATCTTTTTAGAGCGGTAGAGGGGCCCCACCATTTTCCCAACGACCTTGGCAACAGACTTGATGTACGTATTCCATTTCAGAGCAGGAGTAAAGGTCAAACCCAGAAGCTTGTGAAAACATGGAACCCCTTAAGACGTGAGCCATCCATTGCAATTGATGCCAGATGAGGATCAGAGCGTTGATATTTAAAGATATGAGCTTGGTGTTAGATGCATTAAAAGTAACCAGTCACCCCTTCCCCCACTGTACCACACGCTCAGGATCAGAGAGAACGTGGTAATTATGCCTAATCACTATGTTTATCTCTAAAGTTTATTGTGTATACTTAACAAAATCACTAATTCAATCGCTTTCGTCTGACCGAGACGACTAAAATATTATGTTGGTTTCATATTGGAAAACAAAGTTAGGTGTGATAGCGTTGATTTAGTTATAGTACAATTAGAATGTTGATTATGTATACGAATTTTATAAATATTTTGTAAATTAGCAAACAATTTTACCTTATATTAAAAGGAACCTTTACAAAAATTCTAAAGCCAACCTCACACTAATATTAAATGTGGTTTATAAATTGTAGGTTTTCTAGTTTCATAATAGCAAGCTAAATAAATCTAATTCATATATAAAATTAGTGTTTATATTGAAGATGATAACTATTTGTTGAATTAAATTTTATTAACATATAAATAATTTCTTTGCAGAGTAAATCCTTTTGATTAGAATTTAAACACAAATGTTAACAATTAGCTAGCCATACACTTCCAATTTGTCAGTTGAGGTAAACACGCGATGCTGAGTCTTTCAAATATTACATTTTTCCGACGTAAAGTTGTCATGCATAATTATCTCTAAGACAAAGGAAAATAACTATTCTAAAGGGAATCTGCATTAAAAAATATTTTATTGACATAATAAAAATAACTGATATTTTAGATTTACGGAAATTATCTGTAAGAAATACTGCAAAATTGAGAAATCCTGAAAGTATTTGGTAAGAAGAATACATATTTGAAACTTGGAATATACGCATGTTTTTATACCACACACAGACACACCCACACACACACACACACACACACACACACACACACACACACACACACACATATATATATATATATTTAGAAATGCATACATGTCTATTTTTCCAAAGAGGTATGGGTTTTATGAGACTTACTTTTTCTAAGCCGTTCTTTGTTATAATACCATGACAGTTGATAAGTATCACTCAGCCAATACTTGGCATTTCTTTAAAAGCTGTTTGTTTTAGAAGGCAACAACTTCCAATGCACTTCCATTTTTACTCTGTGATATTTCAGTCTGGAAAAATAACATTTTTTTACCTTTCTCTTTGTTCTTTTTTGTTTCCGAATATTGAGCCACATTTGGCTCTTTTTTATCATCGAGCATTTGTAGGGCGAAAACTGACCTAGGTGTGTAGGGCGCGAACTGTCTTAATGTGATTTGTGAAGTTTGGCAAATAAAGTCTTCCTTCCGTCAGGCTTGCGATCGACACTTGGGTTGGCATGGGGTCCGATATAAATTGATGCATTACACGCATTGGTTGACCTAGAAAAGAGCTGCCACCAAGTGTAGATGTATGAACGAGGGAAAACGCCTTTCTAAGCCAAAATAAACGCGCATATAACAATCGGACCGAATGCATAAAGAAACCTAAAAAAACACTCACATACATACACACAAATATTCTAGAAATTTCTATGCATATTCATATTTCCTACAAATAGATACACGTGGTTTTGGCAGACAATATCACGCATTAATGTTAACATATTTGAAAACATTTCGCATCAATTAATTATTTAAATTATTTGAGCAAGTAACTGCTCGACGAAATAAAATGTTACTTGCTGATTACTATTGAGTAATGAAACTGTGGGTACCGAATAAAAACAACAAATTTTACATTTATCCACTAAATATTTAATTAATTTGGAATAGTGAAAATAATACTGTTCTGTCATTTTGATTTAGTTCAGATATTATTTTATATATGTTGATAGAATATCGATTTTAAAAGAAAAATATACTTTACAGATTTGTTCATTAAGGTTTTTTTTCACTTCAACTATTTATACTACCCTTTCTGTCAAAACATAATGAGCAACAATTAATACTACCTTTTCTACTGTCACAATTGGCTTCCGGCTGCAATTACGCGTACTAATTATTCGGTTGTTAGAACTTCTAATGAAGCCTTTCCGTTTGAATCAAAGCTGTCTGTGTTACTCGGCTGTTTGTAAATAACTATGCTGTCCTTCTACCTAACAATTTAATGAACAAAAAGATATCGTAAAACTTGAATTTAACTTGAAAATACTAGTCGAACAATGTAATTCTAAAAAAGGACCATTTCATTCAATACCGGTATCGATTAATTAAACCAGAATTGTTTTTACATGTTGAATGACCAATAGGTAGAATTTACTCGCACTATTATTTAAATGTTAGCATGTGAGTAAAATTTCATTTTAATTAACCACGTGTTTCACAAATAAAAATAACGCAAGATGAAGTTTAAAAATGATTATATGTGTTTTGTTTTTTATAATTAACAAATAAACACATTGCAAAGTAAAAATTTAAATACTAATGTACTTTTGCTACGGTGGTATTGTGATGAAATAATAATTTAATTATTTTGAAAGCCATTCTTAACATAGGGAGGATAATGTGTTTTGTATCTATTCCGTGCTTCCACCTTACAAGTGAATATAAATTACAAGTAAATAAAAACAGAAATCGTGAAAACTTTTTTTTTTATTACATTTCCACCCCAAACAAGGCACAGTGCCACTTTGAAGCAGGGGGCTACTATTAGGGAATTAATTAGCGGGGTCATTATGAAGGGAGAAGAGTAGAAAGATGCTTGTTAACATTACACTTGAACTTCTGCATATCATTGCAGTTGGGAAAGCAGAATCCCGGAAGGGAGTTCCAAAGACCCGCAGTTCTGGGGAAGAAACTATTGGAGTAAAAGGCTTTCTTGCACCTAGGGATCTCCACTGTAAAGGGATGAGACTTAGTAGCTTGTCGGGTTTGTCGGGGGTAGTTACGTCGGGAAGGTACAAGTGGTTGCAGTTCGTCAGAGCATACACCATTAAAGTATTTGTAGAACAGGCATAGGGATGCAACACCTCGTCGATGGGACAGAGGTTGAAGTCTAGATGACAGTTCAGGACCTATCAGGTTGGCGACTCTTTTTTTAACCCTGTCCAGGAGCGAGAGACAAGCAGCAGATGCACCAGCCCAGATGTGACAACAGTACTCCATACATGGGCGAATGGTTGCCTTATAGAGGTATAGGATACTGGCAGGCGTAAGTAGTTTTCTAGCACGGTAGAGGGAGCCAACCTTCCTTGCAGCAGCCTTGGCAATGCTCTCAATGTATCTATTCCAGTTCATATTCCCTGTAAACGTTAGGCCGAGGAGTTTAAAAGAAGTACTTTCAGGCAATGTGTTCTTGGCCATTGCTATTGGTGGTAGAGAAGGTTTCTTGTAGTTATTGAAGGAAACAAGCTTAGTCTTAGCAGCATTGAATGAGACCAACCATTTTTGTCCCCATTCCACTACGGATTGGAGGTCATCCTCTAGTGTTTCTGCCATTTTCTTGGATATGTGTTCATTTGTTTTCCCCTCATATCTGTTATAGAGAGTGGTGTCATCGGCAAATATACCCATCTCCGAAACAATATTATCAGGGAGGTCGTTTATGAATATCAGGAACAATAGAGGTCCAAGGATAGACCCCTGAGGCACTCCCGCATTCATGTCATATTGTTTGGATGTACGTCCGTCGTGGACAACTTTGATTTTTCTATTACTTAAGAAGGATTTAATTACGTTATGAATTATTCCAGTGATTCCATATGATCTAATTTTCCTTAGAAGACCATCGTGCCATACCCTGTCAAAAGCCTTAGATATATCAAGGGCCACCGCTCTACCCTCCCCTGTTTTATCCAATGAACGGTATATACGTTCAGAAACTACAGTTAAGATATCTGCCGTAGAACGGGCTTGCCTGAATCCATATTGTTTGTCAGTCAGGAGTTTAGCATCTGTTAGGTGCTGGACTAGGACTTTATTAACTAAGGACTCAAATATTTTGGCGAAAAGCGGGAGGAGGCTAATTGGGCGATAATTTAGTGGGTCAGTTCTTTCACCAGAATTCTTGAAGACTGGTACCACAGAGGCGGTTTTCCAGCAGTCGGGAAAACAAGATTCGTTAAGGCATTTATTGTAAAGTTTGGACAGAACTGGTGCAACCTCGGCAGAGCATTTTTTTAATAGCACAGCCGGGATGAGATCTGGTCCACATGCTTTAGAGGTGTCTAGGTTTTTTATAATAGCATGTACCTGAGAAGAGGTGATTTTCAAATCGTCAAGTGTGGCGTCTGTTCGCAGAGGAAAATCAGGGAGTGAGTGGTGTACCGAGTTCAGTGTGGAGTTTGAGGCAAACCGACTGGCAAGCAGATTAGCCTTGTCAGTTGCCGTGCAAGCAACCTCATGATTGTTTGTTAGTGGGGGAATAATTGACTGCCCATTATTAACTACGCTGTTGTAGATTTTCCAAAAATCCCGGGTTCCTAATTTCTGTGCTTCGATGCGCTTTCTGGTTGTTTCAGAGTAATCTGACTTAGCTGTGTCTTTCACTCTCTTACAATTATTTCTAGCTTCTATAAACTTCAGTGTATTTGAGCTGGACTTATGTCGGTTGAATCACTGGGAGATCAGTACAATAATTTCCGTGTCGTATACAGAAAAATATAAACAAAGAGGAAAGTTGAGAACACAATATATATAACATTTACGGCTTTCTGCATATATATATATATATATATATATATATATATATATATATATATATACTAGTAATGGGTGCCCGGTGTTGCCCGGGTGTTTGGAGGTGTATGCTGAGCGAAAAAAACAAAAAAAATGGTATTTTTTTAACTTTGACCCCTATTATAACCCCTTACTATTTTTTGTTTTCGGCTCAAATCATTTATTAAGTTAAATCACCGTCCAAGGAATTAATAAAAAAATGTCAAGTGTTTAGACCCAAAATTGTCTGAGGAGTTGGGTAGAGCTCTCAAATGTCCAATCATTAGACTTTGACCCCTTAATCGCAAAATTTCTGGTCGAAACATTGATTTTCCCAAATCTCAGTACCATGTACATCAAATTTCAAGTCTGTACAGTAAAAATTGACATAGTTATTGCATAGGGAAACGCACACACAAATACACACACACGTTCACTTTTATATATATACTAGCATTTAAGCCCGGCGTTGCCCGGGTTTCGGATGTGTATGTTGAGAAAAAAACACAAAAAAATGGTAGTAGGAAGGCAGGCTCGAACCCGTACCGCAAAGGAAGAAAAGTACGGGGTCAAACCTAACGTTTATGCTGTTACGACCAGCGCCAAAACGAAAGCAACATTTTTTTAAAATTAAGGCTAGACAATCTAAAGGAGAGGATAACTTTCAAAAATATTGGCGAAAAAAGTGACCTCCCTGTAGAAAAGTGCCTAGTTGAAGGGGAAGATATTAATGTTTTTAGCCAATTTTTCGATATTTGTCGTATGAATAGTCTATATTTTAAACGATACTGATCTTGGTAAAATCCCTCGCCTCTGTTGAAAGTTTAAGGCAACAGGCAAACAGACATACATACATTTATATATTGGTAACGAAAAATTTTCGATCCAAACTGATGAAAAAGCATGGCTTATCTCTGAATACCATTTATGTAAAATTTAAATATTTAGACCATAAATTGTCTGAGTAATTTGGAAGAGACCACAGAGGTCAATTTTTTTACAAATTTGACCCCCATTATTACCGCTTAAAATTTATTGTTTTGGCTCAAATCAAGTTATTAAGTATGATCCATGTCCAAGAAATTAATATAAAAAATTTCAAGTGCGTAGACCCAACACATATATATATATATATATATATATATATATATATATATATATATATATATATATATATATATATATATATATATATTTATAGAAATGTATGTCTGTCAGTCCGTTTGCACCAAACTACTTTGTAAAATTTCAGTCTACAGACTCGAGATTTGTCATAAAGTGATTTGAGATTTGGGAAAACATTTTCAATCGGTTTTTGGCCAAGAATTTAGCTGTCAGGGAGTCAATGTTCAATGATTTTACCTTTGAAATTTCTACCAAATTCCTCCAATAGTTTTATGTCTAAATATTTTAAATTTTTTATGTGAGTTACGTGGGTTTGGGCCAACCTTTTTAATTCGATGTGAGCCCAAATTTATAAATATTCAGGGGTCAAAATTGGGGGCAAAGTCAAAAATAAATTTACCTCTGCGTTCTCTACAAAATTATTCAGCTAATTTATAACCTAGACATTTTAAATTTTACAAAAAGTGTATTCCGACATGGAGCCAGATTTTAATCGATTTTTGGCAGATTTTCATAGCGGAGGATAATAATCTTATACTTTGTGATCACATTTAAATAATAACGATTATGGGATAGTAAAATAGAACACTCTCTCATTCTTTCCTAGATTTTCATATTGTTTAACGTTTAACATTAACAGCCAATTATTTTTTCATGACACAAGGTAAATAACGATCCAGACGTAAAAACTCTCAAATTCTACATCTGAATTGATGGCTTTTTCAGTGCGTGTTTATCCAATGCTCGTGATCTCATTTACAATCACGCTTATATTGAAAAACAATCATATTCTTTTTTTTTACAAGGTAGTCACAACTTATCAAGGCCCGGAAGCCACTCGGATATAAGGGTTATTGCATATACATCACGTTAGTATTCGAGATTTGATAAAGTGCCTTACTTAAGGGGGCGGTTCATCAGGATTGTTTTTGTTGGACATAAAGACATCCAAGTTGTAATCTGGTGGGAAACAGGCAAACGGAAGAGAGTTCCACAGGCGTGCACTTTTAAGAAAGAAGCTCTGTTCATGGAATCTACCCTTTGGTTTTTGCACAGAAAAAGAGTGGGGAAAATTGTTGACAGTGGTTTTAGCTAGACGGGTGTTTATCGTGAAAGATTTGCGAGGTGGAACTTGAGGTTGGAGCTCAAACTAGCACTTGCCATGATAGTAAGGATAAAACAAAGACAGGCTCTCAACGTTTTCCCGTGGGAGAGAAGTTGCAGGGTAGAGAAAAGGGCATCGCCCACTAAGCAACGACCCCTATTTTGTACTCTGTTAAGGCAGGATAGTTTTTAGAAGCTCCTGCCAATATGTCACAGCAGTACTACATCCTTGGACGTACTTGGCTTTTATTATAGATAGAGATTTGCATTAGCAGTGAGATATCATCTGGATCACTTGATCTTTTTTAGCGAACTTGGCAACTGACTTAATGTACGTGTTCCGTTGCAGGTAAGAAGTAAAGCTCAAGCCCAGAAGTTTATCAAAACATGGAGTTCGCCTAGACGAGATCCATCCATTTCAATTGATGCCAGATAGGGGTCATATCGTTGATGATGTAAACATAGGAGATTGGTTTTAGATGCATTAAAAGTAACCAGCCACCTCTTCACCCACTGTACACGCGCTCAAGATCAGAGAAGAGAGAATCAGAGAGAACTTTGTCATTTACGAGCTTTGATATAAATGGCATAGCTTGTCGTGTCATCAGCATAGATATCAACGGATGATTTAATTATGTGTTTTGGGAGATCATTGATGAATATCAGGAAGAGAGTTAGTCCCAGGATGGACCCATGTGAGACTCCAGCATTAATACTAAGGGCCTCTGATTTCTGCCCATCAACCACTGTTCTTTTCCAGTCGTACCGGTGCTGGGAATATTGTAAAGTAGGCCCTTATGCCATGCCTTATCGAAGGTATTTGATATGTCAAGATCAATTGCCCTAGAGAGAAAGCCTTTTTCAAGAGATTCACTAATCCTATAAGATATAACCGGTAGCACATCTGCTGTAGATCTGGCAGAACGGAAACTATATTACATGCCACTAAGAAGGTTGTTTCTGCTGAGTAGTGAAATATTATCATTGTTTAAGCAAAATAATAAACACTTTTTTATTTATAATAATGCCATTGTAGTATGGCTCATAAAGATTGGTTGGTTGGTCTTTTTTTACAGCATATCAACGCTTTTCATGTTATTTAATGCCGAATCCAGTGATTTTGATGCAAACATGTTTTAATAGAATATTTGGGTTATTTGGGTTATATCGTTTTTTTATTTAAAGTCGGTTTCTATTTAACCCATAATTGGGACCGTAACAGGTACTACCACGCCGGGTCAGCGTGGACCTGAGAGTAATGTCAATTAAGGGGTGGCTCCACATTCCCCAAAACCCGCAAGCTGGGGTCACACCATCGGATATAGTTAAAGTCATATTCAGGACCGACTTATAAAGAGTAAATTGATGATGTTATTAAGTTGATACAAAAACAATATGATTTTCTCACATATGTTAATTTATATATGATTCAGAATTAATTCATTGATATACATAGCCATGTTATATATCATTTTGAAGCGCAGTTTTCACTCTTTAGAATCGTGTTATTCGTTATTGTGTTTAATCTCTTCGTTCATTTTTTGTAGGCATTTCGACAGTATGGAAAGAATTCAAATCCGCACGATTTTATTAATCCAGCTCATACTAGGCCGAAAAGCTGCCGAGACAGCTTGTGTTATAAATGATGCGTTTGGTTTAGGAACAAGTAAGAAATATATGGCCCAATGACTGTTCAAGAAATTTCGCAATGGTGACAAGACCCTCGAATATCAACACGGTCGTTCCGGCTGGCTGCGGTTGATAATTAACATCCGAATGCGTTAATTAAGGCGGATCCTCGCAAAACCACACGAGAGTTTGCTGTTAGACTCGAGGCCGACCACTCGATAGTCGTTCAGATTGAAAGCAAATAGGAAGTAAAAAAAAAGTTAGATAAATGGGTCTCGCATGAATTGAACGATACTACAAAAAGCCTCGTTCTCAGGTGTCTTCTACACTCATTCTGCGCGACAGAAAAAAGTTTAATGTCTCGAGCGGCTTGTGACATGGAATGAAAAGTGGATTCCATACGAGAACCGTAATTGGATGCCGGAGAAACTCTACCACACTTCCTGAAGTCGATATTGCACCAAAAAAGTTAAGGTGATTTTTGGTAGCCGGTCAATTTGTCGGCATTACGATTAATGAATCAGGGTTTCTTGAATCTAGGGAAAATGATTTTGGTAGAGGCGTAATGCCGACAAATTTACGAAATGCACCAGAAGTATGTGCGCGAGGTTGTTCATTATGTAAGGATCAATTATCCTCTATGAAAACCCTTGCCGCATGTGCTCAACTGACCCTGCAGAAGCTGAACTAATTGGGCTACGAGGCTCTTCCTCATCCGCCATACCCATCGGACTTCTCGCCCAACGATGATACATTTTTTAAGCATTTAAGATGGCCATCGTGTTCTCCGTATCTTTAACACATTAGAAATCTCTAGTCAATATTGAAAAGAGGTGTCTATGAGGGAAGAGAATAATTTACTTCAAAGCTATGTGGAGGAAAGTAGTTGATATCGCTAGAACTAGAACTAATATTCAGATCAAACAATTGACTTCTTCGATTGACAAAATGTTGCTTAAAGTTATTTCAATAACTGCTCGATACGGCGATGAATTATTTAGTTTTTTGAGGCTTAGCATCTACAATGTGGTTGTGTTTTTTATATTTTAACAGGAAAATGTAACCAAAAGAAAAGTTTTCATGATTAGACATTGTATTTTTGTCCTAATAAAACATTATAAGAGACCTGCAATAAAGCGATGGACAGTGAAATTTCCTTGATAAAGAATACAATGTCATGACTTTGTGAATATCGCACGAATTTGCATACCATTTTTGGAAATAACTTACCTTAAAACAGTTATTTTACTATATGTTTTTTTAATTTTTTTGTGACTGAAATATTGGTATTTTACTAATCTGCAATATTTTTTCAAGGCATGGAGGCCACTGGGGATATGTGTTATTGAGTGTACAGCGGTCAATGGGATAATTTCTTAACAATCATTAGTAGTGGAAATTTGGTAAATTGGATTATTTAATGGGACGGTTCATCAAGAATTTGTTTACGTTAGACTTGAAAACAATCAAATTGTAGTCAGCTGGAAAAGAAACTAACGGAAGAGAGTTCAAAAGTTTGGGGAAAATGATTGACCGTGGTTTCAGCTAGACAGGTGTTTTTCGTGAAAGATTGGAGAGGGGGAATAGATTGGAGCTCAGACGAGCACTTGCAATGGAAATAACGATAAGCAGAGACAGGCTCGCAACATCTCTTCTGTGTCAAACAGTTGCAGGGAAGAGAGGAGTTCCTTTGCAGATATAGGGGCAGTACTCCATCAGTGGACGTACTTGGCGCTGATATAGATAGAGAATTGCATCAGGAGTGCGATATCTACTGGAGCCGTAGCGGGATCCCACTATTTTTCCAGCGACATGGCAACATATTTAATCTTTGTGTGCTATTTCATATCAGAAGTAAATGTCAAGCAACATTGGCAACATATTTGGTGTATGTAATCTATTTAAAATCAGGAGTAACGGTCCAGCTCAGAAGTTTCTCGAAAGATTGAGTTATCGTAAACCTGGATTATTAATCAACGCAAAGATAGTTAAATAAAACAGATCCACCAATTAAAAAAAAATCAATATGCTTTGAAAAAGGTGTATTTTCACTAGTATAAGTGTTCACCCCGAGATAAACTATTAATAAATAAAAACGTCCAGGAAAGAAAAAAAAAACATATAATTACAATTAAACCATTAAAAATTATAACATTTTTTTAAAAATCAATTTGTCTTTGATTATGCACTCTATGACGTGATGTTCTCATCTTTTGAGAGTTCAAACTAACATGGATTTCTTTAAGGCTGCCAAATCTTCGCATTTTTCGTTACATAACAATTCTTTTCTCTTTGGAGGCAGCAATGCAATAAACCTTCTAGGTCACGAGAAACAGAATCGTTCATTCAAAATTAAATAAAAGAAATACCTTGGCAGAAATTTTATATAGCAGAGATTTCGTGTTAATCAATTCAGAGAATGATATCCGCCTGACTTCAATATCGAATCCTGTTATTTATTTATTCAATAAAGAAACCCGTGCATTTGTTCCCGCTTTATATTTGCCCTTTTGTTATGTTTTCCAGACACGTTTGAATCAGTCTTTTCTTTCCTTTCTTTTAATACACTGGAACTTTATACACATTTTTCTCTTTTGTGCTGTCATGTAATACGTACTTTTATAATAAGCATAATATATATATATATATATATATATATATATATATATATATATATATAACGTATGTATATATAAATATACATATATATATGTATATATATAAAAGGAGACAGATTTATAGATAGAGAGAGACATATATGTTTGTGTGTGTTTGAATGTGTGTGTTTGCGTGTCTGACTGCTGTAATGCCCGCATTTATCATTTACAGGTGTTTAATTTCGTGTTAATTCGTGCTGGTGAAGGGATAACGTAGAGAAAATATGGTCAAACGTGACGTTTTTCCTGAGTTAGAATTCCTTGATCCGCAGTCATTGCTACTTCTTGTACTTACATGTTTTACACCATCAAACGTAACATTCTAATATTATGTTTTAATAAAGAAAAATTCTGTAAACTATGTAATTTACAAATGTAGATATGTTTCTCTAAAATACAAATATATGCAACAATTATAAATTAAACCAGCTGTCATATTTAAAGGGAATATCAAAACGTATAATAATATCGCATCTATGATTTCACAATCAAATATGAAAACCTTCATCTGAATTACACCTGTTAAATTAACTATTCATAGAAAACTTGATTACATTAATGTTATCTATTTATCTCTGCTGTAGACTTCATACAAAATGGGCCGTGGCATGTCTCTAATTTAAGTGTAGATTTTCTTGTATTTTTAGTAGATTTTTAGTATTTTTCACAGTTTAAATGCACTAACCCTAAAATAATACCGCGTCTTTCCCTCGAACCGTGAAATTGAATACCTTCGGCTAAATGTTTCCTTTTCTTTCCTTGTACTAAAGTATTTCGATACATGCATAACAATATATAATAAAGATAAGTGCAGGTTTTAGAAAAACACGCGGACACAGACACTCACATAAACGTACACACAAACACCCACATATATATCTCCGTTCTATTAAACTCTATTACAAAACCAACTGCATATTTTAGATATGTAGACGACACTTTTGCTGTTTTTCTATCGCAAAGTGATACGTCGACGGTTTTTGATAGGTTGAATTCTTTGCGTGGACCTCTAAAGTTCACTATGTAAAGTGAGAAGGACAATTCGCTTCCCTTCTTGGATGTTCTTGTCGAACGTTCAAGGGGGGGGGTCTCACTACAATTTATACGAAGCCGGCATTTACTGGCCTTTATGTGATCTGGTTGTCTTTTATACCAAAATCACGTAAGGTCGGGTTAATTAATACTTTGGTACATAGAGCCCTGATGATTTGTTCACCTACCAGATTGGACGCCGAACTCGAAAAGATCAGGGAAATATTCATCAATACTGGTTATCCTGTTGACCTTATAGATGATTGTATTTTCAAAAAGGTTGCGGATTTTAACTCCCTTAAAAGTTTGGACCTTTGAAATGCCCGGTTTATTTAAAATTACCGTGGATTGGGGAGAAGAGTAACATACTTTTCAAACAGATTCGCAGAAGTATTTTTGACTGATTTTATTCTGTGTCCTAGCGTTTGGCATACACTACGAGACCTGCTTTTCCTTCTTTTCGTAAGTATAGTTTGCCTTACATCGAAAATACCAATATTGTATATCAATTCAAATGCCAGTGCGATGCTGGTTATGTTGAGTGAACATCCTTGCATCTTTTGACTCGTATAAACCAGCATGTTCCATCGAAGATCAAAGGAGGATGGGGTCTGGTAGTCTCCCTCCTTCTGCAGCCTTGGACTCTGTTATTGGCCAGCATTTGGTTGACAACCCGTACTGTGCCGATAGATATACAATTAAATGGTTCGAGGTGCTACATAGAGCAGACTCTTGAAACCATTTAAAGGTTTTTGAGTCTATCTCTATTGCGGTGCGGAAACCTTCTTTGCCGGCAGAAAGAAATATCTAACGCATTGTTTCTCTTTGGGGAACTGTGAATGTTTTCTCACGTTTTTCCTCCCTCAATGTGCCATCATTTTAATCGTTTTTAAACGATAATAAACTTTATTTTAGTGTCCCCGTAATTTTTGGCACATTCAATAGTTCACCATCAGAACCCTTTACTTTCGACATAGTATTATCTTACGCTATCGATTTTCTCCTGATGAGATGATAGCTGAAAGAGCTCTCGAAAGACTTCCGCCCATTCTATTTAATATATATATATATATATATATATATATATATATATATATATATATATATATATATATATATATATATATATATTGGACTTCGGATTCGCTGGCTGACATGACTCTTATGAGCTTCGACGGCATTTGGCTGTGTAAATAACATTACACACACACATATATATATATATATATATATATATATATATATGTGTGTGGGTGTGTGTGGGTGGGTGTATGTGTGTGTGTTTGAGTGAATAGGTGTGCAAATATGAAATCTAGAAACCCGACGTTCCCAATCTCATCTGATACTCTTTCATATGAATTATATAATTAACGCATATGTTAATCATATATATATATATATATATATATATATATATACATATATATATATATGTATATATATATATGTATATATATATGGATTGGTATATATTGTTTTTTTTGTGTCTTGTAAATAGATATATACGTATACATATACATATATGTATATATATATATATATATATATATATATATATATATATATATATCCATTCCTGTACGGGTGTATATGTGCATGCATGTATCTGTATATGTACATGTACATAAACATATACGTGTGTTTTAAATTCCAGCTATCGTTACTATAAATAGCAAATGAATTAATGGCAGACCAGTATTATAGCATACCGAGGAAATTGTTTAGTCTTGAATCACGGTAAACCTCACAGAAAATATACGTTTTCTATTTTAGGTGTTCTACTTCCTGTGGAATATTTTAAATTGATATGTTTGTGTAATTAGGATGGAATACTGTTGCAATATCTGGGCAGGAGCTGCTAAAAACACCCATCCTGCCTTGACATAGTACAAAATAGATTCGTGGTTTAGTGGGGGATACCCTTTTCTCTACCCTGCAACCTCTCTCCCACAGAAGAGACGTTGCGAGCCTATCCTTGTTTTATCGTTATTTCCATGGCAGGTGCTCGTCTGAAATCCAATCTCTGGTCCCCCCTCGCCAATCTTTCACGAAAAAAACCCGTCTAGGTGAATCCACTGTGAAAAATTACCCCCACTCTATTCTGTGCCTAAATCAAAACGCGGATTCCATGAACAAATCTTCTTTCTTAGAACTGCACGCCTGTGGAACCCTTTTCCGTTTGCCTGCTTCCCACCGGACTACAACTTGGACGTCTTCATGTCCAACATAAACAAACTCCTGAACAACCGCCCCCTTAACGTAATGTACTTGCAATAACCCTTATCCCTGACTGGCTTCCGGGCCTTGATAAGTGGTTGTCACTGTGTAAAAAAATACCAAAAAACTATATGAACATGCATAGATGCAACTCAGAAAAGAGATAATATAAAACAAAAGAAAAAATATATACAACACTAGCCCAATGACTGTACAACAAATGCCCACAGCCCACTCGGGAATGTTGATCACGCTGTGATAATGGTAGAAATCAGCCTAAATGCTCGCCCTAAAACTGAAGACCCACTACTCAAAACAACGAGGTATTACAAAAAGGCTGATTGGGAAGCCATCAGGGAGCTCATCAGAGATGCCCCATGGCAAAATATCTTTACTCTTCCAGCGGAACAATTTGCAAATGAGACCACTGAATGGTTCAAAACTGCTATTGAAGCACATGTTCCCGCACGGAAATTCTGTAGCAAGCCCCACTCTCCCCAGTGGTTTACTTCTGCTTGTGCAACTGGCATTTGTCAAAGGAAGCATGCGTTCCGCAGATTCAACCGACATAAGTCCAGCTAAAAGAAACAGAAGTTTATAGAAGCTAGAAATAATTGTAAGAGAGTGATAGAGATAGCTAAGACAGATTACTCTGAAACCACCAGAAAAGGCATCGAAGCACAGAAATTAGGAACCCGGGATTTTTGGAAAATTTACAACAGCGTAGTAAATAATGGGCAGTCAACTATTTCTCCACTATCAAACAATCATGAGGTTGCTTGCACGGCAACTGACAAGGCTAATCTGCTTGCCAGTCGGTTTGCCTCAAACTCCACACTGAACTCGGTACACCACTCACTCCCTAATTGTTCTCTGCGAAGAGACACCACACTAGACGATTTGAAAATCACCCCTTCTCAAGTACATGCTATTATAAAAAAACCTAGACACCTCAAAAGCTTGTGGACCAGATCTCATCCCGGCTGTGCTATTAAAAAATGCTCTGCCGAGGTTGCTCCAGTTCTCTCAAAACTTTACAATAAATGCCTTAATGAATCTTGTTTTCCCGACTGCTGGAAAACCGCCTCTGTGGTACCAGTCCTCAAGAATTCTGGTGAAACAACTGACCCACTTAATTATCGCCCCATTAGCCTCCTCCCGCTTTTCCCAAAAAAATTTGAGTCCTTAGTTAATCAAGCCCTAGTCCAGCACCTAACAGCTGCTAAACTCCTGACTGACAAACAATATGAATTCAGGCAAGCCCGTCCAACAGCAGATATCTTAACTGTAGTTTCTGAACGTATATACCGTTCATTGGATAAAACAAGGGAGGGTAGAGCGGTGCCCCTTGATATATCTAAGGCTTTTGACAGGGTATGGCACGATGGTCTTCTAAGGAAAATTAGATCATATGGAATCACTGGAGAATTTATAATGTAATTAAATCCTTCTTAAGTAATAGAAAAATCAAAGTTGTTCTCGACGGTCGTACATCCAAACAATATGACATAAATGCGGGAGTACCTCAGGGGTCTATCCTTGGACATCTATTATTCCTGATATTCATAAACGACCTCCCTGATAAAATTGTTTCGGAGATGGGTATATTTGCCGATGACACCACTCTCTATAACAGATATGAGGGGAAAACAAATGAACACATATCCAAGAAAATGGCAGAAACACTAGAGGATGACCTCCAATCCGTAGTGGAATGGGGACAAAAATGGTTTGTCACATTCAATGCTGCTAAGACTAAGCTTGTTTCCTTCAATAACTACAAGAAAATTTCTCTACCAGTAATAGCAATGGTCAAGAACACATTGCCTGAAAGTACTTCTTTTAAACTTCTCGGCCTAACGTTTACAGGGAATATGAACTGGAATACATACATTGAGAGCATTGCCAAGGCTTCTGCAAGGAAGGTTGGCTCACTCTACCGTGCTAGAAAACTACTTACGCCTGACAGTATCCTATATCTCTATAAGGCCACCATTCGCCCATGTATGGAGTACTGTTGTCACATCTGGGCTGGTGCATCTGCTGCTTGTCTCTCGCTCCTGGACAGGGTTCAAAAGAGAGTCGCTAATCTGATAGGTCCTGAACTGTCATCTAGGCTTCAGCCTCTGTCCCATCGACGATATGTTGCATCCCTCTGCCTGTTCTACAAATACTTTAATCGTGAATGCTCTGACGAACTGCCAACACTTGTACTTCCCCGACGTAACTACCCCCGACAAACCCGACAAGCTACTAAGTCTCATCCCTTTACAGTGGAGATCCCTAGGTGCAAGAAAGCCTTTTACTCCAATAGTTTCTTACCTAGAACTGCGGGTCTTTGGAACTCCATTCCGGGATATTGCTTTCCCAACAGCAATGATATGCAGAAGTTCAAGTGTGATGTTAATAAACATCTTTCTACTTATCTCACTTCATAATGACCCCGCTAATTAAGTCCCTACTAGTAGCCCCCTGCTTCAAATTTGCACTGTGCCTTGTTTGGGGTGAAAATTGAATTAAACAAAATATATATATATATAAGTTTGAGGCCTACATTGAGAAGCAGACACAAGGAACTAACACTTGTTTAAGATACAATCTATATTCTGCTTAAGTCCCATAATTTCACTCCTCAACCTCCAACTCTTACTACTTCTCTCCCGACACCAGCATAAAATAAAAGTATGAATTAATAAATAAATAATATCAAAAGATAAATACATAAATCCACACCCAACCAAACCTTGTACTTCACAGAAAAGAACTTCACTTCCTGCCCCTTTTTTCATAGAGTACCTTAATTTGATGAAAGTCGACTTTAGTTATTCATTAAGAAGTCCGCTTTTAAACATAAGCGTTGTTACATGAAGAGGTATCTAATTACTAAATACGAGAAGACCGAAACATGCTCATGACTTTGTAGCAAAACATTACTGCTTATGTAAGAACACGACGAAACACGTGTTTAGGTAAAAATCTATTTTCGTAAATAATTGAATTCATTCAAAAATGTATCGCAAACACAAAAAGCAAATAACAACTAAATAAATCGGCGAGATGGGCCGGCACATAAAGCGATCAGGCTCATTACCGTTGGGTCCCGATTTCAAATCTCGCTAGATTCAGCCACTCTGCTGAGTCGTAGACGACGAAATACATGTCAGTGGATAATTATATTTTAAAAACAATATATATATATATATATATATATATATATATATATATATATATATATATATACATATATACGCATATACACACACATATATATATATATGTGTGTGTGTATATATTTTTGTGTTTTATTTATTTTATTTTTTCACGCGACTACTTTTCCCTCTCTCCTCAACACTATTTCCTGTTATTCTAACACCCCACTTGTCTAAGCAAAATAATAAGGTAAGATCGAATCATAAGTATCATATGCCAAATACTCTTAACAATGAAAAGCTTATACAAGATGAGTAAACACCCCAAAACGTCGGATCAAAAGAAAGTCCAATATTTGGTTCAACCCCCGTACAACAATACCCCCCAATTCTTTAAATTAATAGAAGATTCTTTCAAGCATCCTTACATATACATCACGATATTAAATAAAAACTATATTAAATTATCCTTCTCAATTATGCCTAATGTGGCACAAACTGTTATAAGCACTAATAAGAAGAAAATAGAATCAGCGCAGAAAATAATTAATGGAAATCGTAGTCTAGCCCAACCAAACTTTAACGGCCCAAATAGGTGCCCGCTGGAGAGTGACTGTGTATACTCAGACGTCATATATTCATGTACAGTAACAGAACTCTCGTCTAATACAACAACTAATAACCTGACAGCCCAAATCCATATTACTAGTTACACCAGAGGGGATCCGCATAACTCAACAAGTAATAATAAACAAACTGAACAACTGACCACACAGCAGATAGGTATAAGCTCTAGAGAACCTGAACATAGCACCTTAGGCCACCCCCAGATAAATGAGGAATCTTTAGATACACCGCGAACAAGCCCTATACTACATACCTACATAGGATTATCCTCCTTCATGCTAAATGCTAAAATTGCGAATCATTTACAATCATTCTCTAAAGAGAAACCTAAAAGAAAAACTACCGCATCTAACCTAGTGAGAAATATAAAACCAAACAAAATAGACTTTAAATTAAAATGGAAAATACTAAGAAAATCAAAATCATCCAGCCCAGGGTTTAAATACTGCCTTCTATGTAACACAGAGCCGACCGAGATTATAACGGCACCTTATAAATTAAATATCCTCAATTCAAAACCAGAGATAATTTGCAGTTGTAGGCACAAGTGAAACTTCAAGTACGTAAATGCACCACCGGACAGGAACTAGCTGATTGCGCGGCTTCACTGTCCATAAAACGTAATATCCCTCACTAACCGTTTCCCTTAGTAAAGGGCTATCAGACCACACCCTAAACATTTTTTGCAACCCCCATAAGCACTCGCTATCTGCAAAAATCGCCATAAAAAGTCAACTTCTAATATAAAATATTAGCACACCTCCTGAACACATAATTATTCCATTACATTGAATAAATAACCGGCCTAGAATCGCCTGCATCTTCGCAAAGCCTAATTAACAATATAACTACTTAAAGCATAAACTCTCAAACAATTTTGCTTTACAAACCTTATCCCCGTAAAACTCTACACTTAATACCACCTATTAAATTGCAACCAATTAGCACACAATGCAAACAGAATATAACCTAACCAATCTAAAACCTAAGCCTAATGAAACAATACCTTCCCAGGGCCAAATACCTAAAACCTAAATTTAGAACCATCTAACAACCACTCCAACCCTCACTGACAACCCCCTTAATAAGAAATAATTTTAAAATCAGCGCATTTGGATTCCACTATTAGATGAACACCAAGCCCTTAATTCCAGTAATATTCACATTAAAAAATTGTACTGTACTGAAAATATAAAATAAGATAAGGTCCCCCCCGGTTCAGCCCAACCCAAACCCGTCACCCATACAGACACATCCCCATCCATGTTCTACCCCTTCCGATTACCAGCCAAGTGCGATCCAAATTCCACAAAAGCAAACACGTGTACCATTTCTAAATTCCTCGCAAATTCCTTTTTCGTCGTCACTGCCTACTGAGAATTTCGCTAGATTGAAAACAGTTCCAGTCCAGCTGCGAGTAAATTACATCACTAGAGTCTCCGATTGAACAAATACCGTTTTTGCCATCCAAAATAGGAGGAAAAAGAATTTGACAACACCAGCGCATCGATGCAAGTCCACCCATTGAGTTAAACACAAAATTTAATGGAAAAATATGGAATTTTAACGTGCATCTGTAAACCATGCTTCTTGCAACATCTCTTGGATATTAGAACTACTACAATAAGTAGCTACACCGAATGGATAGACCTGCCCCTCGTTTTCATAAACTAGAAAGTATGTATTCATTTTTCTAGGCCTTGCTTTTTCATAAAAAATATATATTTGATTGCCTTTATAATCGGATTTCAAGAAATTTTAATTTTTCAATGTGGACTCTTGAAACTCTCTTTCCAAGGTAAGGACTTCAAGTATTTTTTTACATGCGGGTCACCACTTATCAAGGCCCTAAGGCCACTCAGGGATAAGGGTTATTGCGTGTACAGTAATCAATGAGATAGCAGTTTAGTAATCATTAGTATTGGAGATTTGATAGAGTGTCTTTCTTAAAGGGGCGGTTTGTCAGGAGCTTGTTTATGTTGGACTTGAAGACGTCCAAGTTGTATTCAGGTGGGAAACAGGCAAGCGGCAGATAGTTCCACAGGCGTGCAGTTCTAAGAAAGAAGCTTTGCTCATGGAATCAACGTGTGGATTTAGGCACTGATAAAGAGTGGGGAAATTATTGACAGTAGTTTCAGCCAGACGGGTGTTTCTCGTGAAAGATTGGCGAGGGGGGACCAGAGATTGGAGTTAAGACGAGCACTTTCCTTGGAAATAACGATAAAACAAAGACAGGCTCTGTGGGAGAGAGGTTTCAGGGAAGAGAACATGGCATCCACTACTAAGCCCCGAAGTGTATTTTGTACTCTGTCAAGATAGGATACGCTGTGCTAGCAGCTCCTGTCCAGACGTTGCAACAGTACTTCCTCCTTGGACGAAGTTGGCTTTATTAATACGAACCTATTTTTTCTCACCGAACTCATACGCTTTCTACATCTACTTTCAATATAACCTCACTTTATTTTCATTTTTTGAAATTTATTTTTTTAGGTGTCTTTATTTTCTTTGTGTATCTGTGCTTGTATATATGGTTATATATATATATATATATATATATATATATATATATATATATGCGTGTGTGTTTGTGTGTGTATTTGCGTATATATGTGTGTATATATATTATTTTATTTTACTTTTTCTTATTTTTTCACGCGACTACTTTCCCCTCACTCCTCAACCCTATTTCATGTTATTCTAACCCCCCACTTGTCTGTATCCCTTTCTTTTACGCATTTCCTAGTAATTATTATCAACGTTTTTCTCATTTTAATAGTAGTAGTAGTGGTAGTGATAGTGGAGATAGTGGGGATAGTATTGTTATTACTATTATTATTGTCATTATTTTTATTGTCTTGTTTTTGACGCGATTATTATTATTATTATTATTATTATTATTATTATTATTATTATTATTATTATTATTATTATTATTATTGATGTTATTATTATTATCCCCGTTACTATCCCAGTCATTGTTACCATAATCGTTACCATTATCTTCATTTTCATTATTATTACCATTAACATTGACATTACTTTCATCACAGCTATTGGTAATATTATTTTTATTTTTATCTTTTTTATCTTCATTTTTATTTCATTTTATTTTATTATTACTATTATTATAATTATCATTATTATTAATATTCTCAGTATTGCAATGCCCCTACTATTATTGATATGATTACCACTTTCATAAGTAGTAAATGTCTCCTTACTCTTCCACCTTGTCAACTATATGTATCCTTAAACGTTTTGTCTTGAGGTAAACGCACTCATAGGCATTGCCATTAGATCCTCCGACCGCCCCTTATAATAATACTCATGGAAATTGTTCTGAATCGACTATATTCTCCATATTAACTTTTCAGACTGCTAAATATATTATAAAAATACATTGTTAAATATTAGAATATGATATTGCAAGCTCAGGCGAACGTTGAAGCAACAGACAAGTAAATTTTACGTAAACGCCATCGAATTGGAAGGGAAACGTATGAAACGCTATCAATCTAGGATCTACGGTAGGAAAAATATAATCTTTTCGTAAAAGAATGTTAAATATAGGATATCCGAGGAGTCCAACTTCCGAAGCTAGATTTGGAATTGAGAATTCCGATCATAAGCAAATAAATAATACAGAATGTTATTGAAAATGGAATGTAGAATTACCTCACGTAAAATAGTTAGATATCTGTTATTGAAAAAGGAATATGATGATATAATTTTGTTTCTGTTAAAGACATGAAATTAAAATGAGGGAAATTAAAAACGGGCAATCGAAAGTATTAAGCATATTTGTAAAGTGGTTTAGAAAAATAGGTTAGATGAAGCATGTCAGGCCATGAGTATGATATGCACGTGTTGGGCATGCAATGACGTCATGAGTTCTCAATATATAGAGATTTAGTCAGAAGTCAGTCAGTCAGGGGAGAAGAGAAAAGTCAGAGACAGAGCTGACATGGAACATTGGAAGCGAAGGGGAGAAGAAAGACTCATGTACAAACTTAAATTCCTTGATGCAAAGCCATTGACCGGCCGGAATGGAATAAACGAATATCATCATATATTTGTATCTGCGTCTTCTTGTTATGCTATTCAACAACGAAAAGGCATTGTGAATTTATATTATGAGAACTTTGTGAAACTCATCATCTCAAAAATATGTAGAGAAATATGTGTGTCAATGTTATAGGAGCACTCCCATTGTCAGAACTGTCAACATTATAAATGTCAATCGCTAGCTATTTGTATATACAATCTCCTCTCCTTGTGTATTACATGCCGCCGGCTCTCCTGTGTTAACATATACAATAGAACTATCTGTCACTTTATATATACGCGATATATTTGCACACAACATGAAGGCTCTCAGACTCTCTAACATGAACAACACCAAGGATATAATATACGTCATCCCTTCTTCTGATATAACCCCTATTTAACAAGAATATATACATACATATCTATAAATAATAATAATAATAATAATAATAATAATAATAATGATAATAATAATAATAATAATAATAACTTATACTAACTGACACAAGTGTTACAGGCTTTCGTTCATGAGTACAGGGAGTGACAATGTATACTGGTCAGGAGTTTAGATTCTTGCTGGAAAAGCAATAACGATTCCATTCGTTTACACATTACCCTCGGACCGCTATCAATTGCAAAGAGAAAAAGGAAAATTTAACACCAATAAATGTCAGATAAACCAGCAACATCGCGAACGTTGCATAACATTATTTGACTAATGTATTCCTGTTGCGAACAATAATGAAAATTTTCTAAAAGTACTAAACATATATATATATATATATATATATATATATATATATATGGGATTGTGTGTGCGTGTATATGTGTGTGAGATTGCATTTATGTGTGTATAAGCTCTGATATCATTTCTGACTATATTCAAAATTATTGACTTCAGTACAATTATCAATTCAGATTCATTTTAAACTTAGAAGTATTATCTATTTAATTAATGTGTTTTTAATACATGGAAGTCAATGTCATACGTGCATATATATTCCGAAATGTCAAAATATACTCATGTAATTTTTACGCGTTGATAAAATTTTTTGTTTTAGTGCTACTTTGAAGTCACTTAATATTTCTAACATTATCAGTCTAACCACCAATGGAACATGCATAAATAAATGAAGGTCACAACTAAATGTATATTTCTGGCAGCGTAAAATAGCCACATATTTCGATTCCGATTAAGATGTTATTAGAACAATCAGTCTGATTGTAACTGATAAGCTATTCTGATTCTAGATAATCGTCCCAACACGCTTATACCATGTTCACATTCATACAGCAATATATATATATATATATATATATATATATATATATATATATATATATATATATATATATATATATATATATATATACAGGGTGTCCATAAAGTCCGTGTGCAATTTTAAACTGAATTGTTCCCAAATCAAATATTTTTACATGTTATTTCTATTGCAATCACAAAATTATAAATATTTTTAGGCGCACACGGACTTTATGGACACCCGGCATAAATCCTCGAAACAGTGTCTCATGGTAAACAACTGATGATCCCTTGAAAAATAAATTATTGGTATTATAGTAAATTCGAGGACGAGTTTATGCAATGATTGCAGGTGATTAAATGACTTACTGACTTGATGGTTTTCTAACGAATGGTAATTTTTTTTGGTATAGTTTACAAGGTTAAAAACTTCAAAGACTATATATATATATATATATATATATATATATATATATTGTGGGTGTCCATAAAGTCCGTGTTCGCCTTAAAATATTCATAATTTTATTATATATACATATATATAGTCCATCTCTGATTGAATATATATATATATATATAATATTAAAAAACTCTTCATAAAATCTTGGAAAAGATACCTAGACGACTGCGTTATCCTCTGGAGAACCACAGGGGGTATATCAGAGAACTCTACACTTTGCTACAAAATCTACACCGAAAATAAACTTCACACCAGAACAAAGCCCCACAGAACTAACTTTCCTATACATCCTAGTAACAATCAAAAACAACAACATAATTACAGACATCTACTACAAT